>NC_134354.1:174783966-175145633 GCF_048569485.1 Anomaloglossus baeobatrachus | reverse complement strand
AACAATGGAAACCCCCCAAAAGTGCCCACATTTTGGAAACTACGCCTCTCAAGAAATTTATCAAGAAGTGTGTTGAGCACCTTAAACCCACAGCTTGACAGAATTTTATAACGTTGAGCAGTGAAAATGAAAAAATAGATTTTTTTTAATAAGTATGGTTCTTTAGCCCCAAATTTTAAATTTGCACAATGGTAACAGGAGAATATAGGCTCCTAGGTTTGTTGAGCAATTTCTCCTGAGTACACTAATACAACATATATTTTGAAAAACTAATGTTTGGGCGCATAGTAATGCTCAGAACTTAAGAAACACCTTTTCACTTTTGAAGTGCAAAGTTGACAGGAAAAGATAATGGACACCATGTCACGTTTGCAGAGCCCCTAATGTACCTTACAGTGGAAACCCCCACAAGTGACCTTGTTTTGAAAACTACACCCTTCAAGAAATATATCTATAAGTGTAGTGGGCATAATGAACCCACAGGTGCTTCACTGAATTTTATAACGTTGAGCCTTAAAAATGAAAAATTTAATTTTTTCCCCCAATTTTTCATGTTCACAATGGCAGTAGGAGACAATGGATTGTTTGACTATGAGTATGCAGAAACCCCATATGTAGTTTAACACGTCTATTTGGGCACACTTTTGAGCGCAGATTTGGCAGGATTACACTGCAGATGCCGTGTCGCATTTGAAGAACCCCGAAGGTGTCAAAACAACAACAAAAAACCCCCACTATTTTTTAAACAACTCCCCTCAAGAAATTGATGTAGGGCTGTGGAAAGTATGCCAAATACACATGTGCTTCACAGAATTTTAAAACATTTGATCTTGAAAATAAAATAAAAATTGGCCTACAAAATGTTGCTTTAGTCACAAATTTATTATTTTCAAAAAAGTGACAAAAGAAATTGGACCACTCAATTTGTTATACAATTATGCCTATGTCTATTATGCTGGGGAAAATATTCTTTTATAGCACACATTATAGCTCCAAAAGAAAGAGTGCCATTTTGGAAAGCAGACTTTGCTTTTATGGATTGTGGGCACCACGCTGCATTTGTAGAGCCCTTGTACTGCCAGAAGAGCAGTAAGACCCTACAAATGTACCCATTTTGGAAAGCACAACCCTCAAGAAATTCATATATGGATTTGGTGACCATATTGAACTCACAGGTGCTTCACAAAATGTTATTGGTACTATTTTGGCCACATAATATTCTTTGATTGCTTTCTTTTCTGCTTTTTGTGAGGCATAATCAAGAAGAAACAGAAACTCGGAATTGTTTTTTTTCGGGTTTTTTTTACGCTATTCTCTGTCTTTTAAAAGGGAAAAGTTAACTTTATTCTTTGGGTCAGCTTGAATGCAGGAATATCAGTGTAATATAAATGTTTAAATGTTTTGCCGCTTTTATACAATAAAAAACATTTTGTAGAAAAAAAACTTGATTTTGCCATGCTGTATTCTGAGAGCTATAGCTTTTTTTTATTTTTTGCTGCTGGAGCTGTATGTTGACTTGTTTTTTCAGGTCAAGATATCATTTTCAGCTACACCATTTTTATTTACATATGATTTTTTGACCGTTCTTTATTACTTTTTGTTGCCAGCTGTATGATTAAAAGACATAGTTTTTGATACTTTTTTTTACGGTGTTGACTGAATGGGCTAACTAGAGTGACAGTTTTACAGATCGGGATGTTCCAGATGCAGCGATTCCAAATATGTGTATTTTTTTTTTTACATATATATACAGTGCTGGCCAAAAGTATTGGCACCCCTGCAATTCTGTCAATTAATACTCAGTTTTTTTTTTGAAAATGATTGCAATCACAAATTCTTTGGTATTATTATCTTCATTTTGTCACGCTCCCCGGGTCCTCTGCTCCGCTCCCCGGGTCCTCTGCTCCGCTCCCCGGGTCCTCTGCTCCGCTCCCCGGCTCACCTGCCACGCTCCCCGCTCCCCAGCCTCCAGTGCCCGCGCTTCCCAGGCCTCCTGGTCCCCGCTCCCAGCGCCCGTCGGCTTCCCAGTCCCTGGCCGGCTCTGCTGCGTCCTCCTCTCAGCTTCCTGCCCTGGCTTCTGGCACCCGGGCCGCGCGCATGCGCATTAGGGCGCGCGCGCGGTCACTGACCCTTTCTTAAAGGGCCAGTGTCCACTGACAGGAAATGATGCATACAGGTACAGGGTATAAAGGGGGTTAATGTCCAAGGGAGCGGGGCCTGTTCTTCGTGTTTTCCCAAGCTAGGAGTCAGGTCTCCTTGTGTTCTGTGAGATACTTACCTCTCTGTCTTCTAGAGCCGATCCTGCATCGCCATCCGGTCCTGCTGTATCTCGAACCCCGAACGCTGCCCATCTGCCATCCTGACAGTCCGTACCATCTCGGTTCCCTGCGGTGACCCGTCATCTCGCTCCAACGGTTCCGGACCCCGCCTGACATCATCACGGCTTCCGAACCTGAGCTCCGTCACCCGGACCACCATCAGTGACCTCGTGGTCCCAGGGACTTCTCCATTGTGTTCCAGTGCACGGACTGTCCTGCTACCTAAAGTGCTCCGGCTACCGGACTCCTTTCCCTCATCGGGGAGTTTGGCCCAGTGGATCCACCTCCCGGGTCTGCCCGTCCATCTGGCCCTAACACATTTATTTTGTTTGCAATGAAAAAATACAAAAGAGAATGAAACAAAAATCAAATCATTGATCATTTCACACAAAACTCCAAAAATGGGCCAGACAAAAGTATTGGCACCCTTAGCCTAATACTTGGTTGCACAACCTTTTGCCAAAATAGCTGCAAAAAACCGCTTCCGGTAACCATCAATGAGTTTCTTACAATGCTCTGCTGGAATTTTAGACCATTCTTCTTTGGCAAACTGCTCCAGGTCCCTGAGATTTGAAGGTGCCTTCACCAAACTGCCATTTTGAGATCTCTCTACAAGTGTTCTATGGGATTCAGGTCTGGACTCATTGCTGGCCACTTTAGTAGTCTCCAGTGCTTTCTATCAAACCATTTTCTAGTGCTTTTTGAAGTGTGTTCTGGTTGATTGTCCTGCTGGAAGACCCATGACCTCTGAAGAAGACCCAGCTTTCTCACACTGGGCCCTACATTATGCTGCAAAATTTGTTGGTAGTCTTCAGACTTCATAATGCCATGCACACGGTCAAGCAGTCCAGTGCCAGAGGCAGCAAAGCAACCCCAAAACTTCAGGGATCCTCCGCCATGTTTGACTGTAGGGACTGTGTTCTTTTCTTTGAATGCCTCTTTTTTTTCCCTGTAAACTATATGTTGATTGCTTTTCCCAAAAAGCTTTACTTTTGTCTCATTGACCAGAGAACATTCTTCCAAAATGTTTTAGGCTTTCTCAGGTAAGTTTTGGCAAACTCCAGCCTGGCTTTTTTATGTCTCGGGGTAAGAAGTGGGGTCTTCCTGGGTATCCTACCATACAGTCCCTTTTCATTCAGACGCCGACGGATAGTACGGGTTGACACTGTTGTACCGTCGGACTGCAGGGCAGCTTGAACTTGTTTGTTAATAGAGGTTCTTTATCCACCATCCACACAATCTTGTGTTGAAATCTCTCATCAATTTTTCTTTTCCTTCCACATCTAGGAAGGTTAGCCACAGTGCCATGGGCTTTAAACCTCTTGATGACACTGCGCACCGTAAACACAGGAACTTTCAGGTCTTTGGAGATGGACTTGTAGCCTTGAGATTGCTCATTCTTCCTCACAATTTGGATTCTCAAGTCCTCAGACAGTTCTTTGGTCTTCTTTCTTTTCTCCATGCTCAATGTGGTACACACCAGGACACAGGACAGAGGTTGAGTCAACTTTAATCCATGTCAACTTGCTGCAAGTGTGATTTAGTTATTGCCAACACCTGTTAGGTGCCACAGGTAAGTTACAGGTGCTGTTAATTACACAAATTAGAGAAGCATCACATGATTTTTCAAACAGTGCCAATACTTTTGTCCACCCCCTTTTTTATGTTTGGTGTGGAATTATATCCAATTTGGCTTTATGACAATTTTTTTTTTTTCATTGAAGACAAATTAAATGAAAATAATACCAAAGAATTTGTGATTGCAATCATTGTCAAGAAGAAACTGAGTATTATCTGACAGAATTGCAGGGGTGCCAATACTTTTGGCCAGTACTGTATGTTGGTCGTGATCCCCTATACGACCATGAAGTAAACTTATGTTAAAGGTTGTGAAGGGGTTGCGGACTGTTGTAACCAAAACCCCAAAGTTATCTTGTGAACTGCTTAAAGTGACATTTTGGGCAATTAACACAGCAGTCTAAAACTCCTTAATAGTGATGAGCGAGTACTAAAAAGCTCGGGTGCTCGAGGCTCGGGCCGAGCATCCCAAGATACTCGTGTACTCGGCCCGAGCACCGAGCCCAATGTTATCCTATGGGAGACCCGAGTATTTTTGTGAAATGACCCCCGGCAGCATGTAGAAACCCTAAAAATGTCACAAAAGTCTCAGAAGAGTGCTCAAATGACATGGCAACAGCATGGGGAAGACCCCTTGAAGCATTTATCACTCAAAAGTCACAGCTGTGAACAATTTTGTCCGAGTTTTACGCCATTTTTACGGACTCACCAGAAAACCTTCCAAAATGACACCAAAATGAATTTTCATGGTGGAAATGTTAAGGGCACATACCCAATAGTGAGATAGAGCTGGTGTATGTTACTTTTGGAGATTAATAATACATGAAAGATTTTACGTAAAACATTGTGTGGCACTCCGATGTCCAAAACGCACGTTTTGTGCTTTTTACTAGCGATGTCGGTCATTTTTTTTTTCATTCTATCTCCCGTCGGTCGGTCTCACTCTGTCTGTCTCTCTCTGTCTTGTCTGTCCCCCTCTCACAGTCTGTCGGTCATTCTCCCCCCTCTCTCTTACTTACCATTCCCCGATCTCCGGCGCGGCGCTGCACGGCTGTTCACTAAACTCCGGCGGCTTTTCCTCTTTTGAAAAAGCCGGCCCCTCATTAATCAATCTCGTATTCTCTGCTTTCCTGCTTTTCGGCGCCTATGATTGGTTGCAGTGAGACACGCCCCCACACTGAGTGACAGCTGTCTCACTGCACCCAATCACAGCAGCCGGTGGGCGTGTGTATACTGTGCAGTGAAATAAATAATTAAATAATTAAAAAAAACGGCGTGTGGTCCCCCCAATTTTAATGCCAGCCAGATAAAGCCATACGGCTGAAGGCTGGTATTCTCAGGATGGGGAGCTCCACGCTATGGGGAGCCCCCCACCCTAACAATATCAGTCAGCAGCCGCCCAGAATTGCCGCATACATTATATGCGACAGTTCTGGAGCTGTACCCGGCTCTTCCCGATTTACCCTAGTGCGTTGGCAAATCGGGGTAATAAGGAGTTAATGGCAGCCCATAGCTGCCACTAAATCCTAGATTAATCATGTCAGGCGTCTCCCCGAGATTCCTTCCATGATTAATCTGTAAGTGACAGTAAAAAAACACACACCCGAAAAATCCTTTATTAGAAATAAAAAACACTAACAAAGTCCCTCATTACCAATTTATTAACCCCGACAAACCCTCCATGTCCGGTGTACTCCACAGTCCTCCAGCGTCGCATCCAGCTCTGCTGCATGGAGGTGACAGGAGCTGCAGAATACACCGCCGCTCCGGTCACCTCCACGCAGCTAATGAGATGAGTATAGCGATCAGCTGAGCTGTCACTGAGGTTACCTGGATCCAGCGGTGGATGCAGCGGTGGCCGCGGGTAACCTCAGTGACAGCTCAGCTGATCGCGCTACTCACCGCCGCTCCGGTCAGCTCCATGCACCAACTGAGGTGAGTATAGCGATCAGCTGCTGTCACTGAGGTTAATCGCGGCCACCGCTGGATCCAGCGGTGGCCGGGAGTTACCTGACTGACAGCAGCTGATCGCGCTATTCCCTTCATTAGCTGCGTGGAGGTGACCGGAGCGGCGGTGTATTCTGCAGCTCCTGTCACTTCCATACAGCAGAGCTGGACGCGACGCTGGAGGACTGTGGAGTATGCCGGACATGGAGGGTTTGTCGGGGTTAATAAATTGGTAATGAGGGACTTTGTTAGTGTTTTTTATTTCTAATAAATGATTTTTTCAGGTGTGTGTGTTTTTTAACTGTAATTTACAGATTAATCATGGAAGGAATCTCGGGGAGACGCCTGACATGATTAATCTAGGATTTAGTGGCAGCTATGGGCTGCCATTAACTCCTTATTACCCCGATTTGCCAACGCACCAGGGCAAATCGGGAAGAGCCGGGTACAGTCCCAGAACTGTCACATATAATGTATGCAGCAATTCTGGGCGGCTGCTGACTGATATTGTTAGGGTGGGGGGCTCCCCATAACGTGGGGCTCCCCATCCTGAGAATACCAGCCTTCAGCTGTATGGCTTTATCTGGCTGGTATTAAAATTGGGGGGGACCGCACGCCGGTTTTTTAAATTATTTATTTATTTATTTTACTGCACAGTATAGACCCGCCCACCGGCTGCTGTGATTGGGTGCAGTGTGACACCTGTCACTCAGCGTGGGGGCGTGTCTCACTGCAACCAATCATAGGCGCCTGTGGGCGTGGAAAGCAGGGAATATGAGATGGCTGTGTACAGAGCACAGCGCGCCCGCCGGTATAAAGGCTCGGTCACGCTGTGCAGGCCGGCCAATCACTGCAATTCCACAACTAACAGGGCTGTGGCATTGCAGTGGTCTGCCAGCCAATCCCTGCATGAGGGCTGGCTCTCAAAAGAGCGCCAACATGCAGGGATGAAGACCACGAGTACAGCACGAGTATTGCAAAATTACTCGGTACCCGCCGAGTAGCCCGAGTACAGTGATACTCGTGCGAGTACCGAGTAGTAACAAGCATACTCGCTCATCACTACTCCTTAATTATTTTTCCACCATTAAGATCAGATTAGCCAAGGTCCTACACCTTTCCATAGTTGGTACCAGCTGATAATGGAGATGCTGGGTGTCGTACCCCCACTGATTTGTTATTCCTGACCTATCCTGTGGATAGGTCATCAATATTAAAGATGTTAACAACCTCTTTAAATCTAAGATCTCTCTCCTTTATTATAGCAGCTAAGGAGCTTTTACTACCTGTCCCTGTTGTACACTTTGCCTAGTTTGATGATTATTAGGTGATCGTATTCAGCAATGGCATGATTGCAGCTCTATATTTTACTCTCCAAAAGTCATTGTCTTGATAGCTGCCCTCCCTCCCATAGGCCAGTAGAGAGGGTCACATGGAACCATAGTCACCTTGCATTATCATATTTTGCATTTCAGGGGGGTCTCATAATTTTTTTTGACCAGATGTCAGCACCAACTGCCCATGTGGGAATGTAATGGATATCTCCTCTTCTGTTTCTTTGCTGTACTTCAATAAATAAATGCTGCAGAGCCAAAGATATCCGTGCTTTCATTTATACCACGCGTCTTTTTTTTTTTTTGGAGAATTAGAAATACAAATGGGAGTACACTTGTTATTGTAGGTTGCCATAGACGAAGCACAGATTGAATGTGTGATAATGTATGCTGAAGTGGAAAGTCTACTGCGGCAGCTGCTGTCGAATACTATCCAGAAAGCAGTAACCATTTGGGACTCACAGCTTCTAATGAAACAGATGTGGTAGGAAAAATGGATTGCACTGTACGGAGCGGACGGACATACTCACAGTATGCATTATATGAGCAATGTTAGCATTGGCACCGTCATGCAGTGGGCGTCAGTATTCTTGTGCTGACTGCTGTACTTCCTGTGGGAAGGTTCTCATGGGGAATGTGTCATTCCTGATAAATTCAGTGGCTGGCTCTTCAGTTCATTGTTATTAACTGGCAAACATTTAATAAAAGTGCTGGTATGTTATACTCATCTATTGCTGTCATACATTGGATGCTTTATAGGGAACAGCATTTTTTGGCATCACTGCAGTAACAAAAAAGAAAAACCAGATTTTCATTGTCATATTATGCACAGATATTACACTCATTAATCTTATTTCAATTTTCAATTACTTTTAATAAAATATCTATCTTCTATACAGTACATTTCTGTACATGAGCATATCATTAAGAATTGGCATAGAATAAAGAAGAACAGCAGAACTCACTGATCCCTTTACTATTGTATGACATCATTCAATGCCATTATCCAAAAAAAACAAGAAGATGAGACAATCAGGGTAGACAGCCATCTTTATGCTTTATTGACACTGAGAATTGGAAAAGTCGCCATTAAGGCCAGGTCATTATCATGGAAACTTTTGATGTCATTATGAAGTCATAGGCTTGTCACATGTATAGAGATGTTCGAACCAGAACTGTAAAGTTTGAGGTTCATACCGAACACAGACTTTTAAAAAAACTCAGCCTCCGAGTTCAGAGTTTGGGTGGTCAACGTATGCTAACCAATTGAATGAGCCTCGGGGTGCTCGAGTACGCTCGATGCTCAGTGCAAGCCGCTTGGAATTTCTGAATGGCTCCCACTCGAGGTCAAATCCACAT
Source organism: Anomaloglossus baeobatrachus (assembly GCF_048569485.1). Taxonomy (NCBI): domain Eukaryota; kingdom Metazoa; phylum Chordata; class Amphibia; order Anura; family Aromobatidae; genus Anomaloglossus; species Anomaloglossus baeobatrachus. Next base: position 175,137,097 of record NC_134354.1, on the reverse strand, counting down.
TTTTGGATGCAGTGTGTCCCAACCTCCCCCCCCAAATGCTACCTACCTCCCCACAAAAATACTCTGTTTATGGCTGACTGTATGTGGGCAGAGAGCCGAACTGACCAATCATTGACTTCCAATGGTGTTTGGGCTTCGGGATCTAATTCAGATCAAGTCTGGGTCCCGAATTGATTTTTATCCAATGTTCGGCTGAACCCGAGGAACCTGAACTTCCACAGGTCCGCTCATCTCTAGTCACGTGTCATCCCATCATATAGAGGGTGGTCCATTAATATGGATACACCTAAATAAAATGGGAATGGTTGATGATATCATCTTCCTGTTTGTGGCTCATTAGTATATGTGAGGGGGGAAACTGTTCAAGATGGGTGGTGACCATGGTGGCCATTTTGAAAGACACTTTAGATCCAACTTTATTTTTTCTAATGGGAAGAGGGTCATGTAACACATCAAATTTTTTGAGAATTTCACAAGAAAAACAATGGTGTTATTGATTTTATCATTACTTTCTTCATTCATTAGTTATTTACAATATTATTACCACTTATAAAATGTGTTTAAAGTTCTGCCCGTTGTGTTGGATTGTCAATGCAACCCTCTTCTCCCACTCTTTACACACTGATAGCAACACCATAGAAGAAATGCTAGCACAGGCTTCTGTCGCGGGCGGGGAGGACGCCACTGCGCTGCACTCGCTAACGCTCGGGTCCAGCGCTGCTGCGATGGCTGCTCGGTGGCTCGAGCGGTGGGCCGGATCCGGAGACTCGAGCGGCGCTCCTCACCCGTGAGTGAAAGGGGTGGTTGGTTTGGGGGATTTTAGTCCGTGACGCCACCCATGAGTTGTGGTGAGGTTGGGCACCACCGCTGCTGGTGAGTGACGGGGATCCTAGGAGCGATGGTAGGGAGCAGCTGGGATGTTGTTTTCCCCCTCCGTGGGTAGGGGTTGGTGGTCCCGGGGCCCGGTGAGGTGACGGGGAGGCAAGGCTGGCAAAGTGCAGGGTCGCCTGGACTGCGAAGCACGGTGCCGGATGGCACGGTTGTACTCACTCAGTCACAAATGTACGCAAAGTCTCTGGTAAACCAAATGGCTGGATGGACGGGTCCCGCAGCCGGCTGCTGTGGTTTCTCCTGGACGGTTGGTGGTGGCTGCCTTTCCCTGCACCTTTGTGTATGTTCGGTCCCGATGGCTTCCCAACGGTAACCCTCTCCCCAGCGTGTATATGTGCCGGAGGAGCTCTTTTGCCCGCAGGCTCTGGCCCTTGGAACTCTAGCTGTGGCGGTAGCTGTATTTCCTTCTACTGGTCGGCAGTTGCCTTCTATCGGGTCTTGGATGTTAGGAAACCCCTGGGGTTCCGGTCACTGATGGATTTGACCTCTTAACGGTGACTCCAAGCCTGGTCGGGGTCCGCAGGCCCTGCTGGTGTGTGCTGGCTTCACTTCACTCCCCGGTTCGGTGCCGGTGGGCCACCGCCCGACCCCGGTCCTACGGTTCTGCATTGATTTGCCTCTCCTGCAGACAGCCACCACCGTCTGCCAACCTTGCTCTTAGTGCCCGGGCCACACACCCGGACACGGTCAGTTTACTCCTCTTTACTCCTTCACCACTACTTCACTCCTCTCACTTGTACTTCCCTAAATGATCTGACTTCCTTTTCCCGCCTCCAGGACTGTGAACTCCTCAGTGGGTGGGGCCAACCGCCTGGCTCCACCACACCTGGTGTGGACATCAGCCCCTGGAGGGAAGCAACAAGGATTTTGTGTCTGGCTGATGTGCCTGTCTCGGGGTGGGGGTGTGTGTTGTAGTACCTGTGACGACCTGGCTAGTCCAGGGCGCCACACTTCCAGTATCCGTTGTTTCAGATGCTGCACATCTTGTATCATCACAGCATAGACAATTGCCTTCATATGACTCCAAAGATAAAAGTCTTAGGGGGGTCAGATCGGGAGACCTTGGTGGCCATTCAACTGGCCCATGATGACCAATCCACTTTCCAGGACACTGTTCATGTAGGAATGCTTTCCTACAGAGCATTCCTACATGAACAGTGTCCTGGAAGTGGATTGGTCATCGTGGGCCAGTTGAATGGCCACCAAGGCCTCCTGATCTGACATCAGCAATGTCCTCCTCATTCTCCTCACTGTTCTGTGTGTGGCTGCAAAATAGGTCTCTATACTGTTCCCTTTCCAAGCTCCGCATCCTAGTCTATAGGGGCAGTGCTCGAGCTGAAAATAAAATGATCAGCAAGAGATTATCGCTTTCTTCTCTGCAGGGTAAGTTCAAGACTGACTGTTATCATGTGTGATCAAAGTTGCCGACTTGAATTTTTACTTATTTTGGACAGCTTATACAAAAATCCAGGACAGCCAACATATTTTACAGACATGTTAGAATAGCATAATACATCACTAAAATTATAAGTGATATATGTCATGCTGTACAAAAGCTAGTAAGACGTTGTACAGCGTAATCTCCATTAGGTGGCAGCAGAGTAGTGAAGGGGAGACAAATAAACACTGTAACGGAAAGACAGCTGAAGTACAGCAGAGTAACTTCAGCAGGCAGTTAACAGGCAAGCAACCAGGGGGCAATAAAGTAGTCAAACAGTCAGGGTCTAGCCAGGAATGTTGAGTCCTTGCAAAGGGAGGATCAATATCAAGTCAGAAAACAGAACCGAGTCGGAAGCCGGGAGATCAGGTATGCAGAGGGAAACACAAACAACAGACAGGAGAGGGTAGTCTGGGACTGGGACAGGCAAACAAAAGGGGGAGGATACAAGTCAGGACACAGTAGCAGGGAGGCAGGACAGACCGGGAACACTCGTCAGAACCAGTATACAAGCTGCAAGGCATAAGTATCACTGGCACTGAGTCATAGGTAGAGAGGCAATATATAGCATCCTGGGACCCAGAACGAGGCAAGGGAAGTTAACCCCTGACATGACCAGGCCAGAGCTGGGTGTAACCAGCAGCAGGGAAAAGCCGGCCTAGATCATGACAATATATGTATAGAGCCCATAATTCTGAAACAAAAACATTAAAGAAAATCTCTGACCAAGATTTTGCTACCTCATCTGAGAGCAGCATAATGTAGGAAAAGAGCCCCTGATTCCAATGACGTATCACTTAGTTTACTGGGGGCAGTAGTTACGATACAATCAAGGTTCTTAGATGTAGTATGCAACAGAACTCATAAAGTTAACCCCGCCCACACCACAGCTCTGTTTACATTGTCTGTTGTTGTAGAGCTGCTTAATAGAGGAGGGGATGTGATAGGACCTCTTGACTTGAGGCAGCTAGACTCAGCAATGATAATCCTAGTGATAAAACCTTCACTGTAAGTAAACAACAGCATACAGCTTAATAAATTACACTGCTGAAATCTGTGTTTCAGCCCCTATCTCCTACTGTCTTTAAATCACATAGAAAAAAAATCTACTGACAGATTCCCTTTAACTGCATTCACTGTGAACTGTAAAATGCTGAAAATTGTAGTCATAATAACCTGTACAAATTCTTATGACCTCAAAAAAATCACGTTCACAACATTTTTTTTTCATGGCCAGGGGAAAAAAACTGCCTTATTTTAACGGATTGCCCAGGAATTTCTGGACCATTGGCAACCATGTGTGTGATCTGTGTGTAGAGGAATGTCGGAACCATAGAGATTATGTTATTCCACCTGTCTGGAGACTAAATACCCATGCAAAGGACTATATGACAGTTTTATGGATATGTAATTCTGCACCTCAGTACTTCTCCAGTATGATAGAAGGTATAAAGGGTGTTTTATTTAATTTATGTAAAAGTCTACAAAAAAATGTGGCATTTTAAATAATTATGTATTACATATAAAGGAGAATAAAGTATATTACAAAAGTGAATACACCCCTCACATTTTTGTTAATTTTGTTTTATCTCTTCATGAGACATCCCTGAAGACACTTTAATACAATGTAAAGTAATCATTGTACAACTTGTATAACAGAGTAAATTTTGTGTGACCTCTAAATAACTCAACACAGAGCGATTACTGTCTAAACCGCTGATAATAAAACTGAGCATACCTCAGGTAACAAATTTCCAAATTGTGCCCAAAGTGTCAAAATTTTGTGTGCCCACCATTATTTCCAAGCGCTGCCTTAACTCTCTTGGACATGGAGTTCACTAGAGCTTTACAGGAGGCACTGGAATCCTCTTCCACTCCTCCATGACGACATCATGGAGCTGGTGGATGTTAGATGCCTTGTGCTCCTCCATTTTCCATTTGAAAATGCCCCACAGATGCTCGATATGGTTTAGGTCTAACACCTTTACCCTTAGTTTCTTTAGTGAGACACTGGAAGTCTTGGAAGTGTAATTAGGTTATTATCCTATTGGAATACTTCTCTTTGACTTAGTTTCCAAAGGGAGGGGATCATACTCTGCTTCAGGTTGTCCCAGTAACTCCCCACAGCCGGCAGCTCCCATGCAGCCCCAAACCATGACACTCTTATCACCATGCTCGACTGTAGTCAAGACACTTTTGTCTGTGTACTGCTCACCTGGTTGCCACCACACACACTTGACACCATCTAAACCAAATACATTTTTTTTGGTCTTATTAGACCACAGGACATAGTTCTAGTAATCTATTGTTATGGTTCGGGGTTCTGTTGTGCCTCGAACTGGTCCAGTCCCGTCATTGACTCTTACATTGGGGCTGGTCAACTCTGCAGTGCCACCTAGCCATCGCTTGGGGGCATCAGGTGACTAGAGTTTTGTATCATCCTGAGCCTAAGTGCTCAGTCAGCCATACTGAGCATGTGCGTGATGTCATCAATGACACGGCGGCCACTGATTGGTCATCAGTGACATCAGCGATGACTTGGCAGCCGCTGATTGGCCATCATGACATCAGGAATGACGTGGCAGCCTCTGTATGGCTGCAGCCGACGCCATTTCTACATGCCATGTGGCCTGGACCAGGGAGGCAGCTATAAAAGGCCCATAGCTCCGCCCATTGGGCGTGAGCATCACGTTCTGTATGCTGACAGCTAAGGCAACAGACCTGGCTGTGAGAGTGCGTGGGTTCCAGCGCCATTTACCTGCAGTGCATGTGGCAGGCATATATATATAGAAAAGGACAGTGACTACATCAAGATTAGGTGTTGGTTCTGAGTATTCATATCCGTGCACACCTGTACTTTGGTATGGTGAGGGTCAACTATTCTCCTATTAGTCCTCGAGTCTCCAGTATCACTAGCTGGTTACCCTCCTGGCCTGACATGTCCCATGCACATGTGACTGGTGGTCTGCAATGCTTGTGGCAGACGTGTGTGTGTGTGTGTACCAGTCGCTGTGTACCTGGCGACGCCAACTGGTTAGTTCACTCGGTCTGATGTGCCTCTACGCATTTGATCGATACCTGTATATCTGTTCACGGTCAGTCGTGCCCCGTACACACGTGACCGGTTCCAGGTTTATGTCCCTGGTGTCCCAGTGAGGTTAACTGGGTCACCTGTTGGTCTGATGTGTCCATACACATGTGACCAGCACACGTGTACCTGTGAAGTCAACAGGGACAAGCTACACGTTGGGGTGGGCCCTTAAACATCCCCTTCGTTCACATTTGGGTTTTCCTTAGTTGCTGTAACCGCCCTCCAGTCCCATAGCGGCCTTGTCTTCTGCCCAGCAGACTTCGGGCGACGATTGGTTTCATATTATTTTATATTCAATTGTCCCCTCCGTAACATCCATGCCATTAGACTGCTTATCTTCAGCAAACTGTTTGCAAGCTTTCTTGTGCATTTTCATCTGTGGCGACAGCCATGCAGATTAATTTAGTGCAGTGTGCGGTGCATGGTCTGAGCACTGACAGGCTGACTCTCCACCCCTGTAACCTTTGCAGCAATGCTGGCAGCATTCATACATCTATTTTGAAAAGACAACCTCTGGATATGATGCTGAGCATGTGCACGCAACTATTTTGGTTGACCATGGCAAGATCTGTTCTGAGTGGAACCTGTCTTGTTAAACCATTGTATGGTCTTGGCCACCGTGCTACAGCTCAGTTTCAATGTGTTGGCAGTCTTCTTATAGCCTAGGCCATCTTTACATAGAGCAACAATTCTTTTTTTCAGATCCTCAGAGATTTTTTTGCCTTGAGGTGCCATGCTGAACTTCCACTGACCAGTATGAGAGTGTGTGTGAGCGATAACATCAAATTTAATATATCTGCTCCACATTCAGACCTTGTAACACTAATGACTCACATGACACAGAGGAGGGGATATGTCCAATTGAGCATAATTTGAGCATTTTCACTTTGGTCACAAAATGGTTAAAACAGAAGAAAAATTACTTAAAAACATCTACATTACAAAATGACTAAACATTTTGCAAGACCTGGTGTTTTTATGAACACTTCAGATACAGAAAACATATTTTTTTTTACAAATTGCTGCTGGATTTTTTAGGCAATGATGTCATGTACTGGAGGCTCTAAGGTACACAACGGACTTTATTGCCATAGCTTGAACTTGATACGGTGATTGTGAGATCTCTGCCGGCCCAGTCCATTGGCTGTTTTTCTAGTTAGTACTTTCCAGAATTGTTTTTGTTTTTTATGCACCAGACAATTCTCATTCTTGGGCCTCTGTCGTTTCAGGTATTTTGTGCCTTCTTTGGCATCTTAGTCTAATAGAAAGCTGTGTAGTTTGTGCAGCGCAGACTTCAGGTGACTTTTTATTGACACATTTCTTTCCATCTGACATTCTTGGCAATAATTCATACCAACATTTTTAATATTGCAGAGAAAATTATTATTAAACTGTATCATTTTACTCTCACTCCGCTGAACTTGAGAATAGGACAGTTTGATTTATTTTACACTGGGTTCAATTAAAATATGGTTGAAATGTCTTTAACCTTGTGGTTGTATTTCCCAGCACTGAGTGCAAAAAAAAAAAAAGAATTACACATGTACAAAGCCACAATTCAATTAAATTGTGGTTTAGACAAAAGATTTTACATGTTTATGCATTGTATTTCAGTGAATTGTGTTGGTCTCGACAGTTTATGTTCAGTTCTGATTTTAACTGAAGTTGTATAAACATTGTAACATATTTCTCCTTTCATGTAAATCCATTGGTGTAACTGATGTGATTCCTAATTAAAATACAATACAGCAATTTACTGAAGGTCAACCAAGGTGAATGGACATGTGATATGGAGGTACCTCCAGACATCATTAAATTCCTTATTAAGAAGCTATTGAATGTAACCTGCCTAGACATGGCTTATAGTGTATATTAAATTGTTTCATCATGAAAACATGGAGGGTATTTGTGTGGTAGATAAAACAGGCACTCTCCTGAACAATGCATGACACTATGCAAAGGTCACTTTATGATATCCTTTGGGGCCAATTAAGCTATGTATGCCAGAAATCTGGGATAAACACCTTAAAGGGAATCTGTCAGCAGGTTTTTGCTATTTATTCTAAGAGCAGCATAGTGTAGGGCACAAGAGCCTGATTCCAGGGACTTCTCACTTATCTATGTGTGACGCCTCTGCGGTAACCAGGTGTCACAAAACAAGGTAAGATCACTGTAACAGCTCGGGTCCTACATAACTGTGCCAGTCAGTACACACACCAGCACACCAGGACACTTACACTTAGAACCAGGTGACAGGGCCGGGCACTGTGAACGAACAGCCAGCCACCTGGGGAAGGAGTCAGTTTTGGGGAGGAGAGTAGAAACACAGAGAGTTGAGGGTTGGAGGTCGAGCAGTAAGGAGCTCTCCTGGCAACCTCTGTGGACTGTGAGGAGGAAAGTGAATGGTGGAAGTCAGTCAGGACTCCAGGAATTGTGTGTGCCAGGTGCAGAAACCTAGCCCAGGGAGAAGTTCTAAACCCCTGGTAAAGTTTCCAAGTGGAAGAGAAGGACAGAACGGAGTCTGCCCTACCAGAAGCCTGAGACCTAGCTGCAAGAGAGTGATCCTGGGTAGACAAGTGGGGAAGCCTGCCCTAGAGAGGTTCCCTGCTGCAGGTGTGCAGGCCAGTACTAAGACGAGTGCAAGAAAGCATCTCCCAAGAACCACAGGTCACAGGGACCAAATTACTAGAACACAAAGTGGGAAGAGTCTGCAGGAGAGAATACCAGTGTCGGAACCCGAGGAGAGAGGGATCCTGAGGCCCATTTTGGTGAAGACTAGCCGCCGGGGCCACCAACACTCCCAGTGAGTAAAAAGACTTTTAAATGACTTCCCTGTGTTGTCCCAGTGACTTTCGTGCACACACTTACGCTGACTACTTCTTTCATCCTTCACTGGGGCCAGCCCTACCCACTGAGGGCTTACCAATCTGCTGTTCATAACACCGGCCCCAGCAGGAGTGAAACACAGCAGAATTTATGTGAAAAAAAACAGCAGAAAAAAATGCAACAATTACGCTACATGTGAACACGGACTAAATATCCATGCAAAGTGGATGTGAGGTCATGAAATCTCTGCCCACTAAGAGTCTAAAGACACCGCTGAACTGTGCACTTTTTTTTTCTCTATAGGTTTCTTTGTTGAGCCTGAAAAAAATACAAGCGAAAACACGCAGAGAGGATTGTTATTGCATTGTGTGGTGCAGGCATCTACAGAAAAATAAATCAGCATTTACGCTACATGTGATCACGGCCTCAGCGATACATTTTTATTACATTTTTTATGGGTTTAATAGAGAAAAATAATCAATTTCGCCATTTTTTTACGCCATTTTATGATCCCCATAAATAATCTGATCGCTGTGTTGTTTGGGTCGTTACAATTACAGGAACAACAAATATATCCATGTTATTTGCTGATTTGTGATAATTATTATTTTATAGAAAAAAGTGCATTCAAAATTACATTATTCTAATTTTTTTTCCATTTTTAGAAATTTTATTAAACGAAAAAAAAAAAATGTTTTCCTCTCCCTCCAGAGATGCTGCTCTGTACAATGAAGCTCTGTCTCCAATGTAATCTGCTGGGAAGGAAGAGGCTGCATTGCAGATTGAACTATGTAAAAATCCTTCCTCTGACATCATCAGAGCTTGTGGTTCAGCAGCTTGAGTTGCTGGGCACATGTTTGAAAGTTGCTGGTTTGAATCCAGGGGTGAGGGAAAATAAAGAAAAATGTTTTATATACAGAATATATCTGTATTTTTTTCTCATTTATTTATAGTAGTTTTATGGGAAAAAAAAAGAATCAGAATTTTTCCTTCAACTACATAGAAAGGCAGATATATATATATATATATATATATATATATATATATATATATATGTGTGTATATATATAATGTATATGTGTATATATGTATATATATATATATAGATATATATATATAATGTATATGTGTATATATATATACAGTCATATGAAATAGTTTGGGCACCCCTATTAACCTTTTTTCTATATAACAATTTGGGTTTTTGCAACAGCTATTTCCGTTTCATATATCTAATAACTGATGAACTGAGTAATATTTCTGGATTGAAATGAGGTTTATTGTACTAACAGAAAATGTTCCTCAAAACAACTCTCAAATGATGTGAAAACAAAGATTATTCAACATAGTTGTTCAGGGGAAGGATACAAAAAATTGTCTCAGAGATTTGAACTGTCAGTTTCCACTGTGAGGAACATAGTAAGGAAATGGAAGAACACAGGTACAGTTCTTGTTAAGCCCAGAAGTGGCAGGCCAAGAAAAATATCAGAAAGGCAGAGAAGAAGAATGGTGAGAACAGTCAAGGACAATCCACAAGTGGATAGGACCCAGCGTCACCTACTAGGTGCTCTGGAGAAAAAGTATCACTTATAAGAGGAGAACTCCGGCTGGTTGAGGGAGGGCAGTACTTCTCTGACTAGACACAGCATATAAACCCCCACTGCAGCAGCTGCACACCCGGCAGTCCCCAGGAACCCATTACTTTGCACACAGCTTGTTATGCCTTATGCCCTTCGGGACCTCTTTCCCATAACCAGAAGGGCTATTGATTTCAGGAGCACTGGAGCCCTATACCTGTAGGACTCATATCCCTGACATATTTACCACTTTTTAGTCTGGGTACTTATGGATGCATGACAATCACGGCCGTTAATTAATCGTGCTGGCTACCTCAAAATATCCGCTACAGTACCTTACCCTGACCAGAATGGACTTAAACTAGTGGAATCACCATATGGTGACACCCGTTCTGACTACTCTTTCCTTATGGCAGTGGAATGACGCCTTAATTTACATACCCTGTACTCCTGTAATGATTATTCTGCATCCCCATAGCCAGGGGTGATATTGACCTCAGGAACATTGGAGCCATATACCAGTGGAAATTACACCCTCACTACCTTTATGTTCCTGCATCAATTGTGCCGCATTTCTGAGTACATATCCATCAGTATGCCGTGCACTAAGATAAGTCCTGATTGAGGAAGACCAGATACGGTCGAAACGTTTGCTCATAAGGACAATTTTTTTTTTCTAAGCAAATTTTGATGCTCATAAGGACAGTTTTTCTATGCAAATTTTGAAAAATAAATGGAATTGACGTAAGACTTTTTTTCTGAGTATTATCTTTATTGGGGGTAGTGTGCCGGAGTTCTCCTCTTATAAGGACAATCCACAGACCACCTCCAAAGACCTGCAGCATCATCTTGCTGCAGATGGTGTCAATGTGCATCGGTCAACAATACAGCGCATGTTGCACAAGGAGAAGCTGTATGGGAGAGTGATGCAAAAGAAGCCATTTCAGCAAGCACGCCACAGAGTTGCCTGAGGTATGCAAAAGCACATTTGGACAAGCCAGTTACATTTTGGAAGAAGGTCCTGTGGACTGATGAAACAAAGATTGAGTTGTTTGGTCATACAAAAAGGCGTTATGCATGGAGGCAAAAAAACACGGCATTCCAAGAAAAGCACTTGCTACCCACAGTAAAATTTGGTGGAGGTTCCATCATGCTTTGGGGCTGTGTGGCCAATGCCGTCATCGGGAATCTTGTTAAAGTTGAGGGTCGCATGGATTCAACTCAGTATCAGCAGATTCTTGACAATAATGTGCAAGAATCAGTGACGAAGTTGAAGTTACGCAGGGGATGGATATTTCAGCAAGACAATGATCCAAAACACAGCTCCAAATCTACTCAGGCATTCATGCAGAGGAACAATTACAGTGTTCTGGAATGGCCATCCTAGTCCCCAGACCTGAATATCATTGAAAATCTGTGGGATGATTTGAAGCGTGCTGTCCATGCTCGGCGACCATCAAACTTAACTGAACTGGAATTGTTTTGTAAACAGGAATGGTCAAATATACCTTCATCCAGGATCCAGGAACTCATTAAAAGCTACAGGAAGCGACTAGAGGCTGGTATTTTTGCAAAAGGAGGATCTACAAAATATTAATGTCACTTTTATGTTGAGGTGCCCATACTTTTGCACGGTCAAATTTTGTTTAAATGCGGATTGCACATTTTCTGTCAGTACAATAAACTTCATTTCAATCCAGAAATATTACTCAGTCCATCAGTTATTAGATATACGAAACTGAAATAGCTGTTGCAAAAACCCAAATTGTTATAAAGAAAAAAGGTTAACATTAATAGGGGTGCCCAAACTTTTTCATATGACTATATATATATATTATATAAATATACCTGAATAATCTGCTTCTGGCTTCTCAGCCTGCAGTACAGGTCAAGACTAGAGTTGAGCGCGGTTCGAGGTTCTCCAGTTCGCGGCTCGAGTGATTTTGGGGGCTGTTCTAGATCGAACTAGAACTCGAGCTTTTTGCGAAAGCTCAATAGTTCTAGATACGTTCGAGAACGGTTCTAGCAGCAAAAAGCAGGGCTTTTTACAGCTACAGTGTGCAGGAGCCATCGCTGGCAGCCTGCCAGAAGCTGGTAACCAAGATAAACATCGGGTATCCAAGCAAAGCGCTTTGGTTAGTAACCTGATGTTTATCCTAGTTACGTGCAAGAAGCCCACACTTCCCCGCTCAGCTCGCTCCGCCCCCTCCTGCCCGAGGCATGTACAGACACACACACACTCTGCACACACACTCTGCACACATGGTCCCGCTCGGCTTACCTGCGGTGATGAAGTCCCGCCATCCTGACCTCAGCGCTGTCACTGTCCTCCATGGCCGCTGCTTGTCACATCACCTTCTCTCGCTTCTGACCCGAGACTGACTAGCGGTGACGTCACGGGCCTCTCGCGATACTTGGCTGTGAAGGCGGCGGTCATTGAACTCAGTGACAAGGGCTGTCAGTGTGCTGGAGATCAGCGCAGGTAATGTACCTCGCTGACAGCAGCACTTGTCATCCCCTGCAGTGACCTGGGCTGACCCATTGATGTTAGCTCAGGTCACTGCACTGCTCTCCCAGCCAATGGGGAACATCCTGCTCTTCATTGACTGGGACAGTGTGGATCATCATGGCAACCCCTTGGATTACACCAGACCTGGATTTGTTTTTCTTTCTAATAAATTGGTTAAAAAGGGAATGTTTTGGGGAGTGTTTTTTCAAATAAAAATGTGTTTGTCGTCTATTTTTTTTTATTACTGACTGGGTTGGTGATGTCGGGTATCTGATAGACGCCTGACCTCACCAACCCCAGGGCTTGATGCCAGGTGACATTACACATCTGGTGTTAACCCCATATATTACCCCGTTTGCCACCGGACCAGGGCGCGGGATGAGCTGGGGCGAAGCACCAGGATTGGTGCATCTAATGGATGCTCCACTTCTGGGGCGGCTGCGGCCTGCTATTTTTAGGCTGGGGAGAGTCCAATAACCATGGACCTCTCTAGTCTGAGAATATCAGACCCCAGCTGTCTGCTTTATAACAGCGTGGGGTGCCCTCAGTTTTGGATTACCAGCCAAGGTGAGGTTGCCAGCTGTGGTCTGCGGGCTGCAGCCGTCTGCTTTACCCTAGCTGGCTACAAAACTAGGGGGAACCCTACGTCATTTTTTTTTTTTTCATTTTTTTGGCTAAATACAAAGCTAAGCACCCCTTAGTGCCACATGAAAGGCACCAAAGGGTGCAAAATTACAAAATGCAGGAGAGTGGGACATTATGTGTCTTTCTGCCATTATAATGACAGAAAAGACTGAGATGAAGTGTACAAGCACAAGAAAATCACCAGAGCGCTCTACGCTGTGAAAAGCAGTAGAAAATGGCACTGGAGTGAACATGTGACCGCCTCATGTAGGATGAAGCTATGGATCCTGGGTAAATTTATGCATTTACCCTCCTTCAGTTTTTTTGCAGTACACAAAAAAAACGGAAGGCACACGGATGACAAACAGATGACATACGGACCGTCTACGGAACGGAAACGGATGCCACACAGATGCACCCGTGAAAAAAAACGGACTGTTTTTTGCAGACCGCAAAAATGGATCGGTCGTGTTACTGTAGCCTTATTCTGATCTGCCTTTTATAAACAGCAGGCAGAAATAAGTGAATAGCGCCCCCCGGCGTCAGAAAATCTCCGGGGTTTCAGGGCTAGCTGAGACCCTGGAGATCATGATTCAGGACGGTTTGTCCGGTCCCCGCTCACGTGATCACAGGTATACACCGTACACCGATGATCACGTTACAGTAAATGACAGCGCCGGTAAAAAATTATTTATCTGCCATCTGGCATGAAGAAACACTTCTTCTCCACTTCTTCTCCACTTCTTCTCCACTTCTCCACTTTTTCTCCACTTTTTCTCCACTTTTTCTCCACCTTTTCTCCACTTTTTCTCCACTTTTTCTCCACTTTTTCTACATTTTTTGTCCACTTTTTCTCCATTTTTTCTCCATTTTTTTCTCCCCACTTTTTCTCCCCACTTTTTCTCCACTTTTTCTCCACTTTTTCTCCACTTTTTCTCCATTTTTTCTACATTTTCTGTCCACTTTTTCTCCATTTTTTCTCCATTTTTTCCCCACTTTTTCTCCATTTTTTCTCCATTTTTTCTCCATTTTTTCTCCATTTTTTCTCCATTTTTTCTCCACTTTTTCTCCACTTTTTCTCCACTTCTTCTCCACTTTTTCTCCACTTCTTCTCCACTTCTTCTCCACTTCTTCTCCACTTCTTCTCCACTTTTTCTCCACTTTTTCTCCACTTCTTCTCCACTTCTTCTCCACTTCTTCTCCACTTCTTCTCCACTTTTTCTCCACTTTTTCTCCATTTTTTCTACATTTTCTGTCCACTTTTTCCCCACTTTTTCTCCATTTTTTCTCCATTTTTTCTCCATTTTTTCTCCATTTTTTTCTCCACTTTTTCTCCACTTTTTCTCCACTTTTTCTCCACTTTTTCTCCACTTTTTCTCCACTTTTTCTCCACTTCTTCTCCACTTCTTCTCCACTTTTTCTCCACTTCTTCTCCACTTCTCCACTTCTTCTCCACTTCTTCTCCACTTCTTCTCCACTTTTTCTCCACTTTTTCTCCACTTTTTCTCCACTTTTTCTCCACTTCTTCTCCACTTCTTCTCCACTTTTTCTCCACTTATTCTCCACTTCTTCTCCACTTCTTCTCCACTTTTTCTCCACTTTTTCTCCACTTTTTCTCCACTTCTCCACTTCTTCTCCACTTTTTCTCCACCTTTTCTCCACTTTTTCTCCACTTTTTCTCCATTTTTTTCTCCACTTTTTCTCCACTTTTTCTCCACTTTTTCTCCACTTTTTCTCCACTTTTTCTCCACTTTTTCTCCACTTTTTCTCCATTCTTTTTCTCTGTTCTTTTTCTCCGTTCTTTTTCTATGGTCGGTCTACCCATTAGCTCTGCCATGCATAGTGTAGCTCTACACCTACTGCACATGTTACTTTATGATTGACATCTCTTTCGTACCAGAGCTGTCTAAGCCTACTCTGACCCCATATTTGTCATTACTATATTGTCCTTGTACTGTATTATGACATTTGTATCATGTGTTTCATTTCTTGCTGTGTTGCAATTTTTTTGCTGCATCCCAATTGTACCTCTACATTGTTTGAGTTTATGTTATTGTTCTCTCACTCTTATGTGATACTGATTATTGTCATTTTTCATGATTACATGCAGATAAGTCCAATCTGACGAAGGCTCAGGCCGAAACGTCATTTGTAACTTGTTTTGGACAAAAACATATATGCTTATGAAAAATTTTTTTTCTTAATACGGACCAATAAAGAGGGATTTTGCATTACTATCCGTTGTGACTTACTGACTTAGTCTGGGAGATTTAGAGTGCCGAGGTTACTCACTAATTTTATCTATTATTACCTCTGAGCACCTATATACCAGTGAGCAGAGCTTCCTCTACAGTAGTTCTCCTGATTAGGCATGCCCTTACCTCATGAGCAGGGCATTGCAGCTTTGGTAGCAACCATTACAACATGGACTCTGCTGCTGTGGACCCGGGGAGAGTGAGTGCAGATTCATTGCACCCACACTCCTCACATGAAGGGTCCGCACTCCTAGAAAATGGGGGATACGTTCCCTGAGTGTCTCCCCCCCATATTCTAGACGGTCCAGAGTCGTCGTGAGACCCCTTTATTTTTTTTCTTACAATAAATTGGTGAAAGAGGAAATGTTTTGGGGACTGTTTTTTCAAATAAATTTCTTTTGTCGATTTTTTTTTTTTTTTTTTTTTGTTAGTACTGACAGTTTATGATGTTGGGTATCTAATAGACGCCATGACATCACAAACTGCTGGGCTTGATCTCAGGTGACTTTACAGCTAGTATCAACCCGATTTATTACCCCGTTTGCCACTGCACCAGGGCACGGGATGAGCTGGGGTGAAGCGCCAGGATTGGCGCATCTAGTGGATGCGCCACGTCTGGGGTGCCTGCGGCCTGCTATTTTTAGGCTGTGAAGGCCCAATAACTATGGACCTTCCCACCCTGAGAATACCAGACCACAGCTGTCCGCTTTACCTTGGCTGGTGATCCAATTTGGGGGGGACCCTTCTTTTATTGTGTAATTATTAATATTTATAAAATAATTATAAAAAAGAGCCTGAGGGGACCTCCACATTGGATCCCCAACCACGGTAAAGCTGCCAGCTGTGGTTTTCAGGCTACAGCCGTCTGCTTTACCCTAGCTGGCTATCAAAAATGGGGGGACCCAACGTCATTTTTTTTAACTATTTTTAAATAGAAAAAATTAATGGGCTTCCCTGTATTTTGATTGCCAACCAAGGTAACGGCAGGCAGATGGGGGTGGCAACCCATAGCTGTCTGCTTTATCTGCGCTGAGAATCAAAAATACCGCGCTACGTCATTTTTTTAAAGATTTATTTTTACAGCAATGGGATGTCCAGCAATCAAAATACAGGGAAGCCCATTTTGTTTTTAGTTATTTAAATAAATAATTAAAAAAAATATATATGGGCTCCCGCTGCATTTTTTATATTGCTAGCTAAGGGTATTCCAAGCAGCTACTGGCTGCTAACCCCCACTGCTTGGTGTTACCTTCACTGGCAATGGAAAATCCAGGGAAGCATTTTTTATTTTTTTTGCCAAAAAACTACAAAAAAAGGACGTGAGCTTCGCCATATTTTTGTATGCTAGCCAGGTATAGCAGGCAGGTGCTGGAAGAGTTGGATACAGCGCCAGAAGATGGCGCTTCTATGAAAATGCCATTTTCTGAGGCGGCTGCCATCTGCAATTCGCAGCAGTGGGGCCCAGAAAGCTCAGGCCAACCTGTGCTGCGGATTCCAATCCCCAGCTGCCTAGTTGTACCTGACTGGACACAAAAATGGGGCGAAGCCTACGTCATTTGTTTTCTAATTATTTCATGAAATTCATGAAATAATAAAAAAAGGGCTTCCCTTTATTTTTGGTTCCCAGCCGGGTACAAATAGGCAACTGGGGGTTGGGGGCAGCCGTACCTGCCTGCTGTACCTGGCTAGCATACAAAAATATGGCGAAGCCCACATAATTTTTTCAGGGGGCAAAAAACTTCTGCATACAGTCCTGGATGGAGTATGCTGAGCCTTGTAGTTCTGCAGCTGCTGTCTGTCTGTATGGAGAAGAGCAGACAGCAGCTGCAGAACTACAAGACTCAGCATACTCCATCCAGGACTGTATGCAGAAGTTTTTTGCCCATCAAAAAAATGACGTGGGCTTCGCCATATTTTTGTATACTAGCCAGGTACAGCAGGCAGCCACGGGCTGCCTCCAACCTCCAGTTGCCTATTTGTACCTGGCCCGTTTTTTTTAATTATTTCACTTATTTCATGAAATAATTAAAAAACAAATGACGTGGGCTTCGCCCCATTTTTGTGTCCAGCCAGGTACAACTAGGCAGCTGGGGATTGGAATCCGCAGCACAGGTTAGCCCGAGGTTTCTGGGCGCCTCTGCTGCGAATTTCAGTCCGCAGCCGTCCCAGAAAATGGCGCTTTCATAGAAGCGCCATCATCTGGCGCTGTATCTAACTCTTCCAACAGCCCTGGAGTTGGGTGGCTTGTTGGGTAATCATGAGTTAATACTGGCTTTGTTTTACTAGCCAGTATTAAGCCAGAGATTCTTAATGTCAGGCACGTTTGACCCGGCCATTAAGAATCTCCAATAAAGGGTTAAAAAAAAGACACCACACAGAGAAAAAATACTTTAATAGAAATAAATACACAGACACATTAGAGACTCCATCTTTATTACCCCCTGTCAGCCCTCCACGATCCTGCTCTTCTGTCTTTCTCGTTCAACAAATGCAGCTCTGCTACATCACTGCTGCATGGGGGAATACGCTGGTTCCCGTGGAGCATTCACTCCGTGAAGGCTGCACGGGAAGCAGCGTGAAGCCTTCACTCCGTGAGAGATCAGTGCTGCTAGCAGTAACAGCGGTAACGCTGACAGACGCGTTACCATAGCAACGGTGCTCCCGGAGCCGCGGTTAGCGGAGACGTCACCGCTAACTGCGTTGCTATGGCAACGGTGATCTCCGTTAATGACCGGCTGTGTCAGCCGGTCCCTAACGGAATGGGGAGTTGACCGTGTACTAGAGCATGTCGCCGGTACACGGCGATACACAAATGTGCACCGTGTACCGGAGAGATGCACTCGCAGGTCCTACATGACGCGTCATAGTCATGTGACCAGTCTGTAGCCAATGAGATAATAGCCACGTGACTGGTCACATGGCTATTTTGACGTCATGATAGGTCCTGCATCTCTGCTGGCAGTGCCGGTCACCAGGAGGATTCAGCGATCATCGGATGGAATAGCGGCAGGAGACAGAGTGCAGGAGGGATCGCGGGGACCGGTAAGTGTTATGGCAATGTTTATTAACTGTATGTGTACATTTATAATGCATTTTTATGTGTTTGTGATTGCCTCCCATTATAGCCTATTGGTTCGAGTTCGGTTCGTCGAACGTTCGACGAACCGAACTCGAACGGGAGCTCCGTTCGGCGAACCGACCTCGAGCCGAACCGCGACCGGTTCGCTCATCTCTAGTCAAGACTATCAAATCCTCCATTACATCTTAATACAGGCAGTGGCTCAATGGTAGATCTGCTGCCTATGGGTCATGAGTTCATGAGTTGCGATCCTGGGAAACCAGAACAGGTGAGAGATTAATTTATGCACTGCTCTGAGTTAATTTATTCACTGCACTGAGGGGAGGTGCTGGGACAGTGGGACTGCGAGAGAGAGCCCTCAAATTAGGATAGTCCTGCTGAATCCGGGACTGGCCCCAAATAACCCAACAGAGATGAAAAAGTGTCCATTTATACTATGCTGGGATTGGATAGTCAACTCCGCTAATCAGTGTAGACACATTCAGTAATATATATATTAGAAAGTCTTAGTGGCGTATACCTCCATTGCACACCACAATTGATGTTCTTACCAGCAGGCACGATTCTTTGCCTTCTCACCTGTTTTTGTCTGCTTTTGTGTGTTTTGCATCTTTAGTTTGTCTGCAGCCAATTCATTATTCTTTTTTCTCCTTTTTTACGTTAAATTTTACATGTGTATGCCTGTTTGCTTTGGTTTCCACTTCTTAGGTGGAGCTTAGCAATCCCAGATTTTTTAGCCTCATTCATCAATTGCAACTTTTTAAAAAGTAAGAAAATTTGACTTAACTTCACTCCAGTCCTCCTGGTGTACTTTGGAGTATGCCAGCATTTTGGTGAAATGTTTGCAACTTTTTGGTGCCAATATGAGACTTTTAACACTAAAAATAAAAAAAAATCGACTACAGGAAGAAATTACATTTTGGACTCATGATACGTCAACTGACAGCAACTATAACACCACAAGAGAAAAAAAAATAAAGCGTATTTAAAAGAAAAAATCTAGATGAAGGATCGAGGCCATAAGGGTACTTTACACGCTGCGATATCGGTACCGATATCACTAGCGAGCGTACCCGCCCCAGTCGGTTGTGCGTCACGGAGAAATTGCTGCCCGTGGCGCACAACATCACTAACACCCATCACACAGACTTACCTTCCCTGCGACGTCGCCCTGGCCGGCGAACCGCCTCCTTTCTAAGGGGACAGTTCGTGCGGCGTCACAGTGACGTCACACGGCAGCCATCCAATAGCAGAGGAGGGGTGGAGATGAGTGTGACGTAACATCCCGCCCACCTCCTTCCTTCCTCATTGCCGTAGGACGGAGGTAAGGAGATGATCGTCGCTCCTGCGGTGTCACACATAGCGATGTGTGATGCCGCAGGAACAAGGAACAACCTCGCTACGTACGAGACAACGATTTTTGGTAAATGAACGACCTCTCATATGTCAACGATTTTTGTCTCTTTAACGATCGTTTAAGGTCGCTCCTGCCTGTCACATGCTGCGATGTCGCTAACGGCGCCAGATGTGCGTCACAAACACCGTCACCCCGACGATATATCATTAGCGATGTCGCAGTGTGTAAATGGCCCTTTAGCCTGCTTGCTGTGCTGCAATCCAGCTGGCCTGTGGCCTTTTTTCAATTTTTCTTGCAGCACATTTCTTTGCTAAAATTTTCTGAAAAATGTTGTTAATGCATTTCATTTTCTAATTTTCCATGTCTTAAAAAAAAATAAATTCAAATCACTTAATGTGTGTAATGTTATTATAGGGGGAGGCTTCAGGGTGGCACAAGGCAAAGATATTCACGTAGCACCGAAAAAAAGAAACCCTGTGTTTTCTGCATATTCCTCTCATTGTTCGTTTTCAAATGTACGTCACATACATGGGGATTCTTACCCCTGAATTGACTGAAATGACTTATAATATTTAATATGACCTGGGCTATACTGAGGGATGGTGAAAGAATTAGCACAATGTATAAGCCCCTGACATCTGGGTTGGGGATGGGCAGCACAATTACTTTATTGCATCTGCTCAGCTTAATCACGTTTATTTTATGATTTGGTGAAGGACGTAATTTCCCTTTAAAGTGTTTTATGAGCTTGAAAAATTAGTTGAAATGAAGTGTTTTTCTTTATTTTATGCTTCCCTCTAATGTGCCTGGTTATCACATTCTTTATGTCTTTAATCATTTCCTTTCTTAAGAGAGAACATTTGAAAAGACTGATTTGCTGCTTACTGTCTGTATCCATGACTTCAGCCTGTATTATAATGGCATAAACCGCAGAAGCTGACTCATATCTACCCCATGGCTCCAGAAACATTGCTAACATTTTTGAATCTGCTTTAGAACTGTAAAACAGAAAACAAATGCATTGACAATTGTTTCAATATGGATGAAGACCACCAGAAACTCTGTTGTACATTGCCAGTGTGATAAGAGTCTTATGTTTGTGCATATTTCTATTTATGTTTCTTTTTCCTTCTGGATTGGTTTAGGTAGATTGGTCCACATTGACTTTATTAGAATATACAAACACCATGCAGAGCTGGACCATATCCGTTAGTGTCCAAGGCACTTATTTCAGAAAATGCCCACAATTCTGTACCGAACTTCAGAATGATATTTGTCAGATAGATAATCAATAGGGAGGATCGAATACCTCAAATATTCGGCTTTGTGAATATTTTCCAAATAGGTCGCCACTATGCGAATATTTGATGTGCAATGTAAGTCTATGGGAAGCCCGAATAGTTCCAAATAGTTGTTATTTGGGTTTCCCATAGACTTACATTGTGCATCGAATATTCGCGAATAGTCAAATAGCGGTGATTTATTTGGCAAATATTCGTGAAGCCAAATATTTGAGGTATTCGATCATCCCTAAATTTAATTGTTCCCTGTTGTACCAATTTCCATGAATCAATCATGGATTATGATGAGCGGACCTAATGATGTTACTGTTCATTGGGTTAAAAGTTTGGTTCAGTCCTTGAATGTAACCCAAACTTCACCCCAAAGCCCAAACCCCTTCCCAGCCAATGGCGACCAGAACGTTTTTTGCTGTAAAGTGGTCACAGTAAGGGCCAGGGGACTGCAAAAAGTAGCAAAATGGGGATAAGAGTAGAACAGTTGCACTGCAAAAAATGTGGATAGGAAAATGACTTAAAGGGGTTACGTCACCATAGCAATAATGGTTACTTAGGAAGTGAATAAGTAAAATAAAAATTTCAAAAGGGCACCTACTGATATTGATTTCAGAGTTCCCCCTCAGAGCATCATTTTTTAAAAAAGGCCCTTAAAGAACCTGTTTTCCCAGTTGACCCACACAGCCAAGATTGTTAGAGTTCACCCACAGAGCATTCATTTTCAAAAAAGGCCCCTAAATAGCCTGATTTCTGAGAGGACCCACACAGCCAAGATTAGCAGCGTTCCCCGGTAAAGCAACAATTCTCAAAAAGGTCCCTACAAAGCATTTTGCCAATCAACTTACACAGCCAAGATTGAAAAGTTCCCCCATAGAGCAACAATTCTGAAAAAGATCTTTATGTAGCCTGTTTTTAGGGTTGAGCTACACAACCAAGATTGTTAGGGTTCTCCCACAGAGCAACAATTATCAGAAAGGCCCCATACATAGCCTGTTTTCAGAGTTGACCCACACAGTCAAGATTGGAAGAGTTCCCCCGCAGAGCAACAATTCTCAAAAAGTTCCCTACATAGCCTATTTTCCCTGTTGACTAACACAGCCAATATTGTTAGTTCCCCCCACAGAAAAACAAAATTCTTAAAAAGGCCACTACATAGCCTGTTTACTGAGTAGACCCACACAGCCAAGATTGTTACAGTTCTCCCACAGAGGAACAATTCTCAAAAAGGCCCATAAAGAGCCTGTTTACAGAATCGACCCACACAGCCATAATTGGCAGAGTTTAACAAAAGAGCAGCACTTTTTTACAAAGCAAATTACAAAGCCTGATTTAACAGTTGACCCAGACAAACAAGTTTGGCATAGTTCCCTCACAGAGCAACTATTTTCAAAAAGGCCCTTACAGAACCTGTTTTCAGAACTGACACAGACAGTCAACTTTGGCAGAGTTTTACAACAGAGCAGCACTTTTCTAAAAGGCCATTACTGAGCCTCTTTTCAGATTTCACCCAGACAGCCATCATTAGCAGAGTTTACGGACAGAGCAGCAATTTTCAATAGGCCATGACAAAGCCGGATTTTAGAGTTGACCCACACAGCCAAGTTTGGCAGAGTTTACCCACAGAGCAACAAAGCCATAACTGTTTTCTTTTTCTGTTTTTTTTTTTCTTGTTTTGTGTAGGAAAATGACTTAATTTAAGATAGAATAAAAAAAAGTAATCAACTAGGAGGAGGTTGAGGTGAATGTGGTGGGAAGTGTAGGTGCAAGAGGAGGAGGAAGTAGTCAAACCTTTTTTTACTTTTTTTTATTTTGAGATGCCCCAAAACATTATGAATGGCAAATAGAGTATACCAATGGCTGGGTGCGGCTGGTATAGTTGTCTAGTCGGCAAAAGGTACGGACCAGTCCTGTGTGATCCATGCTTTGTTAATTTTAATGAAAATGAACTTGCACACATTGGCTGTGGAAAGGAAAATGCACGTCCAAAACATAAAGAGCAAGCCGTGTTCAATTTGGAGACCCAGAAGTTAAAACTGGCTCACCCATAACATAGCACAGATAGACATGTGGACACGTACTCTTCCACCATGTTGTTGACATGCTGCCTCCTGCTAATAAAGAACATATCAGATGGTGGTGCTGAATGTTGTGGCATGCTACTAATGAATTTTTCCCACATTTAGGCCATGATAAGTTGGTCACTTCCTCTTTCTCCTCTGCCTTGTTCTTCCAAAGAGCCCCCGCTGTCAGGTGGGAATGACATCAGTAATGCCTCAACCAGAGTTCGCTTGTATTCATGTATTTTTTGATTCTGCTCCAGTGATGGAAGTAATGATGGTTGAGTCTTCCTTCTTCCTTGTAGCATGGATCAAGCAGGGTGGCTACCCAGTAATCATCACTGGTCACAATCCTGGCAACTTGGCGATCATTGCACAGGCACAGCAGCCTGTATCATCTCATGTGTGCCACGCTGCCTAGAGGCAATGACAAGCTGTCCTAGTTCAGAGGTGTGTGGGCTGGGTCCTCTGTATCAAACCAGCCACGCTCTAGTGATGCCCCTGAACAAATATCAGTATCACCCTACTGGGAAGACGGTTCCTTCTCCTCTTCCTCATCCTTGAAATCTGTCACCAGGCTAGAAATTTGTGTACATGTTTGCTGTTGGTATAGGAACCCAACCTTGGAGCTCTGTGTGGATAATAGCCCTAATAATGGTGTCAATGTTCCCTGTATCTCCTGCTACTCTGTCTCCTTTTCCACCACCTCATCCATTATGGTCTCTAGCATGTTTTCAAATTGGCATGCAAGTGCGATAGTAACAGAAATGATGGCATCATCAGATTTGGTAATATTAATGGAGTATTTGAAGCAGCGCAACATGGTACATAGGTTACGCATGGAGGCACACTCGTTGCTCATGAAGTGATGTTGTTCCACTCAGCGACTCACCCGTGCAGCTGCAGCAGAAACTCCACTATTGCCTGCTGCCTCTCACACAGTCCATCCAGCATATGCAAGGTGGAATTTCACCTTGTTGGTAGATTGCAAATAAGGTGGAAGGCCGATGTGACGTTGCAACACAGACAAGCAAGCAGCAGCAGAGTGAAAATGCAGAAACTGCACAGAGACTGTCTGCACTTTCAGCAGCAGCTCTGACATATGTGGGTCATTTTAAAGGAATATCTGCGCCTTCAAATTCAGCACATGCACCAGGCAAAGGAATATGCATCAAACTGCCTAGGTACAGAGCTGCAAAGAGATTTTGCCTGTTATCGCACACTACCAGGCTGGGCTTAAAGATCCCGAACAACAACCACTCATCTGTCTTTTGTTTGATCTTTGTCCACAGCTCCTGCGCGGTGTGGGATCCATCCCCCAGACTGATGAATATCAAAACAGCCTGCTGTTGTTTCCCCCTGGCTGTGCTGAAGTTGGTGGTGCCAGTCCTACTCTGACCGGAAAAAGAGTTGGTGGAGGAAGAGAAGTTGGTGGAGGAGGCAACATGGACAGATAAATGTCCTGCAATACTTAGTGGTGGTAGGACATGTGCCAGAACACCTTCCACCTGTGGTCCAGCTGCCACTATATTTACCCAGTGTTTATGTCGCGGGCGGAGGAGGGGACGCCGCGCTCTCCCACTGCTGCTTGGGTCCGGCTGCCGCGGCTGCTGCGGCCTGCTGCTGCTCGGTGGCTCGAGCGGTGGGCCGGATCCCGGGGACTCTAGCGGCGCTCCTCGCCCGTGAGTGAAAGGGGGTTGTTGGGTGTGGGGATTGTTTATTGTCCGTGACGCCACCCACGGTTGTGGTGATTTGTAGCACCACCGCTGCTCAATATGGGGATCCCGGGAGTGGTGATGCGGAGCAGCCAGGTGTTGTGTTGCCCCTCCGTGGGTAGGGGTCGGTGATCCCGGGGCCCAGTGATGGTGTGGAAGGTGCAGGGCCTGGTGGGCGCAGGGACGCGGGGGCAGCGCTGTGCCTTGCGGCACTGTGGTACTCACTCAGCCTGAGATGTTGACACAGTTTTTACGGTAAACCACACGGCTGGAAAGACGGTTCCCACGGACGGCTGCACTTGCTCTCCTAGCAGGTAACGGTGATGTCCCTCTGACCTGCACCTGATGTTTCTAAGTTGGTAGCGATGGGTTCCCACCGGTAACCCGCTCCCCGGCTTGGATATGAGCCGGAGGAGCCCTACTTTGCCCGCAGACGCTGGCCCTGAGGAGCTGGTGCCCTGGCGGTGGCGGTGTTCCTCACTAATGGTTGGACGGTTGTCTTCAATCGGGACTTGGTTGTTGGGGGATCGACGTCCCCTTCACTGACGGATTCGGCAAATTATGGCGACTCCTAGCCTTGCCGGGGTCCGAGAGGCCCCTGCCCTGGTGCTGACTGTCCTTTGTATCCTGCTCCAGACCGCCGGGCCACTACTCGACCGCGGTCCTTCCAGCAACCTCCGAGCAGTCCCCTTCCAGACGATCACCGCTGTTGCTGACCTTGCTGACCTGTCCTGCACTTAGCTGGACTCACTTCAGGCCTTTCTATGCTCCCTTTTGTTCCTTTTCTTCTTTGCTCCACTACTACTTCACTTTCACTTAGCTCCTCTACCACCTCCTTCTACTTCACTCCCCTGAACTAATCTGCCTGGTTTCTCCCGCCTCCAGGGCTGTGTACTCCTCGGTGGGCGGAGCCAACCGCCTGGCCCACCCCCTGGTGTGAACACCAGCCCCTGGAGGAAGGCAACAAGGATTTTGGTAGCTTTGGTGTTCCTAACTGGGATGTAGGGTGTGGTGGTGTAATGACCTGTGACCCCTGGCTTGCCCAGGGCGTCACATTTAGTTAGGGAGATACAACATCCCTGCCTGTGCTTACTGATCCACAAATGAATGGTTATGTGGACCTTGCCACTGATGGCACTGCACAGTGTACACCTGATGTAGTCCTCAACATGTGTGCAGAACAGTGATGGCCCGCCTGGAAAAGTGGTGGTACGCTGGCCAATCACAGTCATGCCAATACTTACACTCCCTGACAGAAGATCTTTCGCTTACCCAGGTTATGTAAATAAAAGCTTATAACATGACTTTAAATTAATCCATTGGTTTTATAATTACTTTTTTGAAAGTTAAAACCCTCCCAAATTTGGTTTAGGTTATGAAAATAAAGTTGCTGCAAAGCTGAAATATTGATCCTTTAATGAACACAGAAAGGTCAGATTTTGGCAAGACAAATGTTTTGTATCCTTGTCATATAATGCACTCAATCCTAGTTTACATCCTCACCTGTGCTCACTAAATGATTGGTTAATTAGTGAGTGTGTATAAAAAACCCCAGCACCTCAGATCTTCACTTGAACTGCAACATGAACTCTAACAACATGACAAACATCCACCCTGTGACCAAAGCCATAATTATCAAGAAGCTGAAGACCAGATCCACTGCAGAGGTGGCTGGCACCCTTAATGTGTCTCAGCGTCATTTACAAAGAATTAAAAAAAGATTTGAAGAGACTGGGGATGTTTTTGACAAGCCCAGGTCTGGCAGACCCCGCAAGACAACTGCTCAGGAAGGAACGTTTGTTGGTTAGAAAATCCAAATCCAGACCCTCTTCCACTGCAGTAGAGCTCCAACAGGTCTGGTCACCTCAAGTTGTTTTGTCGCCAACAAAAATTAATGTGAAATTCAAACAAATAATTAATTTCTAATACAAAGATATGTTGCATAGCATTGGTGTATGAAGTTGGGGTGCTATTAGAGCTATATTTAATATTTTGTGTGACTTCCATGAGCTTGAAGGACTACATCCATTCGGTTAAACAATGATTCATACAATTTATTGATGAAGTCATCAGGAATAGCAAAGTCTTACATGCCTCCCAGAGTTCATCTTGATTGTTTGGTTTTGTCTTCCAAGCTTCCTCTTTCAGACTACCCCAAATATGCTCAATGATGTTCATGTCTGGTGACTGGGCTGGCCAGTCCTTGAGTACCTTGACCTTCTTTGCCAGGAGGAACTTTGTTGTAGAGATGGATGTATGAGATGGAATACCATCTTGCTGCAGAATTTGACCCCTTTTATGATTGGGAATGTAAGAGGTAGCTAATACGTCTTGATATTTCATGCTATTGATATTGCCTTCCACCTTGCAAATGTTTCGCACACCCCATAATGAATGTAACCCCAGACCATGATCTTTCCACCACCAAATGTAACAGTTTTCTGGGTATATTTTGGATCCATACGGGCACCAGTAGGTCTCTTGCAGTATTTGCGGCGGCTGTGGTGTAATTCAACTGAAGATTCATCAGAGAAATCCACCTTCTGCCACTTTTCCAGCGTCCATCTGTTTAGCAGGCTGTGGGACTTGGAAATGCCACACGGTTTTTTAATTGCGTTTTGTTTAGTGTTGGTTTCTGGGCACTGATTCGACCATGGAGGACATTTCGAGATAGAATCCTACAAACTGTTCTAGTTGACACAGGAACTTGAGGTGACCAGACCTGTTGGAGCTCTACTGCAGTGGAAGAGGGTCTGGATTTGGATTTTCTAACCAACAAACGTTCCTTCCTGAGCAGTTGTCTTGCGGGGTCTGCCAGACCTGGGCTTGTCAAAAACATCCCCAGTCTCTTCAAATCTTTTTTTAATTCTTTGTAAATGACGCTGAGACACATTAAGGGTGCCAGCCACCTCTGCAGTGGATCTGGTCTTCAGCTTCTTGATAATTATGGCTTTGGTCACAGGGTGGATGTTTGTCATGTTGTTAGAGTTCATGTTGCAGTTCAAGTGAAGATCTGAGGTGCTGGGGTTTTTTATACACACTCACTAATTAACCAATCATTTAGTGAGCACAGGTGAGGATGTAAACTAGGATTGAGTGCATTATATGACAAGGATACAAAACTTTTGTCTTGCCAAAATCTAACCTTTCTGTGTTCATTAAATGATCAATATTTCAGCTTTGCAGCAACTTTATTTTCATAACCTAAACTAAATTTGGGAGGGTTTCAGCTTTCAAAAGTAATTTATAAAACTAATGGATTAATTTAAAGTCAGGTTATAAGCTTTTATTTACATAACATGAATAAGTGACAGAACGTCTGTCAGGGAGTGTAGCATGGCTGTGAGGGTTCCAGAAGTGGCAACAGCCTAAAAGCTTGTTTATTGGCTGTAGCCTTTCTTCAAGCATTATTCATCTGGCAAACATGAACAGTAAGGGTACCTTCACACTTTAGCGATGCAGCAGCGATCCGACCAGCGATCTGACCTGGTCAGGATCGCTGCTGCATCGCTACATGGTCGCTGGTGAGCTGTCAAACAGGCAGATCTCACCAGCGACCAGTGAACAGCCCCCAGCCAGCAGCGACGTACAAGCGACGCTGCGCTTGCACGGAGCCGGCGTCTGGAAGCTGTGGACACTGGTAACTAAGGTAAACATCGGGTATGGTTACCCGATGTTTACATTAGTTACCAGCGCACACCGCTTAGCTGTGTGTGCAGGGAGCAGGGAGCCGCTCACACTGAGCGCTGGCTCCTTGCTCTCCTAGCTACAGTACACATCGGGTTAATTAACCCGATGTGTACAGCAGCTACATGTGCAGAGAGCCAGAGCCGGCAGCACAGGCAGCGTGAGAGCTGCGGAGGCTGGTAACTAAGGTAAATATCGGGTAACCACCTTGGTTACCCGATGTTTATCTTAGTTACCAGCCTCTGCAGCTGCCAGACGCCGGCTCCTGCTCCCTGCTCGCTTCATTTGTCGCTCTCTCGCTGTCACACACAGTGATCTGTGTGTCACAGCGGGAGAGCGCCTTTGAAGAAAACGAACCAGGGCTGTGTGTAACGAGCAGCGATCTCGCAGCAGGGGCCAGATCGCTGCTCAGTGTCACACACAGCGAGATCGCTAATGAGGTCACTGCTGCCTCACAAAAAGCGTGACTCAGCAGCGAGCTCGGCAGCGAGCTCGCTGTGTGTGAAGCACCCCTAACACGGACGTCTGGTTGGAAGTATGTGTTTGGTATTTGCTCATCTCTACTTATGTATTACCCCCATTTATGGCATTCTAAAAGAACACCTATTTCACTGACCCTCATTCCCCCACAGTCTGTATGCCACATTTTCCCTATTACTATTTGCTAAAGAAAATGGTCTAGATTCCATTATGCCATTACGATTACACCATGCATGAATTTTCAATTACAGTGGGATGTAAAAGTTTGGGTATCAAAATTACTGTTATTGTGAACACTTAAGGCTGCTTTACACGCAGCGACATCGCTAGCGATGTTGCTTGTGAAAGCACCCGCCCCCATCGTTTGTGCGTCACAGGCAAATCGCTGCCTGTGGCGCACAGTATCGTTAGTCCCCGTCACACATACTTACCTGCCTAGCAACGTCGCTGTGGCCGGCGAACAATCTCTTTGTTAAGGGGGAGGTTCGTGCGCCGTCACAGCAACATCACACTCTTCGGCCGACCAATAGAAGCGGAGGGGCGGAGATCAGCCACATTTACGACACGGCCACCTCGTTGCTGGAGGACGCAGGTAAGCTATTGTTCGTCATTCCCGGGGTGTCACACGTAGCAATCTGTGCTGCCTCAGGAACGACGAACAACTTGCGTCCACAACGACCAACGAGATTTTGAAAATGAACGACGTGTCAACAATCAACGATTAGGTGAGTATTTTTGATCGTTAAAACTCACTCAGAGCTGTTACACGCAATGACGTCGCTATCGACGCCGGATGTGCGTCACAAATTCCGTGACCCCGACGACATATCGTTAGCGATATCGTTGTGAGTAAATGGGACTTAAATTAAGTTGAAGATTAATTGGTCGTGAAAAGGCATAGACTTAAAGATGACACATTTCCTTTGTATTTTAGGAAAAAAAATATATTTTCATGTTACAGCATAATCTCAGCTTTTATTAACCCCTTATTTTACCCCGACTGCCACCACACCAGGGCAATAGGGATGAGCTATGTAAAAAGCCAGAATTCTTGCATCTAATGGATGCAACAATTTCGGGGCAGATGCAAGCTGCTATTTTTAGACTGAGGAGCCCCAATAACCATGAGTGTCCCCAGACTGAGAATACTAGCCACCAGCTGTTGGCTATATCTTGGATGGGTATCAAAATTTGGGGGGTGGGGAACCACATGTCTTTTTATTATTTATTTAAATAAAAATAATTTAAAAGTAACGCACATGGCAGGTGGCTGCAGCCTGTAGCCATTTATTTATCTGCACTGGGTATCAATTTATAGGGGACATTTTTTTAATTTTATTTATTTTTACACCCCTATAGGAATGCAGACAGCGTGTGTAATTCCAACCAGTCACAGACATTTTCACAAAGGGTGGGAGCACAGTCTGATGGCAACTAGTGATGAGCGAGTACTAAAAAGCTCGGGTGCTCGAGGCTCGGGCCGAGCATCCCAAGATACTCGTGTACTCGACCTGAGCACCGAGCCCAATGTTATCCTATGGGAGACCCGAGTATTTTTGTGAAATGACCCCCGGCAGCATGTAGAAACCCTAAAAATGGCACAAAAGTCTCAGAAGAGTGCTCAAATGACATGGCAACAGCATGGGGAAGACCCCTTGAAGCATTTATCACTCAAAAGTCACAGCTGTGAACAATTTTGTCCGCGTTTTACGCCATTTTTACGGACTCACCAAAAAACCTTCCAAAATGACACCAAAATGAATTTTCATGGCGGAAATGTTAAGGGCACATACCCAATAGTGAGATAGAGCTAATGTATGTTACTTTTTGAGATTAATACATGAAAGATTTTACGTAAAACATTGTGTGGCACTCCGATGTCCCTGAGAAGAGACGTACATAAAGGCCTCTGAGTCTAATGTGCCCATTTTGAGGAAGTGAGTCTTTGTAGTATTTTCCTTTGCCAGGGCAGTCCAAAATTGTGAGGTTCACCAATTCCCCTGCATACAGACGTGCATGAGGGCCTGTAAACCTGAAGTGCCCATTGTAAGGAAGTGGGTCTATTGTAGTATAGCCCTTAGGCAGGGCAGCCAAAAATTGGGAGGCTCCACGTTGTCCCTGGATAGAGACGTGCATGATGGCCTGTAAACCTGAAGCAGATTAGCTTCAGCACAGCCTGTTGCCGCTTCGCCGAGGCAGTGCTGCAGTGCTTCCAGCTTGGGACTGGTGTGGAGGGTAAAGTGGATGAGGATGCGCAGGAGGAGGAGGAGGCTGAAGAGCATGACATTCCGGAGCTGTAGAGTGTGGGTGAAACCCTGACTGAGGTAGGGCCTGCAAACCTTGGTGTGGGAAGGACGTGTTCCGTCACTCGCTCAGACTGGGTCCCAGCTTCCACAATATTAACCCAGTGTGCCGTCAACGAGATGTAGCGGCCTTGCCCACAAGCACTTGTCCACGTGTCTGTGGTTAGGTGGACTTTGGGTGAAACAGCGTTGTTCAGGGCACGTGTGATGTTTTGTGACACGTGGTTATGCAACGCGGGGACGGCACACTGGGAGAAATAGTGGCGGCTGGGGACCGAGTAACGTGGGACAGCTGCCGCCATCAGGTCGCGGAATGCTTCTGTCTCCACCAGCCTAAAAGGCAACATTTCCAGTGCAAGCAGTCGCGAAATGTTAGCATTTAGAACTGTGGCATGTGGGGCGTTGGCAGTGTATTTGCGCCTGCGTTCAAAGGTTTGCTGAATGGATAACTGAACGCTGCGCTGGGACAAGGACGTGCTTGATGATGGTGTTATTTCTGCGTAGGCAACTGCAGGTGCAGGACCGGTGGAGGCTTGTTCGCAGGCAGCATGGACAGGGGATTGGCTCGCATGCACAACCAGCGAAGACGTAGCAGTGACATCAGCAAGCACTGCTCCTCGACTCTGTTGTACTTCCCACAAAGTCGGGTGCTTGGCTGACATGTGCCTGATCATGCTGGTGGTGGTCAGGCTGCTAGTTTTGGTACCCCTGCTGATGCTGGCACGGCAGGTGTTGCAAATGGCCTTTTTAGAATCATCTGGAGCCAACTTAAAAAACTGCCAGACTCGGGAAGACCTAACATTTGTACAGGCACCTTGTGTCGTGTTGTTGTTCCGGGGAACGGTTGCCTGACTTCTGCCTGGAGCCACCACCCTGCTTCTTACTTCCTGTTGGGATGCTACGGCTCCCTCCCCCTGTGCACTGCTGTCCTCGCTCTGCATATCCTCCTGCCAGGTTGGGTCAGTTACTGGATCATCCACCACGTCGTCTTCCTCTTCCGCACCCTGCTCCTCCTCCTGACTTCCTGACAATTGTGTCTCATCATCGTCCACCCCTTGTTGAGACACGTTGCCAACTTCGTGAGAACGTGGCTGCTCAAATATTTGGGCATCTGTACATACGATCTCCTCATGACCCACTTCAACATGAGCTGGCGAGAGGCCAGAATGTGCGAATTGAAACGTGAACAGCTCTTCCGAGTGTCCAAGTGTGGGATCATTAATGTCCGAGGACGTGTACTCAGCCTTGTGGTAGGAAGGAGGATCAGGTTCTGAAATGTGCGGTGCAGTATCACGGCTACTGACACTTGACCGTGTGGAAGACAGAGTGTTTGTGGTGGTGCCAATCTGACTGGAAGCATTATCCGCTATCCAACTAACAACCTGTTGACACTGGTCTTGGTTCAAGAGCGGTGTACTGCTGCGGTCCCCAAGAATTTGGGACAGGACGTGCGAGCGACTAGATGTGGCCCTTTGTTGTGGCGAAATTAGAGCTTGCCCACGACCTCGGCCTCTGCCTGCACCACCATCACGTCCACTTCCTTGTTCCTTGCCAACGCCCTTGCACATTTTGCAATGCTGTGCTGACGTGTATTCACTAGACTTGTGCGTTATATCCAAGTTTGTGCAAATCGTGCACCTGTACGCTGCCACCGACAGGCACACACGTGCGGTTTTTAAATGCAAGCACGGACGCACTAAGAACCTAACAGGTTTTTAGGAGCAAAAATTACTGAGAAGTCTGACACTATCAGCCACTGCTGACTGACGTGTATTATACACTACACTTGTGCGTTATATAATAGTTTGGTAAAAACGCACACAAGTGCACCTGTACGCTGCCACCGACAGGCACACACATGCGGTTTTTAAATGCAAGCACGAACGCACTAAGACCCTAACAGGTTTTTAGGAGCAAAAATTACTGAGAAGTCTGACACTATCAGCCACTGCTGACTGCCGTGTATTATAAACTACACTTGTGCGTTATATAATAGTTTGGTAAAAACGCACACAAGTGCACCTGTACGCTGCCACCGACAGGCACACACGTGCGGTTTTTAAATGCAAGCACGGACGCACTAAGAACCTAACAGGTTTTTAGGAGCAAAAATTACTGAGAAGTCTGACACTATCTGGACTGTTTTAGACTGTGTACACCAGCCCCAGATATGATGAAGGCTGGTATACGGTCACCACTAGGAATGGCTATATACCCTGCCTGCCTGCCTGCCTGTATACTGCTACAATAGTCCTGACAAGGACTCTTCTGGTCACTAGCCTGTATTCCGACCTGGCTATACCCTGCCTGTATATAGCAACAATAGTCCTGAGAAGGACTCTGCTACTGTACTCCGACCTGGCTATACCCTGCCTGCCTGTATACAACTAGAATAGTCCTGAGAAGGACTTTTGGTCACACTGTTTGCAGCCCTGCTATGAAATAGCTATAAAGGGCCGCAAACCTTTCCCTGAAGCAGCAACACTCTCCCTGCACTGACTGTCTGGATGGCTGTGAGCAGAGCACAGCGCGCCCGCCGGTATAAAGGCTCGGTCACGCTGTGCGGGCCGGCCAATCACTGCAATTCCACAACTAACAGGGCTGTGGCATTGCAGTGGTCTGCCAGCCAATCCCTGCATGAGGGCTGGCTCTCAAAAGAGCGCCAACATGCAGGGATGAAGACCACGAGTACAGCACAAGTATCGCGAGATTACTCGGTCCCCGCCGAGTAGCCCGAGTACAGTGATACTCGTGCGAGTACCGAGTAGTAACAAGCATGCTCGCTCATCACTAATGGCAACCAATCACAGACACCGGGACTGACAGTGGCTGGTGGAAGCAGTGAATATGCATTACAGCTAATGATTTGACACAGAAGCAGCATTATAGCTGCGGGGAAGGTTGGTAAGTATAACTATCCTGCTTGATTCCTTATTTTCTTTCCTTTGCAGCCCCCCCCTTATCGTTACTAACACTATTTTATAACACATAACTTCTGGTCCCTTAGACTTATATGGGGTTCAGCATCCAGGGTCAAGCTTGGCTACCCAACCTGATTTTTTTCTTAGTCCTTGCTGGTTTGATGAACCTGAACATCCAAGAGTTTGCTCATCACTAATCATTTTATTTTCAATTTGCTTAACTGTTCACCATTACATTATTATTGACTAGTGGTGCCCAAACTTTTGCATCCCACTATATGTTTACTTTAACCACCATACAAATGAAGTTTGAGAAGTTTCCTGCTTTAAATAGTCATGACTCAAAAATAGGTTTATCACTAGGGGTCATCACAAGGGGTGCCATTCATTCAACATCTATCCATCAGTTACATATCAGTGAGGCTATCTGGCAGTAAGGCTGTTTTTTCTCCAGCCAAACTGCGGTGATAAACAACCACCAATCGGTTGCATGCTTGCTGATTGGCATTGCCTAGTTAGGCAGGTCAACTGCGCTTGTAATACGCACAGAAAGTTGAGTAATAGATCATTCTGTACATATAGGCTGTCATTGTTCTCAGTAACATACGTACTATTTACACAGGAGATGCCCAACTGAGAATGATTATACTTTGTGCAAACCAAAAGATCATTTTACCTGATGAATCAGTCTCTTCCTTGTTCGTCAGGTGATGTGATCCTGTGTACACATCATGATTATTGTGAACTAAGTGCTGTGAATGTACATTAAATGTCAGCATAAACAAAGGGGAAAATATAGGGCTATTCCCAACATTAAAAGTTAACTCCTATCTATAGGGACAGATACTAACTTGCAGATCAGTGGGAGTATGATTGCTGGGACCACCACTGATCGTGAGAACAGTGTAAAAGCTCACCTTTATCCAACAGTTCATAGGCAGTAAATGGATTTCTATTCCAAACAAGCATTTCAGAGCTCGTTCTCAAGATCATTGGGTTCCCAAAGGTCATTCCCTTATATGATCAAGTTAATAACTATTGTATGCATAGGTGATTTTTTTTTTTTACAGTTGAGAATAACCCTTTAAATTAAAGGGAATCTGTGAGTAGGAACAATCCTACTAAGCCGTCTAGTTGGGCATACAGGCCATAAAAAGCTGAATAAAATTTATGTCTTAATATCTGTGATCTGATTTCATATTCCAGAGAAATTTAACTTTTTCCTCATATGTAAAGGAGCTGTTGAGCAATCTGGGATGGACACAAATTGTCCTTAGAATCTACATCCGGAACTTATTTTAAATCAAAGGGGTTGTTATCAGTGTGGAACTTGTAATCACTGTCAGTCTGCTCTCTTGATCTCACTTCATAGCTGTGCCTGATTAGAATTGATACAGTAAAGTATTAAGGCCCAGTCACACTAAACAACATCGCTAGCAACATCGCTAGCAACATCGCTGCTAACGAACAACTTTTGTGACGTAGCAGCGATGTTGCTAGCGATGTTGCTGTGTGTGACATCCAGCAACAACCCGGCCGCTGCTGTGAGGTCGTTGGTTGTTGCTGAATGTCCTGGGCCATTTTTTAGTTGTTGCTCTCTGCTGTGAAGCACACATCGCTGTGTGTGACAGCGACAGAGCAACAACTGAATGTGCAGGCAGCAGGAGCCGGCTTCTGCGGACTCTGGTAACCACAGTAAACATCGGGTAACCAAGAAGCCCTTACCTTGGTTACCCGATATTTACCTTCGTTACCAGCGTCCGCCGCTCTCATGCTGTCAGTGCCGGCTCCTGCTCTGTGCACATGTAGCTGCAGTACACATCGGGTAATTAACCCCATGTGTACTGTAGCTAGGAGAGCAGGGAACCAGCGCTAAGCAGTGTGCGCGGCTCCCTGCTCTCTGCACATGTAGCTGCAGTACACATGGGGTAATTAACCCCATGTGTACTGTAGCTAGGAGAGCAGGGAGCTAGCGCTAAGCGGTGTGCGCTGGTAACCAAGGTAAATATCGGGTTGGTTACCCGATATTTACCTTAGTTACCAAGCGCAGCATCGCTTCCACGCGGCGCTGCTGACTGGGGGCTGGTCACTGGTTGCTGGTGAGCTCACCAGCAACTCGCGTAGCCACGCTCCAGCGATCCCTGCCAGGTCAGGTTGCTGGTGGGATCGCTGGAGCGTCGCAGTGTGACATCTCACCAGCAACCTCCTAGCAACTTACCAGCGATCCCTATCAGGTTGGATTGTTGTTGGGATCGCTGGTAAGTTGTTTAGTGTGACTGGGCCTTTAAACACATCTGCAGTTATGCTCTCATAGGGCTTCAGCTTTTATCTCACAGGCAGTAATGTTGCAAATACAGCAGAGCTGTGAGAACTGCAGCTGCAAAAGTGTTTGTAATGAGACAAAATTCAGTTCTACTGTTCTGTGTTAGTTACATGTCTCACACTGTTAATGCTCCTTTCATGTAAAATAAGCTATGGAGGCAGATTCTCATGGAGATTTGTGTCCGGCTTATAGATTTTAACAGCTCATTGACATATAAAAAAACATGGAATTCTCTGGAATAAGACATCGGATTGCAGATATCAAGGTATCATATTATTCAACTGTCTATATCCAGCATTCTCATATAGACAGTTTAGGAGAGATAATCCTATTGACAGATTCCCTTTAAAACTGCGTTTTTTGTTTTTTTTTAATACAAACCATATAAAAGATAAAATTATTAATTTAGTACATTTTAATAATTCAGTACATGTTAGTAGATTCAATAGAGTAAACTGTGGGACAAATAGCTTCCTTTTAACTTTGTTTGAAATGTGAATATAAAGATGAGGCATGTTTTGGTCCTGGAGAAGCTAAAACGTTTAACATTTGGTTTGGATTTGCTGTGCAATTATAGAATTTAATTAAAACCTACTTGCACAAATTATCTATTATTCAGCTGTGTAGACAAATTATTAAGTAAATAAGCATGGAACATGAGCTGCTTAATGAGAAATGTAACCTAAAATTCAAGTTCAATTACATAATGTGTTTGAATTACATCTGCGAGGATTGCAGCAGCTTTTCACGGCTGCAGATTTTAAAGTGACGTATTAATCACTAGGGACACAACACTACCATGAGTGGAGGGTATGCTTGACCTTAGGAAGGAGAACAAACAAGTGTAGGTGATGCGGAGAACTTATAAGAGAAAGGTAATAAGTAAAGCTAAAGTAGTAATGAAAGGAAAGCAGTAAAATAATTGTTGGATTAGTAAAAGTTATCGCTATAAAGCAACTAAAAAATAATACCATACTGCAATAGAGTGACTACATATCACCACAATGACATCATCATATGTGGACTATTATCACCCAACAAGAGTTTTGCATATCGAACTGTCATCACCTCCTACTCCTATGCCTGTCCTCATGCCTCTTACTGACTCATTACCATCTGGTGTTTCCTACATCCTTCATAGCCTTTTCTGCCTCCCGAGTGCTTCTGACTGGTGGTGTCTGTGGGGAGTCCAGTATTGGGGACTGCTGGGATGAGTAGATAGAGGTGGTCGGGGCAAGCAATTCCTCTGTGACCCTAGCTGTCAATTCCTGCTGTGCTGATTGGTGGAGCATATGACAGAATATGCTTCTCCACCAATTAGTATTCAGTTGACTTTACACTCCTTGTCCTACAAAACTCCTCCTTGTCCTGAAAGACAATAGATTTACTTCTAAATATGGCATAGGGAGGGGGTTCTGTAAAAAAAATAAAAATCTACTTATTGTTTGAGCTGCCTCCTGCAATGCACCACCATAGGCACAAGACCTACAGTTCCCAGTCACAAATATGCCTCAAATGCCATGTGTTACAGCTGTGTCACAGGTGACAGACAGTCATGTGTTTTTGGGTGGTAGAAGGTCACTGCGATTGGCTGCACTGAATGCTCCCTGACTTTCCATTGTTCTTGCTGTCAGTATTCATTGGTATAGGTAGCGTTCCTGTTGGATTCATCTCTCTCCCTTTTGGACCCAGCAGGAGCTCGACTTCCACCCAGCTGTTGATAATCAGTATTCCCTTGGTGTTTAAATACCCCTTCCTTGCTATGGACTGTGCTAGTGATATTTTTAGTTCATTGAAGCTGAGATGGCTGTGGTATCGTTGCTGGAAGCTCTGCTGAACTCTTACCTCATTCAACTAATGATAAGTAGCTCTTGATTTTCCCTCTTTTGTCTTCTATAGTTGTTTAGTGGGGTTGATGAAGAGCTCATCCGATCTGTTCCCTATTTAGGGCCCAGCACTAAGGATACCTAGGGTCAGGTATCTGGCTCGGCATATAGGTGCGGGACCTAATAAGGGGGGTGAGGGACCACAATGGCCAGCATTAGGATCCCTTCCCTTTCGCTATGTGTTTGGTACTTCCTTGTACCTAGTGTGACACCATGACTGTTTTTGTCCTCAGCATCTCAAAAGTGTTAAAAAGAAACTATCATCAGAAAACTGCCTGTGGTTTAAAACAGATTTTTGTGTCATATGTATTTTTTTTAAAAAGATAATTGGCAATGGTTTTTTTTCTTTATTCATGGTCTTTATTAACCTCTTCAAGACACATGATGTACTGGGTATGTCATGGATCGTGTGAGGTTAATCCCCGCCACCTGCCGTGGACAGTCCGCGGCGATTCTCACACATAATAGGCTGATTTCAACAGCTGACATGTGTGCCTATCGCATTCCACCCAAGCCTATTAACCCCTTACATCTCGCTGTCAAAATCTGACAGCAAGATGTATCAGCGCACCGTCTTAAGCATAACTTACCCATCCCCATTGGTAGTCACATGACATGATAACGTGAAGTCCGGTGGTTGACATGGTAGAACAGGGTCATATAGTGACTCCTGTATCTATCATGAGTCACTTTCTCTCACTGCCGGCAGACTGCCTTGTGTGAGAGTTAGGCTGTATGTGCACGTTGCGTCCAGTACCTTGCAGAAAAGAACGCATCCTCTGGCAAAAGTTGTCTTTGTCAAATTTGGTTTTGACCACAAAAACGCAGAAAATACGCATGTGTTTTCATTGCATTTTTACAGCGTTTTAGCCGCGTTTTACATGCATTTTCTGTGCTTAAAGACAGATGCGTTTTCAATACAAAGACACTAAGAAAAAAAGTTTTACCATTCAAACACTATGAAAAAACGAAAAAAATGATAAATATCATGCTTAAAAACATACATAAAATAGCTAATTTTAATAAAAGATTAATGTGATCTAATATTTATGTATAAAATAATGTTAATTTATTGATTTTCATATTTTTTAGTGTCGGACTATATGTGTGTGAAAAGGGACACATCATGACCTCACTATAATGTCTAAAACGCATGGTTTTATTTTGTCAAAAAAGCATGTAAAACACTAGGATTTTGATAAGGAATGTGTTTTGAAAGTTCTCATTGACTTTCATGTTATCAAAATGCTGCCAAAATGGCAAAAACAATTGACATGTTGCTTCTTCAAATTTTCTGCATCGAAAACGCTGCGTTTTTAAAAGCATTGTGCGCACAAGAAAGCCCTATTTCCCATAGACTTTGCTTGGAAATTAAAACGCATGCATTTTTGCATTAAAATGCTGCAGTTGAAAACGCTGCGCAAATGCATGAAAAAATGCAACGTGCGCACACAGCCTTAAGCAGCTTTTCTCCA
This sequence comes from Anomaloglossus baeobatrachus, assembly GCF_048569485.1. Lineage (NCBI taxonomy): Eukaryota > Metazoa > Chordata > Amphibia > Anura > Aromobatidae > Anomaloglossus > Anomaloglossus baeobatrachus. The sequence continues at coordinate 175,097,308 of NC_134354.1, read as the reverse complement.
GATCTCAGCTGTGTAGCTATGATCTGCAGAAATGGAAGAACGACCAGACAGTTGATTGTTATAGTCCCCAAGGGGAAAAAAAAAAAAAAGTTAAGAAAAGTTTTAAAACATTAAAAAGAAATAAAAAAAACCTAAAAGTTCAAATCACCCCCCATTTGGCCAATTGAAAATTAAAGGGTTAAAAAAAAAATATACACATATTTGGTATTGCTTTGTTCACAATCTATCAAAAAATAAAATCAATTAATCTGATCGGTAAATGGGGTAGTGGTAAAGAAATTCTAAATGTCAAAGTTACCTTTTTTTTGTTGCAAATTTTGCGCAAAATTCAATAACAGACGATCAAAACATAACATCTGCGGAAAAATGGTACAGTTTAAAACGACAGCCCAAGATGCAAAAAATTAGCACTGAGCCATAGATCCCGAACAATCAGAACGCTATGGGTTTCAGAAAATAGCGCAAAAAGTGCGTCACTTTTTTTGGACAAACTTGTGACTTTTTTAACCCCTTAGATAAAAGTAAACCCATACATGTTTGGTGTCTACAAACTCGTACCGACCTGAGACATCCCACCAATACATCAGTTTTATCATATAGCGTACATGGTGAATAAAATATCTGAAAAACTATTGTGCAGTTTTTCCACACTCAAATTTTTTTTTGCTGTTTTCCAGTACACTATATGGTAAAACTTATGGTTTAATTTTAAAATACAGCTTGTCCCGCAAAAAACTAGCCCCCCCATATGGCAACATTGACGGAAAAATTAAAAAGTTACAGCTCTCACAAGGAGAGGGGAGCAAAAATGGAAAAACGCCGGAGGGTGAAGGGATTAAAAAACAAAATTGTCATTTTTCAATTTTTACACTCACTACTGGAGCTTTTTTAGACTCCCTGCTGTTTTAGGAAACAACACATGAATATTAGCCACAATGAACAAACTACATACCTACAGTGATGGCCAAAAGTATTGGCACCCCTGCAATTCTGTCAGATAATACTCAGGTTCTTCTTGAAAATTATTGCAATCACAAATTATTTATCTTATATTATTATCTTCATTTAATTTGTCTTCAATGAAAAAAAAAATTGACATAAAAGCAAATTGGATATAATTCCACACCAAACATAAAAAAGGGGGTGTACAAAAGTATTGACACTGTTTGAAAAACCATGTGATGCTTCTCTAATTTGTGTAATTTACCTGTGGCACCTAACAGGTGTTGGCAATAACTAAATCACACTTGCAGCCAGTTGACATGGATTAAAGTTGACTCAAACTCTGTCCTGTGTCCTTGTGTGTACCACATTGAGCATGGAGAAAAGAAAGAAGACCAAAGAACTGTCTGAGGACTTGAGAATCCAAATTGTGAGGAAGCATGACCAATCTCAAGGCTACAAGTCCATCTCCAAAGACCTGAAAGTTCCTGTGTCTACGGTGCGCAGTGTCATCAAGACGTTTAAAGCCCATGGCACTGTGGCTAACGTCCCTAGAGGTGGAAGGAAAAGAAAAATTGATGAGAGATTTCAACGCAAGATTGTGCGGATGGTGGATAAAGAACCTCGACTAACATCCAAACAAGTTCAAGCTGCCCTGCAGTCCTACAACAGTGTCAACCCGTACTATCCGTTGGCGTCTGAATGAAAAGGGACTGTATGGTAGGATATCCAGAGAGACCCCACTTCTTACCCCGAGACATAAAAAAGCCAGGCTGGAGTTTACCAAAACTTACCTGAGAAAGCCTAAAACATTTTGGAAGAATGTTCTCTGGTCAGATGAGACTCCTTCCAAGTCCTGCCGTGCGCTCAAACAGTAGTTTTTCACCACATATTGGGTATCAGTGTACTCAGGAAAAATGTCACAACAAATTGTACAGTCCTTTTTTTCCTGTTACCCTTCTTAAAATCCAAAATATTGGGTTAAAGCAACATTTTTCTGGGATAAATGTAAAATGTTCATTTTTTTACTTCCACATTGATTTATTTCCTGTTACGCACCTAATATGTTAAAAACTTCCTAAATGTGATTTTGCGCTCTTTGAGTGGTGCAGTTTTTAGATGTCACTTTTGGGTATTTTCTGTCACATAGGTTAATCAAAGTCACTTGAATCATGATGTGGTCCCTAAAAAAAATGATTTTGTAAATTTTGTTGGAAAAAGGAAAAACATGCTGATGAACTTTTAACCCTTCTAAGTTCCAAATAAAAAAAAATATGTTTCATATGTGGTGCTAATGTAAAGTAGACATTTGGCAAACAATATTTATTCACTCTTTTCTGGGGTATATCTGTCTGGTGTAAAGGTGTTAAAATTCAGAGTTTGAAATGGTTAAATTGCTATTTTTTTGCCAACTTTTTGATATTTTCATAAACGCAAAGAATATGAAGGTCAGCATGTCACTAAAAAAAATCTCAGAATTACTGGGATAAATTGAAGCGTTTCAGAATTATTATTTAATAAAGTGGCGCTGGTCAAATTTGAAAAAATGAGGTTTGGTCATTAATGGACAAAGTGGCTTGGTCCTTAAGAGGTTAAAGCACCACTCCAGGATGGTGGTGGTGGGGGGGTTTCAATATTGAAGTGGTACTTTTAATCTAAGGTCCCCTCCCGCTTTAGTAATATCCTCATTTTCCAGTGTCTTCATATTTTATCGATGGCGCTCCAATTCTTTGGACCACAAATTCTGATCGGACACAAGTCAGAAGTTCTGTCACAAGTTCTCAATGCATATCTATGTGAGCCAGAAAAAGGCCAGAATGAAGCTCTCGTAGACTTGGATTGAAGATTGACCTCCGATGCTTTCCATGTGACACTGGAACAGCTAGCAGGTCACAAACTGCTGGAGACCGTCAAAAGTGGCTCTGATAACAGATGAAGATGCTGGAGGGTAAGGATAAGGCTAAGAGCAAGGGACCTAAATTTAAAGCACCACTCCAGCAGTAAAATAAAGAAATAAAAGCATTGGATTGGTGCTTTAAGTTTATTTTGAGATCACAGCTACTTTTAACTGCTGGGATTGGAGCTAGATCCAGTCCCAGCAGATGCAGCAATTCCCTCTGTCATCTATGTGATTTATAGATACATTCAGATGCACAGAGAATTTTGGCAAAAGTCTAAGGATGTTAGAACTCTACAGTTTGCCTAATACATTTATTTTACCATTGAAAAAAGTATATCTCTGAAGACATTTCTAAAGTACATCTTCTTTGGATGTATCCCACTGCATCTCTCATGAAATATTTCTTATTACCCATTATGGATAGGAGTTGCAAAAGGATTTGTGGAGATCCATCTTATTGTTCATTAATGGGCAAAGCATCAATTGTATATGTATTTCTTTCAGTGAAAACCATTTTCCTTGATAAATCTACTGCAAACATCTGAAATAGATCTAATGAGTGACATATACTTGGCTTAGATAAAAGTCAGCTTATTAACAATCAGGGTAACATTGCTTGATTATTCCCAGGCGAAACATTCTTTTCTCTAGCTGTCAGCCATCGCTTTCTGATTGCCGTGTTTTTCTTGTATGTAACAATACTGTTGGTAGACATGTATATAAAAAAAATGACATTACTTCAATGAAATAATAAAAAATAAGCCTAGGTGTGTCATTGGGTTTAATTTGCTCTATGCTTGCTCTATTGTTCATTCTGCTGCTCCACATTGTCATGCTTTTCATGAATGTGTTGGCTGATTAACTGTCTCCAAGGAACCTCTTTGGAAATGTGTATTTTTTATTGTTAAGGTCACTTGGAAACCTTTTGCCTATGTAAAGCATATGAAACACTATATTGTCATTTAAAGTAAAATTTCATCCTTACTTTGTTTAGTAACTAGAAAAGCTTCAATTAACACAGCACTGCATATGAAGAACATAATCATGAATAAAGGTGCATGGGTGGCGTGCTACTTTCAAGAAAACTAACCTAAACTATACTATTAGCCTGCATAATCAGCAGGTTACCCAAAGGGTAATAACAGGAGTCAGTATTGGTCCATCTTCTTTTAACAACCTTGTAGAGGGAATCATGCTATGAAACTCTGCAAAGTAATCAATACAGATTATGATACATTAATATTAGAAAGGATTTTATGTAATCTCAAGACTGAGCTGAGAAATTTCAATTGAAGTTTAATTTAGGTGATAAACTTGAGCCGAGGAAATAAAATGTATAACAATTATGTACTACAGTCATGGCCAAAAGTTTTGAGAATGACACCAAAATTATATTTTCACATGATCTGTTGCCCTCTGGTTTTTAATTGTGTTTGTCTGATGTTTACATCCCATACAGAAATATAATTGCAATCATATTATGAGTACCAATAGGTTATATTGACAGTTAGAATGAGTTAATGCAGCAAGTCAATATTTGCAGTGTTGACCCTTCTTCTTCAGGACCTCTGCAATTTTCCCTGTCATGCTCTCAATCTACTTCTGGATCAAATCCTGACTGATAGCTGTCCATTCTTGCATAAGCAATGCTTGCATTTTGCCAAAATTTGTTGTTTTTTGTTTGTCCACCCGTCTCTTGATGATTGCCCACAAGTTCTCAATGGGATTAAGATCTGGGGAGTTTCCAGGCCATGGACCCAAAATCTCTATGTTTTCTTCCATGAGCCATTTAGTGATCACCTTTGCTTTATGGCAAGGAGCTCCATCATGCTGGAAAAGGCATTGTTGGGCGCCAAACTGCTCTTGGACAGTTGGGAGAAGTTGCTCTTGGAGGACATTCTGGTACCATTCTTTATTCATGGCTGTGTTTTTAGGCAAGACTGTGAGTGAGCCGATTCCCTTGGCTGAGAAGCAACCCCACACATGAATAGTTTCAGGATGCTTAACAGTTGGCATGAGACAAGACTGGTGGTAGCGCTCACTTCTTCTTCTCCTAATAAGCTGTTTTCCAGATGTCCCAAACAATCGAAAAGGGGATTCATCTGAGAAAATGACTTTACCCCAGTCCTCAGCAGTCTACTCCCTGTACCTTTTGCAGAATATCAGTCGGTCCCTGATGTTTTTTCTGGAGAGAAGTGGCTTCTTTGCTGCCCTCCTTGAAACCAGGCCTTGCTCAAGCAGTCTCCGCCTCACAGTGCGTGCAGAAGTACTCACACCAGTCTGCTGCCATTGCTGAGCTAGCTCGGCACTGCTGGTAGTCCGATCCCGCAGCTGAAAAAGTTTTAAGATACAGTCCTGGCATTTGCTGGTCCTTCTTGGGCGCCCTGGAGCCTTTTTGGCAACAATGGAAGCTCTCTCCTTGAAGTTCTTGATGATGCGATAGATTGTTGACTGAGGTGAAATCTTTGTAGCTGCGATACTCTTCCCTGTTAGGCCATTTTTGTGCAGAGCAATGATGGCTGCACGTGTTTCTTTAGAGATAACCATGGTTAACTGAAGAGAAACAATGATACCAAGCACCAGCCTACTTTTAAAGTGTCCAGTGGTGTCATTCTTACTTAATCATGACTGATTGATCGCCAGCCCTGTCCTCATCAACACCCACACCTGTGTTAATGGAACAATCACTAAAACAATGTTAGCTGCTCCTTTTAAGGCAGAAATGCAATGATGTTGAAATGTGTTTTGGGGGTTAAAGTTCATTTTCTTAGCCAATATTGACTTTGCAAGTAATTGCTGTTAAGCTGATCCCTCTTTATGACATTCTAGAGTATCTGCAAATTGCCATTAGAAAAACTTAAGCAGTAGACTTTGTAAAAATTAATATTTGTAGCATTCTCAAAACTTTTGGCCATGACTGTATATAGAAAAAAACAGTGTAAAACTGGTACTGAAAAAAACATGAGTGCATGGCAAACTCAACTTTAGTGATGTCCCAATGACTATGGGAAAGCGGGGAGAAGACTATGATGAAACATTTACTCTGGTGGTCAAACATACAACAATAAGGACTTTGTTCGCAATTGCATCTACTAAGCAAATGCAAGTAAAACATTTGGATGTGTAGACTGCATTTCTGAATGGTTAAATAACAGACTACATTTACATGGAGCAACCTCCAGGATTCAAAGATGAACAAACACCAAACCTAGCATGCAAACTGTAGAAAAGCATACAGTATATGGTCTAAAGCAAGCTGCCAGAGCATGGAATGTAAAAATGAATGAAGGGCTTAAAATTGAGAATTTTCAAAAGAGCTGAGATGACCCATGTCTATACACTAAGAAGGTGACAGACACATGGCTCTTCATACTCATTTATGTGGATGATATTTTCATCTGTTTTGAGCAAGAAAGGGTTTAAACAGAAATACTGAAAATTCTAAACCAGCACTTTGAGACCAGAGATCTTGGAAACATAAACAATTACTTAGGTATGAAAATTTAAAGAGAGGATGATGGTAGTTTCCTCTTAATCAAAACCACAAAATACAAGACATAGTTGAAATATTTCTACTGAAAGATGCAAAATCAGTAAAGTCTCCAATGGAAACAAATTACCTAAAGGAGATGAACAATCAACAGAATATGCTATCAAATAATGAACAGTGCAGAAAAGCAGTAGGAAAATTGTTATATCTTGCTACTTTCACAAGACCAGACATTGCAGCAGTGAGAATCCTTTGCAGAAAAGTATCCATGCCAACTCAGATGGATTGGAATGCCATAAAGAGGATTATGCTACCTAAAAGAAACCTCAAAATTACCAGCAAGTGAAGAATGCAATCTGATTGGATATGTTGATGCTGACTGGGCTGGAGACCCTTTTGACAGAAAATCCATCAGTGGAAATTTATTTTACTTTCACACGGGATCACTAGTTGGGCTAGGAGAAAGCAATCTACTGTAACACTGTTGTCAACAGGAGCAGAATATGCTACTGCAACACAAGCCAGTCAAGAAGCCAAATGCCTGAGGCAACTATTGACAGATCTTGGTCAACAACAGTTAAAATCTACAAAAATATTTGAAGACAATAAAGGATATCTTGTACTAGCTGAAATGGTAAGAGTTATCCCAAGAATAAAGCATATTGATGTTAAATTTCACTTTATGAAGGATCATCAAGAACAAAGTCTTCTGAATTTATAGTGTTATGGCAAAATGCCAATAAATATGGTGTGAATGACGCAAATGATAAGGTGTGTAGCCCTTAAGGTCCTTATCTTATCATGGCATATGTCTTAGGGGTGCTTCACACATAGCGAGATCGCTACCGAAATCGCTGCTATGGCACGGTTTTGGTGACGCAACAGTGACCTCATTAGCGATCTCGCTGTGTGTGACACTGAGCAGCGATCTGGCCCCTGCTGCGAGATCGCTGCTCGTTACACACAGCCCTGGTTCGTTTTCTTCAAAGGCGCTCTCCCGCTGTGACACACAGATCGCTGTGTGTGACAGCGAGAGAGCGACGAAATGAAGCGAGCAGGGAGCAGGAGCCGGCATCTGGCAGCTGCGGTAAGCTGTAACCAGGGTAAACATCGGGTAACCAAGGTGGTTACCCGATATTTATCTTAGTTACCAGCCTCCGCAGCTCTCACGCTGCCTTTGCTGCCGGCTCCGGCTCTCTGCACATGTAGCTGCAGTATACATCGGGTTAATTAACCCGATGTGTACTGTAGCTAGGAGAGAAAGGAGCCAGCGCTCAGTGTGCGCGGCTCCCTGCTCTCTGCACATGTAGCTGCAGTACACATCGGGTTAATTAACCCGATGTGTACTGTAGCTAGGAGAGCAAGGAGCCAGCGCTAAGCAGTGTGCGCGGCTCCCCGCTCTCGCGGTTATGATCGCTGCTTCGGCTGCTGTGTTTGACAGCTAAGCAGCGATCATAACAGCGACTTACAAGGTCGCTGTTACGTCACAGAAAATGGTGACGTAACAGCGACCTCGTTGTCACTGTCGCTTAGTGTGAACCAGCCCTTAGAAGATGTCTAGCATGTTGGTTATGTAAAAGTTGCAAAATAATTTTATTTTCTAAGTGTACCAAGCGCCATCTTAGATTCATAGGTGTTCATAAGATGGTGTGTTTAATTATGACAATTGAAACATTATAATATCCACAATACAGTCAAAAATCCAAAGATTTCGTTCACAGGAGTACTGTCCAACTGATGACATGACCGCAGATATATTTACAAAGGCCCTAACTGTTGAAAGGCATCAAAGATTGATAAAGAAGTTAGGACTGATTGAATGTCTTTGCTGTGGAGAAAGGGTGTTGAATTAAATGTGACAAGCTACAGACGTATTTGATGTTGGAGGAGTCAGTAGATGGCACTGCTCTATCTGTTGATGCTTAATAATATGTAGTGTATCTTATCTGTTACTTGTTTTGAAACTCATCTCTCTCTGCTATAACTGCCATCTTGGGATAAGTCTTGTGTTTGTCCGTTAATGATATGTACTGTTCCTGTATATCTCAATTAAACCCTAGTTTCTCCCACAGATGTCTGATTGCTGTTACTTTTGCTGAAGTTGAACAAATCTACAACACACAGTAAATTTTATATAAACTTTCTTTTGTATTCCCACTAAAGTTACATAACTGAAATAACATTGACCTGTGAAAACTATGTAGCAGATTTATTAAAATGGTCTTAAAATGTATACCTTAGAGTAAGACTACTGTAGATGTGTCACATTTATAACAGTGGTTCATATTGGATGACAAATTTGGCATAGCTATAGACTTTGTAGTCTAACTTTAAACTACATTGTGGTTTAGACCAGTTTTAAACCAGTATTTTGCAGTTTGGCACATCTGTTGTATCTTAAAGGGAATGTGTCAGCAGGATTTCCTCCCCAAACTTTTTATATGTGCATGTAGCTCTTTCAAGGGTAAGTCCAGCAATACTTTTACATGGCGAGTATGTTCCACTGATAAGGAGAAATCTGCATTTGAATTGATATGCAAATGAGTCTATAAATCTGAAGCCTCTGTCACTCCAGCGCTACTCCCCGCCTAACGCCACCTTCTCCTGCTGATGGACAGCCTCTATGCTGTGTGATTCCAGGGAAAAAAGCGGATAGTCAAGCAGAAGGAAAGGAGTCAGTACTGATTGAATTGATTGAACAATAGAGCTGGAGTGACAGAGGGCTATAGATCTATAGCTTCATTTGCATATCAATGCAAGTGTTGATCTCTCAGTAATGGAGAAACATGCTGGCAATGTAAAGGTATTGTTGGACTTTTCTTTGAAAGATCTAAATGTTATTATCATTATTATTATTATTTATTATTATAGCGCCATTTATTCCATGGCGCTTTTCAAGTGAAAGAGGGTATACTGTACGTACAACAATCATTAACAATACAAAACAGACTGGTATAGGAGGAGAGAGGAACCTGCCCGTGAGGGCTCACAGCCTACAGGGAATGGGTGATGGTACAATAGGTGAGGACAGAGCTGGTTGCGCAGTGGTGTACTTGACTGAGGGTTATTGTAGGTTGTAGGCTTGTTAGAAGAGGTGGGTCTTGAGGTTCCTCTTGAAGCTTTCCATGGTAGGGGAGAGTCTGATATGCTGAGGTAGAGCGTTCCAGAGTATGGGGGAGACACGGGAGAAATCTTGTACGCGATTGTAGGAGGAGGAGATAAGAGAGGAGTAGAGAAGGAGATCTTGTGAGGACCTGAGGTTGCATGCAGGTAGGTACCGGGAGACTAGATCACAGATGTAAGGAGGAGACAGGTTGTGGATAGCTTTGTATGTCATGGTTAATGTTTTGAACTGGAGTCGTTGGGCAATGGGAAGTCAATGAAGGGATTGGCAGAGTGGCGAGGCTGGGGAATAGCGAGGGGAGAAGTGGATTAAGCGGGCCGCAGAGTTTAGGATAGATTGGAGGGGTGCAAGAGTGGTGGAAGGGAGGCCAGAGAGCAGGAGGTTGCAGTAATCGAGGCGGGAGATGATGAGGGCATGTACTAATGTTTTTGCTGATTCTTGGTTAAGGAAAGCACAAATCCGGGAGATATTTTTGAGTTGTAGTCTGCATGAGGTGAAGAGGGCTTGAATGTGTGGCTTGAAGGATAGAACAGAGTCGAGGGTTACTCCAAGGCAACGAGCTTGTGAGACTGGGGAGAGTGAGCAACCATCAAGTTTGATGGAAAGGCTTGGTGGAGGAGTTGAGTGAGGAGGAGGAAAGACAATGAACTCTGTTTTGTCCATGTTAAGCTTTAGGAATCACGCAGAGAAGAAGGATGAAATAGCAGACAGACATTGAGGGATTTTGGTTAGTAGGGAGGTGATGTCAGGTCCAGAGAGATAGATATGTGTGTCATCGGTATATATATACATAAATGTGCATATAAATAGTGTTGGGGTGAAATGCTGTTGACAGATTCCCTTTAAGCCCTGCTCCTTTTCCACTAATGTGGGCGTCACACGGTACGATATATCTGGCGATATGTCGTCGGGGTCACGGATTCCGTGATGCAAATCCGGCATCGTCAGAGATATCGTACCGTGTGACACCTCCGAACGACTGTGAACGAGCAAAAATACTCACCTTCTCGTTGCTCATTGACACGTTGTTCATTTTCATAATCTTGTTCCTCCTTCTGCGCGCCGGTTGTTCGTCGCTCCCGTGGCAGCACACATCGCTCCGTTTGACACCCTGGGAGCGACGAACACAGCTTACCTGCATCCCACCGGCAATGCGGAAGAAAGGAGGTGGGCGGGATGTTTACGTCCTGCTCATCTCCTCCCCTCCGCTTCTATTGGCCGGCTGCCGTGTGACGTCGCTGTTACGGCGAACGTCCCTCCTCCTTCACGAAAAGGATGTTCGCCGCCTACAGCGACGTCACCAGGGATGTGTGTGTGACGGGGGGTTAACGACTTTGTGCGCCATGGGCAACAAATTGCCCGTGACGCACAAACGATAATCGCAAGATTTATCGTCCCGTGTGACGCCCGCATTAGTCATGTTCCCTTTACCAAGTGAGGTGGAAAAAAAATGGTTAAAATACGAGCTTAATTTATGGCAGAATTCTGGCACATTTTAAATTGTAAATCTGTCCTTATATCTTGGAAATTATCAAACTAATTTACAGTAGTCATCATTTCACACAAAGGAAAACAGGAAAAATATGTTGAGGAAAGTATGGATAAAACATAGCCTTTCCCTTGGAGCCAGAAGGCTAATGAAAATATGTGGCCTATTACATGTGAAAATCATGAGCTGAACTGCTGCCCTAAAAAATCCTTGAAGCTCCTGTAGAGCCTGATTTTATTATGGGGCCCTATGAATTCTAGTTACGCCCCCAGGTACTGTATACAACAAACATCTCCTTCTCCAGCATCACCAGTAATGCATAGGACATGGTGTTTTTGTATCTGAACCCGTTTTAAATTATGTATACAGCCTTGGTAAAGGTTAAGCCACAACATTAGTTTCTAAAGGTTGCAATCCAATGGGAAACATCTAGAGACTCTAATAATTGAAGATGTATGCCATCAATTTCACATGTAAAACTGCATAGAACATTTACACAGTACTTGACTTTTTGTGAAGAAGTAAGAAACAAAGTAGACTCGAATATAAAGTGTAAAGTTCAATTGGTAGTCAGATGTTCCCGGTAGCTTGGCATATAGTACCAGATGTTTCACAGAAAGGTGAAGCATTACTCCTGGTGTTAACATTCCTAACTTCTACAACCATAAAACATAATAATCCATTCAATTTTCTTTGAGAAATATTTAATCTGTTACAAAGCTAACATAAATTAAATTACCTAAAATGTTGCCTATTCCAAGAATGTGATATCAATAAGCTTCCACTTTGTAAGGAGAATTACTGCACAAAGCTCCCGACAAGATGAAAAGGAAAGTTATGAGTCATTGTTGAGTGAGGAGACATGTCTTCTAGTCAGTTTACACTTTATCAATGTGTCACTCCGTGTAAAATATTTCACTGAAAAAACACAGCTGACATATTTCATAGTGTCCTACAAAAACAGCGTGATAATGATTTTGACTGAAACAATGACCCTCTATTATAAAGGCCTTTGCTGCATTGCCACATGAAGCACATACCATCTGCAATGCTGAAAGATGAGTGTTATCTGAAAATACTTGAAAACATCATGGAAAATAGTGGTGTTGTGTGATTGCTGGTAATTTTGTAAAATGAGATAACTGCCTACAAGATTATCCCAACGGTGTTTTTCGCACCTCGTTGTCCTCCTTCACCATACCAGCAGAAGTGTAGAAATTCCATTTTATGCCAAAATGCAATTGTCATGATCATTTCATATTGTGATAATATGAAAATTACTGATAGATACCAGATAATGTCTTGATCTGACCCCTGGAATCCCTAAGAAACCAAATATCAGTACTTTGGAAAAAACAGGACTCTGTTCACATTCGCTCATGTTGTAATTTATGTTACTTTGCCCTTTCATTGGAAAGCTATAGAATATCTGTAAGCTAATTTTTTCGTATACCAAATAGATTTAAAAAAATAATGTATTAAATAAAAATTAAATTTTCAACAAACCATGATGCAAAGAAAGAAACTGAAAATTAGATAGTAAATTGGCCATCACCTGTAATGATGTCCTTTGTCAATGGAAATGACCTGTAGTCTTCACTGTTTGCTACTAATGTGATGAATATTTTCTATTAATTAATTTACTTTCAAAATGAGGATTTCATAGACTTATATTGAAGAGTGACCTACGGCTCTTTCATTAAACACTGGAGTTATCCGGCAGGTCAAAAACTGCCGGAGACCAACAGAAGTGATAGCAAGAGAAGTTCAAAGCACCAGAGGTGAGTATAAGACAGGGGCAGGGACCTTAGATTAAAAGCACCACTTCAACTGGGGAAAAAACAATAGGCTGGAGTAGTGCTTTAGCATTGTACGAGCCAATAACTAAAGTCAAGTATGTGGTTTCCATTGGAGTTTCCAATAATCTGGATAATGATGTGAACCCCAGCAGAGCTCCAATGTATCCATTCACTTGAGTAAAGCTAACAGAGTCACTAGGGACACCATATGTCTGGCCTCCATTCTGGTAGTATTTGTCTTTTTCAGACTTGAGTAACCACACCTTTGTGCATGCCTGAAATAGACGAATACTGCCAGGATGGAAGCCATGTATTCAGGCCAAAGAGTGGAGCAGTAATCTGTATGGGCTAAGATATATTCAAACATTGAATATGTAAAATGTAAATTTCATTACTGTGTGACGTCCTGGCAAAACCAGGTTGTCACAGAGCCTGCACAAACCCACGAAAATGCAAGCCATTCTCCTCTATGGCACCAACACAGTCCCCACACAGGTGTACACTAGCAAATCAGGCCCTAGTCACCCTTTTCCCAGGACAATGGGAGGGATCGAAAAGAGCTTAGGAAGTGACAGAGCAGAGTTTAGTTTCAGTTTGAGCTGTAGTCTGGGGAGAGCTGACAGGAGGGAGTTGGAGCTCTCTGGAGAGGGTGGTAGTCGGGGTTGGGGCCCCGGACCACTGGACGACTGGTCTAGGTACGCTGACTAGATGGCAGTGAGGGCCACAGGCGACGGAGATTCGGTTACGGGGAACCTGAGGTCGACCGGGACAGGGTTGTAGCCCGCCACTGCCGAGAGAGGGGATCCGGTCCGGAGGACGTTTCAAGCGGACTAGTCCAAACAAGAGAGACAGAAAATGCAGAAGAAAGGGCTCCTGGCTGTATATCTGTGTGTGGGACCCGAATGCAACCGCTGGAGGAAACCAGTCACTGGCAACTTGGTTTACAATACAGACTGTGTGTGTTTATTGACCGTCCAAATCAGCACCAGCTCATCCAGCACCATGACAACAAACTGTGAGTTGCCTGCTCCCTGCAATCCCTCACCATCCTCTGTGCCCCGGGACTACACCTCCCCTACCCGTGGAGGGGATCCCACCTTGCTGCCCCGCAAGCCCCGGGAACCCACATACCAGGCAGCGATGGTGTCACCATCCCTCACCACAACCCACGGGTGGCATCACTGACAAAGACTCTGGTCCCTGTAAATAACCCCTTTTCATTTGTGGGCGATGGACGGCTGCACGGGCCCTGGATCTGGCTGCAACTCGAGCCACAGCAACTGCCCGGATCCAAGCGCCTTGAGCCCTGTTGTGGTCTGTCTCGCGCCTGCGACAACTGCCATATACAATATACTTATAAAATGAAGGTACGTAGCACACAAATTCATGTGTGTGCCCTCCAGTCACAACAAGGCAACCATTGTGTGGAGGGACCTTAACCATTTCTATCAGATGTCTCTCCTGTGCCAAAAGCCTACAAATGTAAAGAGTAGGTAAAATCCTTTGCTGATTTGGAACAACCTTTTGGCCCCCATATATATATATAGATTCATGTTGACTGAACCCGCTGATATTTAAAAGTTCAGCCAGCTATCTAATGTGTATAGTAGCCCTGGACAATTTATTGTCGGGGAAGATATCAATCCACATGTGCAATTTCGGACTCAGTATTGGACTGGGGTGAAAAGGGCCCACCAGTAACATTGACTCTGGGGGCCACTGTTTAGCTACATTCTAATTTTTACATTACCATATTTTGCAAATTTACCTATGCTACTATATGATAATCTTTGTAGTTTGTTTATTAAGTGGTGAGATGCTGCTTTTGTCTGTACATAGTGAATCAAACGTATTAGACCAAATGCTGCTTATATTGGGGGATAAGTGGCTTATTCCAGCACAAGGGCCCACCAGGAGATTTACCTGTTGTTTTGTGGGCACGTCCGAGCCTGTTTAGACTGCCGATCTTTTGGTCTCTTGAAGATAAGTGAGAAGGGTTTGTCCAGCAGTTGCAAAAATAGAAAAATACACTATCTTCTGCTTTAAAATTTTCCATTTTATTCACGCATATTAAAAAATAATATCCGCCTGGTAGGGGTGAGCTGAATAACAAATGTTTATTTTTCTTGAAGATACGTCTGGTGACAGCTCTCTCTCTCTCTCTCCCTCTCTCTCTCTCTGAGTACACAAAAGAGCTTGATTGAACAAGATTTCCTGGGATTTCTCGAGATGGCTGCCAATCGAACAATCAGCTGAAGCATTATTTGGTCGACAGCCATTTCATGTGTGCGGTGGGCTTAATACTGATGAATACAGATGAGCGTACCCATAGAAATTTAGTTTGGTGGGTGCAGCTGAACTTTAAATTAAGATCGGTTTGGGACATGAACTTGACCTGAACCCCAATGGAAGTCACTAATTGGGCAGTTCACATCTACGACCACGAGCAACCAGCCATAATCAGATCACTTCCGGTGGCAGGTGGGTGGGGTTTTCCATTGTTTTGGGGGATGCACACTACATCCGATCACATCCGATCACACTGTTGTTACCCCCAGTGCAAGCTGATCAAACAATCAAACTAGGCTGAGCACCAAGCATACTTGAGCAATAGTACTCACGCAAGTAGTATTCATACAATCAGGTAGAGTCACTTACTTTAATGAAGTCTCCTGAGGTCAAGTTACCTGTGGTCACAGGTGGAGGACCATGGAAACCTCCAGCTGTCGCCACAACGAACCTTAGTGACGTCACCACTCATTGCTGCTCAGTCTCTGCCTGAAGTCCACAGCAGGTGATCATGTTCCATGATTGTGCGCTGTGAATTCAGATGTAGCAGAGCTTGAATCATTGTGGGACCTCGTATGGATTACATCAGACCTGCAGGGGTGTTTTGGGAGTTAAAGTGGAGAAAGATGGTGCTTTTTTGTATTATATTTCAAATAACAGATTTTTTTTCATTGTTTGTGTTTATTTAGTTACACTTACAGATTAGTAATGGGGGGTCTTATAAATACCTCCCATTACTAATCTAGAGCTCAGTGGCAGCTGTGAGCTGTAATTAACTCCTTATTACCCTGATTGCCACCACACCAGAGCAATCTGAAAGAGCCGGGTAAAGTTCTGGGATTGTTAGATCTAATAGATGCAGCAAACCTGGGGGACTGCAGGCTGGTGGGGGGGGCAATAAGCATGGGTCTGCCCAGCCTAAAAATACCAGCCCCCAGCTGTCGGGATTTATCTTGGCTGGGTGTCAAAACTAGGGGGGACTGCACAACATTTTTTTAAATTATTTATTTTTAAAAAAAGCCGCATTGCATTCCTCTTATTTTGATACACAGCAAAGATTAGCACACGTCTGGGGACTGCAGCCTGTAGGCGTATGCTTTATCTGTGCTCGGTATCATATAATTTTTTATTTATTTCTACAGTACGATATAGATATGAAGACAGGGTCTGTGATTAGAAGCATCAGATACGCTGTCACTCAGGGTGGGGGTGCTGTCTGACTGCAACCAATTGGAGAGGCCGGTGGGTGGAGAAGCGGTGCATATGCATGAAGGGTAATGTGCGGCTCTGGAAGTAGAATCAGGGGACCTGGAAGTAATTACAGCCATGCCTGAGACTTGGTTAGTATAGCACTCTTGCTTTATTTTCTTTATTTTTCCTTTTTTTATTACATAAGTGCCGAATCAGCATCAATCCCCGGAATTCCCTGAGAATTTGGGGCTCAGGTCTGGCACTCGGGTACCTTTGAACCCACGCTGGTCCGGAATTTTACCGTCCGGGTTCGCCCATCACTAGTTAGAAAACAAGCTGTAATTCAGGATCAGTACATGATAAGTAAAGCAAATTGTTTGCATAGTTACTTATCCTATTATACAGATTAAATCCATATGCAAACTATAAAATTTAGTTCTCTTTATTTCTAGAGGTCTTTGCAAAACCCCCTAATCTACACAGTAAATTTCTGCTTTTCAGTATGGGCACTTCTCCAGCTATTCTCAGCTGTTAAAGTTGTCAAAATCTTGAAAAATTTAGATTCAGAAAGTGAATTTTGTGAAGCTGTTAAAATATGTCAGTTATATAATTTTAGCAAAAGAAAAGTAAAAAAAAAAGTACACCATATACTAGTAAGTGATAGCTACAATGTATAATTAATAAAAGAAACTAATAAGAGTCCAACAGACAATAGAAGGCATCATTGCTTGGTTTTGAACACAGTTTGTAAATTCACACAACAGAAATGCTCAGCCCTGCTGTTCCAATCTTAAACTGACATATAATGATATGGTATAGACTTTTCAAGACAATCTGTGTAGCATCCTCTGAAGATGAAGGTGCTCAGCTCAAGAGCAGTGCAAACATTTCTCACCAATGAAGATAAACCCATCATACTTTCCAAATATTTATTAAAAGCAGTATGAGCAGGTAAAATGAGTGGACCAGCACTCTCAACTGATCAAGACCATGCATGCTTTCTGAAGGCCTCAATAAGGCGTAGGCAAGGTGGAGCACCGTGTTTCTCATTTTTTTTTATACTTATGCTGCATTGAATAAAGATTTGGAAAGTATGATGTATTCCGTTACCATGAGTGAGGGAGGACCATCAAATGCTCCTCCTTTCGAAAACTATTGCGGAGAAGAGAGCTACTGGCTACCTACAAAACTGGGATCAGAATGGGAGACATTACTACAAGATGGGGACCAGAATGGAAGACATTGGTACAATTTCTATGAGATGGGGTAAATTACTACGCAGTTGGTACCAGAATGAGGGACATTGCTACAAGATGGGTACTAGGATGGGGGATATTATTACAAGAATGAGAACAGGATAGGGACATTGCTATAAGATGGTGACCAAGGTAGGGGACATTGATCCAAGACAGGGACAGGGATGAGGGAAATTGCTACAAGATGTTGGCCAGAATTACTATATGGAGCTAATTTTAAGACATTTTTTTGTTGGCTAATTAGGGTACAAAATAAGGGAAAAGAAATTGTAAAAAATAAAAATGTATATATATAAAAAATAAAATTGAAAATAAAATTTGAAAAAATAATTGAGAAATATTATGACACAAAAAGTGCTGTCCCTTTAGCAAAAATCTGTGCTCAAACAGTATGCAAACACTCTTCTTGTGTGAACTTCTCGGCTCCCTACTCCCATGCTCAGTCAGGGATGTTAGTGTTTGCTTACTAATTATTGCTACAGCAGTAGTTTAAAACAGCTTCTCAAAGAGTGTGAACTTGGCCGTTAAAACAGCACTTTCAGTTTGGCGTTTGAGAGAGAAGGAAGCAAAATATGGTAATCGAGTATCTATGTATATACTCATAGTGTATATAGATTCATAACTTTTCAAAGACTGATCAATAATTCAATGAAAACAATTAGGGATGATCGAATGCCTCAAATATTCAGCAACACCCATGTTCGTCGAATAGGTCGCCGCTATTCGTCTATTTGCGAATATTCGATGCGCAATGTAAGTCTATGGGAAACCCGAATAGTTGCCGAATAGCAACTATTCGGGCTTCCCATAGACTTACATTGCATATCGAATATTCGCATAGTGGTGACCTATTCGTCGGAAATTCGCGAAGCCGAAAATTGCCGAATATTTGTGATATTCGATCATCCTTAAAAACAATCTCTAGTTACTAATAGGTAAGTAATGCGTCTTTATTATTCTGTTAGTCTCTCGCCTCCTTTGCTTATTTTTGGTGATTCCACTCAACCCCTTAATAGTTTATCAGCACATTTATAGTTGAGTATTTTGTGGTTCTGTTTTACAATAACCTACTATTGAGTTCCTTCACTACAAAAAATGATTAATACATGTGTCTTGTCTTTACTGACTAAGCAAAGTCACTCAAGCAGATTGAAGAAGTGCGAGAGATGTGCTGAGTAAATCCTTCTCGTGAGTTCCAGCTGTTTTATTCCATGTTCCAGAAAATGCTCCTGATGAATTCTCTGACATTATATCTTTATAAGACTGTTAATTTTCTCTTTTGCTTTATAAGCATTTTAGAATGTCTTGCGTCTATTAGCCCTCAGCATATGTTGTGAAGCAGGTGACTTACATGACTTGGCTTTGTTTTTGTTCACAGCAACCATTGTTTTTTTTCAGTTTAATAGTGAATCTGTACGATACTGAGAATATAGGCACAGACAAAATACATTTTTATGATGTCTTAAATCATAATTAATGAGTTTTAATAATAGATGGCGGATTGATTCACAGGACTTTGTGCCATAGGCCAGGTAAGTAGGCTCTGGCTGCTAAACGAGAGGCTCTTGACTCTCTTACTTTCTGAAATCCTTGCACTGCAGAGACATCAGCTTCAATTAGGACATCACGCCAGTGCTGGCTAATCAAAATCCACAGCAGGGATCTTGGAAGGTAAGAGATTTTACGAGCTTCCCTTCCAGTGGCCAGAGGCTACTGACATGGCCAATAGACTTAAGCTGGTGTCACACATAACGACGACGACAACGACGTCGCTGCTACGTCACCATTTTCTGTGACGTTGCAGCGACGTCCCGTCGCTGTCGCTGTGTGTGACATCCAGCAACGACCTGGCCCCTGCTGTGAGGTCGCCGGTCGTTGCTGAATGTCCAGCTTCATTTTTTGGTCGTCACTCTCCCGCTGTGACACACACATCGCTGTGTGTGACAGCGAGAGAGCGACGAAATGAAGCGATCAGGAGCCGGCACTGGCAGCTGCGGTAAGCTGTAACCAGCGTAAACATCGGGTAACCAAGGGAAGACCTTTCCCTGGTTACCCAATGTTTACGCTGGTTACCAGCCTTCGCTCTTGCTGCCAGTGCCGGCTCCTGCACTGTGACATGTGGCTGCAGTATGCATCGGGTAATTAACCCGATGTATACTGTAGCAAGGAGAGCAAGGAGCCAGCGCTAAGCATTGCGCGCGGCTCCCTGCTCTCTGCACTGTGACATGTAGCTGCAGCACACATCGGGTTAATTAACCCGATGTGTACTGTACCTAGGAGAGCAAGGAGCCAGCGCTAAGCGCGGCTCCCTGCTCTCTGCACATGTAGCACAGCGACGTTATGATCGCTGCCGCGTCGCTGTGTTTGACAGCTAAGCAGCGATCATAACAGCGACTTACAAGGTCGCTGTTACGTCACCGAAAATGGTGACGTAACAGCGACGTCGTTGTCGCTGTCGCTTAGTGTGACACCAGCTTTAAGTGCAGTGGATCAATCAGCCCATCTCTAGTTATAATTAGAGAAGGGTGAGCACTAAAATGCTCGGGTGCCGGTCCTTGAGTCGAGTAGTTCAGACCCTCTGAATGGGCTCAATCTCGAGTAATGAGTATAAGGGAAATCACTGATTGGGCAGTTTTTCTCTCCTCCCAGATACAGCCAACCATACAAAAAGCATTTCTAAGGGGAGGGATGGCCGTGTTTTTGTTTTTTTTAGCTTTTGGTACACTGCATACAAATTGTGGCTTTAACCTCAGTGAGAACCATCAGAGCCTGTGAATGGCTCTCACTAGGCAAATATATAATTGAAGAGATGAGCAAATCAATTCCAAACTAAGGAAATTCACTATGGGTGTACCTAAGCAAGTGATTGTAAGTTGTTTTCTAAAACCTTCCATTCAGATTTATTCAGTGCAGATTATATTTCCCGGCCAAATTTAAGTGAATCTGGCAAATTAGAATTTCTGCAGGTTTGCACATCTTTTGTAAAGTTTTCAAAAAGATTGTTTTGACCCATATTGCAGCTATATATGTTGTGAAGGTTAGAAATCAGTATTAGTGTAGTCTGTTTAATTTAGCATCATTTATCGATTTATATTAATCCATTTAGTTGTTTTAAGTAGCGATGATCAGTGTTTGAATCGAACCGTTCGCCAATTTCAAATTCGAGTTGTTTTGGTCAATGTTCAAGTCGTTCGATGAACTCGAACGATTAGCTTCACGTTCGACCGTTCAAGTTACCATTCGATAACAGTTCGATCACCAAAAGCGTAGCTAGTTACTAGCTGGCTTTTCACTGTAATACTGTCAGTCACGGTTAATAATAATATTATCAAAATTCAGCGTATAGTGTGCGGGGGGTCGGGGTTTAGATCAGTGCTGCTGATTGCTGAAAGAATGGCGATCGCCATTTTTTTTTTCCTAACCGCGCGTACAGTGGGGCGGGCCAGGGTGTCAGCCAATCACAGACACACACACAGCAAAGTGGATTTTTTCCAGACAAGCAAGGGCATGTTTTATTGCCTGTGCATGTCACGTGTCCTTGCCCTATAAGACCCGGCCATTTTCCCCATCGCCGCCATTATCTCAGTGCTGTGGGTGTGTGTCAGTCACCGCTCTTGCTGCTGCTGCTGTGGGCGCTATACACTTATACAGTGCAATCTACACATCGGTTTAGGGATTAGGGACTACTTGTAATTTCACCCTTTTCAGGGCTAGATTAGAGCAGTTCATAGCCATTTTTGCTAGGCAGGTCTGTGCCAGCGCTGTGCAAGGGTTTTTCACAGCGTCTGTCTACATCAGCTCAGGCAATTCCTTGGGGCATAATATCAGCGTGTGTGATAATCAGTGACATACCACTGCTGTCAAGAAAGCTACCCCACCACTCCATTTCTACTAGCCAATTTTTAACTGCAGGTAGTCCAGGCAATTCTTTGGGGCATAGTATCAGTGTGTGTGATAATCAGTGACGTACCACTGCTGTCAAGAAAGCTACCTCATCTCTCCATTTCTACTAGCCAATTTTTAATTGCAAAAAGTGCAGGCAATTCTTTGGGGCATAGTATCAGTGTGTGTGATAGTCAGTGATGTACCACTGCTGTCAAGAAAGCTACCCCACCTCTCCATTTATACTAGCCAATTTTTAACTGCAGGTAGTCCAGGCAATTCTTTGGGGCATAGTATCAGTTAGTTTGATAGTCAGTGATGTACCACTGCTATCAAGAAGCTACCCCACATCTCTATTTCTACTAGCCAATTTTTAACTGCAAAAAGTGCAGGCAATTCTTTGGGGCATAGTATCAGTGTGTGTGATAGTCAGTGACGTAACACTGCTGTCAAGAAAGCTACCCCACCTCTCCATTTCTACGAGCCAATTTTTAACTGCAGATAGTCCAGGCAATTCTTTGGGACATCGTATCAGTGAGTGTGATAGTCAGTGATGTACCACTGCTATCAAGAAAGCTACCCCACCTCTCCATTTCTACTAGCCAATTTTTAACTGCAAAAAGTGCAGGCAATTCTTGGGGTCATAGTATCAGTGTGTGTGATAGTCAGTGACGTACCACTGCTGTCAAGAAAGCTACCCCACATCTCCATTTCTACTAGCCAATTTTTAACTGCAGGTAGTCCAGGTAACTCTTTGGGGCATAGTATCAGTGTGTGTAATAGTCAGTGACGTACCACTGCTGTCAAGAAAGCTACCCCACCTCTCCATTTCTACTAGCCAATTTTTAACTGCAAAAAGTGCAGGCAATTCTTTTGGGCATAGTATCAGTGAGTGTGATAGTCAGTGACGTACCACTGCTGTTAAGAAAGCTACCCCACCTCTCCATCTCTAGTAGCCAATTTGTAACTGCAGGTAGTCCAGCCAATCTGTGAGGAAGGTGCAGGCGTAGATATAATGTTGCCTTCATCCAAAGGTGGTGCTCTCGATGTCTGAGAGAGCTCAATACCAGCAGCTGTTTCCACTTCCAAAACAACTGACGACCTGCCAATCACACTGCCTGTTGCGGGTAAAGAGGTGGAAGGTTTGCGTCCAAAAGCATGTGTGACTGTTGTGCCCCCAGTCACAGAGGATGAAAAGCACTTGATGCACTTGATGGGGCAGACGGTGGTTGCTCCACCCTGCTAGGCCGCATTGTAGCACAGTGAGCTTCCTACTGCAACTTATGCTTCATTTAAAGTCGTGTACAGTGTGGGCTCCCCAGTATACAGCCAAACCATGCACCAGGAAAAGAACTCTAGGCAGTTGGGTTGATAAATGATTGTTTAACTTTACCAAAACAAACAATAAAAAACATGCATAAAACAGAAAGAATAGAACAATCTATCCACAAGGCCAAAAGCCTACACCCCTATGCTGCGCCACTCGAAATTGCGATTTATACTGACTTCTAACCAACCTTTCCCTAACCAAGGGATTGTCTAAACAATCGCCTAATACCTGGTAATCCCTCTGGGTAGCAGGAGTAATTGTGTGTGTGTGTGTGTGCGTGTGTGTGTGCGTGTGTGTGTGCGACCTCCAGTGGCGCAGCACAAGAGCTTACAACTTATCTACCTAAACTTAAGGCCCCTTTACACACTGAGACTTTCTAGCGATCCCACCAGCGATCCCAACCTGGCCGGGATCGCTACAAAGTCACACTGAGACTTTGTTGCACAGCGGGAAACAAAGGACCAAAGAATGGTCCTGAATGATTTGTAGCGATCAGCAACTTCACAGCAGGGGCCAGGTCGCTGATGTGTTTCACACACTGCAATGTCGCTGGGGAGGTCGCTATTGCGTCACAAAACCGGTGACGTTACAGCAATGTCGTTTGCGATGTTGCAGTGTGTAAAGCCACCTTTAGACAAAACTCATTAACCCCCCTGAATACCCTTGTTTGCTGAAGCCTCACAGATAAGGCAGATGATAAAAGTGGTAAGGAAAACCACACATCTCAGCAACACAGTCCTGGAAATCTTGTAAAGCAACAGTCAATGCAAACATGTGTCGCTGTCCCTTAAAGATTTTAACTGTAAAGCTGGGTTTACACACTGCAACATCTCAAACGACATCGCTGTAACGTCACCGGTTTTGTGACGCAATAGCGATGTTGTTTGCGATGTTGCAGTGTGTGAAACCTATCAGCGACCTGGCCCCTGCTGTGAAGTTGCTGGAAGTTGCTGATCACTACAAGTCGTTCAGGACCATTCCTAGGTCCTTTGTTTCCCGCTGTGCAGCATGAAGTTTCAGTGTGTGAATCCTTTTCAGCGACTTTGTTAGCAACTTCCCTTTCAAAAGGCTGCTTATCAACGTCCCCAACAACCAGCTAGGTCGCTCTGCAGGTCCGGATCGCTGGTAAGTTGTTGGCCAGGTTTGCCGGTTTGAACGCTCACCAGAGACTTAGCAGAGACTTAGGGAGGTCGCTATTGCGTCACCAAACCGGTGACGTTACAGCGATGTCCTTTGCGATGTTGCAGCGTGTAAACCCAGCTTAACTGACAAACTGACAGAACAGAGCCAGCAAGTCTTAAGGTGGTGTCACACACAGCGACAACGACGTCGCTGCTACGTCACCATTTTCTGTGACGTTGCAGCAACGTCCCGTCGCTGTCGCTGTGTGTGACATCCAGCAACGACCTGGCCCCTGCTGTGAGGTTGCCTGTCGTTGCTGAATGTCCAGCTTCATTTTTTGGTCGTCACTCTCTCGCTGTGACGCACACATCACTGTGTGTGACAGCGAGAGAGCGACGAAATGAAGCGAGCAGGGAGCAGGAGCCGGCGTCCGGCAGCTGCGGTAAGCTGTAACCAGGGTAAACATCGGGTAACCAAGGGAAGACCTTTCCCTGGTTACCCGATATTTACCTTCGTTACCAGCGTCTGCCGCTCTCGTTGCCAGTGCCGGCTCCTGCTCTCTGCACATGTAGCTGCAGTACACATCGGGTAATTAACCCGATGTGTACTGTAGTGTCACGGCCGGGCGGTCGGGCAGACCCAGGAGGTGGATCCACTGGACCGAACTCTCTGAGATGGTGGTAGGGAGTCCGGCAGCTGAAGCACTGATGGGCAGTAGAACAGTCCGTGCAAGTGAAGGCAGCGGAGGAGTCCCAGGGACCACGGAGTCACAGAAGGTGGTCTTGGTGACGTAGCTCAGGTTCGGAGGCCGAGGTGATATCAGGCGGGGTCCGGAACCTCTGGAGCAAGATGACGGGTCACCGCAGGGATCCGGGATGGTACGGACTGTCAGATGGCAGACGGACAGCGTGCGGGGATCAGGACACGGCAGACTGGATGGCGAGGCAGGTACGGCTCTACAAAGACAGATAGGTGAGTACAGGCACATAAACACCAAGAGACCTGACTCCTAGCTCAGGGAACACGAAGATCAGGCCCCGCCCCCTTGGACAATGACCCCCTATATACCCTGTACCTGTGCAACCTCATTTCCTGTTAATGGACGCTGGCCCTTTAAGAAAGGGTCAGTGACCGCGCGCGCGCCCTAATGCGCATGCGCGCCGCCCGGGTGCCAGAAGCCAGGGAAGGAGGCTGCGAGGAGGACGCAGGGGAGCCGGCCAGGTCCAGGGAAGCTGTCGGGCGCCGGGATCGGGGGCCCGGAGCCCTGGGACGGACGGAATCCGGTGACTGGGGAGCGGAGAGCGTGGCAGGTGAGCCGGGGAACGGGGGTGAGGACCCGGGGAGCGTGACAGTACCCCCCCCCCACGCCCCCCTCCCCGCAACCGGGACATGAAGGCACGGATAAGAGGAGTGCCCACGTTCTCCCTGGGCTCCCAAGACCTATCCTCAGGACCATACCCTTCCCAGTCCACCAGGAAGAACTGTCGACCTCGTACGGTCTTCATGGCCACGATATCCCTTACCGCATAGATGTCATCATCGGCAATAGGAGGAGGGGCCGGACTGGCAGCAGCGGAGAAGGGACCAAGGACAACCGGCTTGAGCAGAGAGACGTGGAAGGAGTTGGGTATCCTCATCGTGGCCGGGAGCTGTAGCTTGTAGGATACCTCATTGATCTTGCTGAGGACCTTAAACGGCCCGATGTAGCGAGGACCCAGCTTGTAGGAAGGTATCTTCAATCGGATGTACTGGGAAGCAAGCCAGACCAGGTCACCAGGAGAGAAACACGGAGGATCCAGACGTCTCTTGTCAGCGTGTTTCTTCATCCGCTGGGAAGCGCGCCCAAGGGACGCTTTGACAGAGTCCCAAATGGTAGCAAAGTCACGAACTGCAGTATCAGCAGCCGGGACATCCGATGAAGGGGATATAGGCAATGGGACGGCGGGCTGGAGTCCGTAAACAACATGGAAGGGAGATTCGGAGGATGACTCACTGACGTGGTGGTTATGGGAGAATTCAGCCCAAGGCAGAAGCGAGGACCAGTCGTCGTGATGGGCGTTGACATAGTGACGTAGGTATGAGGTCACGATTTGATTGACCCTCTCCACTTGGCCGTTAGACTGAGGATGGTAAGAAGAAGAAAAGTCCAGAGTCACTCCCAGATGTTTGCATAGAGCCCTCCAGAAGCGGGAGGTGAACTGAGTTCCTCTGTCGGACACTATGTGGGATGGAAAGCCATGCAAGCGGAAGATGTGATGTATATAGGCTTCCGCGAGTTCCTGAGCAGAGGGCAGTCCGGCCATAGGAACGAAGTGGGCCATTTTGGAGAATCGATCAACCACGACCCATATGACTGTGTGCCCGGAGGATAATGGCAAGTCCGTAATAAAGTCCATTGCTATGTGTTGCCACGGGACTGAGGGTATCGGTAAAGGCAGAAGACGGCCATGGGGCAAGTGTTTGGGCGTCTTGTTCCTGGCACAGGAGGAGCAGGCAGAGACAAAAGCAGCGACGTCCGTGCGAAGGGATGGCCACCAGTAATGGCGTACAATCGCACCCCATGTTCTCTTCTGACCAGCATGCCCGGCTGTTTTTGAGGCATGACCCCAGTGTAACACTTTTTGCCTGTCGGTATCGGAGACATAGGTCTTCCCGGGCGGTATCTGGGCTAGGGTAACAGGGGCCACCGGAATGATGTTGCTAGGACAGATGATGGGTTGGGTAGTCTCTTCCTCCTGCTCCATGGGCATGAAAGACCTGGACAAGGCATCAGCGCGTACATTCTTGTCCGCGGGTCGGAAGTGAAGCTGAAAGTCGAACCTGGCAAAGAATAAGGACCACCTGGCTTGCCGTGGGTTCAGTCGCTGAGCGGACCGCAGGTATTCTAGGTTCTTGTGGTCCGTATAGATGATCACGGGATACACTGCACCTTCCAGGAGGTAGCGCCATTCCTCCAGTGCCAGTTTGACTGCCAAGAGCTCTCGGTCCCCGATGGTATAGTTGCGTTCAGGCGCTGAGAAGCCCTTGGAGAAGAATCCGCAAGTCACCATCTTCCCGGAGGAGGACTTCTGCATGAGCACTGCTCCGGCTCCTGAGGAGGAGGCATCCACCTCCAAGGTGAACTGGCGGTTCAACTCCGGACGGTGAAGTACAGGCGAGGAAGCAAAAGCCCGCTTCAAAGAGCCAAACGCGGCGTCGGCCGCAGGCGACCAGTCCTTTGGATTTGCCTCTTTCTTAGTCAAAGCGGAAAGTGGAGCAGTCAGAGCAGAGAAGTGAGGGACGAATTGGCGGTAGTAGTTGGCGAATCCCAGGAAGCGTTGGATTGCCTTCAGTCCAGAAGGGGGAGGCCAGTTGAGAATGGCGGAGACCTTCTTGGGATCCATCTGCAGTCCAGTCTCAGAGATGATGTACCCCAGAAAGGGGAGAGAAGACTGCTCAAAGACACACTTCTCATACTTTGCGTACAGACGGTTCTCTCTTAGTCGTCGTAGAACCAGCTGTACGTGCTCTCTGTGGGTTGGGAGGTCCGGAGAGAAGACAAGGATGTCATCTAGATATACTACCACACAGGTGTAGAGGAGGTCTCGGAACACGTCGTTCACCAGTTCTTGGAAGACGGCAGGGGCGTTACACAGGCCGAAGGGCATCACTCATGACACGAAGCACCCCAGCGGGTGATTTCGCCAGTGCCCCAGCTGACTGATGGTTCGTGAGTCCGTAACCATGGAAGGCCCAGCAGGATCTGATGGGACATGTGCGGAAGGACGTAGAAGGCGATGTTCTCGGTGTGAAGAGCACCGATGCGCAGTTCAACCGGCCTGGTGGTCCAGGAGATGGTGTCAGAAAGGGGTCTCCCATCCACAGAGGCAATCACCAGGGGCTTGTTGAGTGGGATAACAGGCACCTGGTATTTGTCCACGGTGGCTTGCTGGATGAAATTGCCTGCTGCCCCGGAATCAAGATAGGCCTCAGCCGTGAACCGCGTCTCTCCCGTTGTCACTTGCACGGTCCATGTGACCGGATCAGAGAGAGTCCCAGCACCTAGGGTGGCCTCTCCTACCAACCCTAGGCTTTGGAGTTTCCCGGCCTTTCCGGACAGGAACGGAGGAGGTGTGTGCCCTCACCGCAGTAAAAGCAGAGACCCTGGGCAAGCCGCTCTGCTCTACGTTGTGCAGACTGACGCACTCGGTCAATCTGCATGGGCTCGTGGACGGGACTCCCAGCTGTTGATGACTGAGGTACGGAGGGCTTCTGAGGAGGAGATGAATGCCGTAACGGGCGTCTCTCACGAGATAGCTCTTTGGAGCGCTCCTGAAAACGTATGTCCACACGAGTTGCTAGGGCAATCAGGGCATCTAGGGTGGAGGGCACGTCCCGACCCGCCAACTCATCCTTGATGCGACTCGAGAGTCCCTCCCAGAAGGCGGCTGTTAGGGCCTCATTATTCCACCCGAGTTCTGAAGCCAAAGTGCGAAAACGGATGGCGTATTGGCCCACCGTCAGTGTTCCTTGACGTAGGCGGAGGAGTGATGAAGCAGAGGCAGAAGCGCGTCCCGGCTCGTCAAAGGTGCTGCGGAATGCCTGCAGGAACTGTTGAAGATCCTTGGTCATGGGGTCCTCCTTCTCCCACAAGGGGTTCATCCACGCCAGCGCCTCGCCCTCTAGGTGGGACATTATAAAGGCGACCTTGGCTTGGTCGGAGGCGAACAGATGTGGCAGCTGCGTGAAATGAAGGGAACATTGATTTATGAAGCCCCTGCAGGTCTTGGGATCTCCAGCATAACGAGGAGGTGACGCCAAACGGAGTCGGGAAGCATCTGACGAGGTTGCCACTGGTGCGGGGGCCATGGCTTGCCTGGCGGGGGACCTGGGTGCCGCAGGCGTCATTGATGCTTGTAATGTGTACAGGCGGGTGTCCACGGAGGTCATGAATTGCAGCATGCGGGTCTGGACTTCACGCTGGCGTTGGAGTTCCTCTTGCAGAGCCATTAGTGCTGCAGCGGGATCCATGGCCTGATCTTACTGTCACGGCCGGGCGGTCGGGCAGACCCAGGAGGTGGATCCACTGGACCGAACTCTCTGAGATGGTGGTAGGGAGTCCGGCAGCTGAAGCACTGATGGGCAGTAGAACAGTCCGTGCAAGTGAAGGCAGCGGAGGAGTCCCAGGGACCACGGAGTCACAGAAGGTGGTCTTGGTGACGTAGCTCAGGTTCGGAGGCCGAGGTGATATCAGGCGGGGTCCGGAACCTCTGGAGCAAGATGACGGGTCACCGCAGGGATCCGGGATGGTACGGACTGTCAGATGGCAGACGGACAGCGTGCGGGGATCAGGACACGGCAGACTGGATGGCGAGGCAGGTACGGCTCTACAAAGACAGATAGGTGAGTACAGGCACATAAACACCAAGAGACCTGACTCCTAGCTCAGGGAACACGAAGATCAGGCCCCGCCCCCTTGGACAATGACCCCCTATATACCCTGTACCTGTGCAACCTCATTTCCTGTTAATGGACGCTGGCCCTTTAAGAAAGGGTCAGTGACCGCGCGCGCGCCCTAATGCGCATGCGCGCCGCCCGGGTGCCAGAAGCCAGGGAAGGAGGCTGCGAGGAGGACGCAGGGGAGCCGGCCAGGTCCAGGGAAGCTGTCGGGCGCCGGGATCGGGGGCCCGGAGCCCTGGGACGGACGGAATCCGGTGACTGGGGAGCGGAGAGCGTGGCAGGTGAGCCGGGGAACGGGGGTGAGGACCCGGGGAGCGTGACATGTAGCTAGGAGACCAGGGAGCCAGCACTAAGCTGTGTGTGCGGCTCCCTGCTCTGTGCACATGTAGCTGCAGTACACATCGGGTAATTAACCCAATGTATACTGTAGCAAGGAGAGCAGGGAGCCAGCGCTAAGTGCGGCTCCCTGCTCTCTGCACATGTAGCACAGAGTCGTTATGATCGCTGCTGCTTCTGCTGTGTTTGACAGCTAAGCAGCGATCATAACAGCGACTTACAAGGTCACTGTTACATCACAGAAAATGGTGACGTACAGCGACGTTGTTGTCGCTGTCGCTATGTGTGAACCCAGCTTTATTCTCTATATAGCTGGCCTAAGCAGAACAGATATGTGTTTTGTTACCAAAACAAAGTGTTGCGTGCATGCAGGCCTGGGCTCAGCCTACCGTACCCGGGTACTGTGGTGTCCAGCTGCCATAAATACAGACTTGAAGATCCTCTCACAGTAATCAGTATAGCCAGCAACTGAAGAATGGCGGTCTCCGGCACAGGATGCTGCTCACATGCGTTACGGTCCTCCTCACCATACTCCAACACGAGTCTCCTCACAATCCACCAGTGTTTCCGCGGCGGCTCCTTTCTGTTACGCAGACCTTTTGCTTTTCCTTCAGCTCACATACAGCACCTCCAAGTCCACAGCCGAAGACCGTTTTGCTGTTGCTATAGTGACCAAAAAGTCAAAGGCAGATGCAAAACAGCGACCCCTTGTGGGTGGTCAGCAACAATGCATACAATAGACAGTAAATAAGCATTTAGCATTTACAGTGAATAAAGGTCATTTATACACTCTTACCTTTTACATGTGAATAACAATGCATACAATGAATGGCAAATAAGCATCTTGCATTCACAGTGGATAAAGGTCATCAATACACCCTCACCCTATTACTTCATATCCATGTGACGGTTCATGGACGAAGTACTCAAACTATTGAGTTTTTGGCCTCTACTTACAGATTGGTGACAAATCTTACAGATGACATGAGTTGGGTGATTCTTTGCGATGTCAAAAAAGGCCCAGGCTAGGCAAGGCTTACAGCCCATGCGACCTGCAGAGCCACCATGACTTCTGCTCAGAGGCAGAGTTGTGGCTGGGGATACACTTGTTGACATGCTTCCAGTACTCCGTCTCTGTCCAGGAAGGCGCAACCTAACCTTGTCGTGAGTAGCGTCCTCCTACACCTCCTCTGCTTACCTCATCGACTGGATGACTATGGGTTTACAGTAAGTGTGGTCTCCAACCCCATCATCACCCTGTGTGTTCTCACTCCCCTCGTCCTGACTCCTCAGAGCCAACCTCTTCCTGCCCTGACTGAATAGTAAAGTTGTTGTTCCAATCAAGTATCTGAGTCTCATCAGCATGTTCCCCATTGTCTCCACCAAGAAGAGTTACAGTTTGGGAATGAGGGTCTACATTATGCTCAGAATCTTCTTCATCTGGGCCTGGATCCGACTCACAAAGCTTCTGGGCATCAGTGCAGATCATTTCCTTGTCTGGACTCACTGCACCTTTGGAGAAGACCTCTGATTCACAGGCTATAGTGTGACTGAACAGCTCTGCAGACTCCACCAACTCTGTTACCCCATACTCAGCAGGGCGGGTGGAGACTTGAGAGCTGGTAGGAAGCAAGTGCGATTGGGGTGACACCACAGAGGAATGGAGTATTTGGGTTAATGAAGTTGAGATGGAGGTAGGTCGACTTGATGGAGCACTTGAGATCCATTCAAGCACCTGCAGTTTTGGTGCGTCATCTACATTTGGTAGCGACGGTTGTGTCCATAACAAAGGGATCATATCAGATTATCCACGGGAAGAAGTAGACATGTTATTTTGGCTGGAAGATGGTGTTACAAATCGGTGCCGTTGTAGCCGTAAGCAGCTTGCTGTGGTTCCAGTTGCACCCAGGCGTCGGCTGCCATTTTTGGCCGTGCCTTCGGTCATCAAGCTGGCTACTTCCTCCTCCATGTCTAAGTGTGGAGAGGCGGCTAGTGCACATGCGTGTGCCGATTTACCCCAGCCACAGCCAAAGTCCAGTGTTTCGCCTAGTGAGGATGCTCAGCCTGACTGTGCCATTCCTGAGGCTAAGTCCTCAGTTTGGGCTACTGAGCATGCTCCCACACTTAGAGTGAAAAGCCTTTTACACAGGTACTTGGACTCCATGCTGTGTCTAAGTCCTGTGTTGTGCCTACTGAGCATGCTCAAGCTGATCGTCTGTTTTCTGAGACTGTTGTTCAGGCTACTGAGCATGCTCAGGCACTTAGTGTATCAGAGGCTAGGTCCGGTAAGGACCTCACTGGCTATGTCCGTGAGGTGGCAGGCCCTGATAGGCCAGAGGGCATCATGTGTCCTGATGATGTGGCCACTCCGGACTGGCTCGCAGAGGCCCGCCCCTATGACTTGGCACCTCATCATTGTTCGTCAGATGATGACTGGTGAGGTGTTTGGGGCGTGGCTGCCATGAGGTCATCAGTGAAGTGGTGGTTCCGGAGAGGCCGCTGGTTATGTCACTGATGACGTGGCACTCTGCTATTGGCTCCTTGAGGTGCATTGTGGTCCACCCTGGGTTGGGGGCGGACCCATTTTATAAAAGGGGCTGGAGACAACATGGAGGTGCGCAGAATTCTATTATGCTCAGACCTCCATGTGTGGAACCCATTGCAGCTTTAGGAAAGAGGTAGGCAGGGATAGGGTGTTGGTGCTGGATGCCACCACACTTGGTAACGCAGCACGGTTACGTCCAGCTCCTGTCCTACCAGTCCTGCTAGTGCAGCCCAGTGGCATTAACTGGGCTGCTGTTGCTGCACCTGCTGTCCACAGGTGTGCCCCCTACGCACATGGACAGCGTACCCCAGGGCCCCTGTATTGTTAACAGAGAGTTCCTGGGCTGTGTATGTGGACCCTGTGACACTAACAGGGTTCACCGTCTCCTGATCCGAGTGTCGTCTAAGTCGGGTCAGGCTCCTATTCGTTTCAGAGCCACCCAGCTCTGTATCCTCGGCCTAACCTTCGGGTTGCCAGCATCTCCTTTTCCATCTGGGAGCACGGTGGACCCCGACTGGCGATTAGGATATATACCACCTTATCCAAATCTGCCAGTCCCCCCGTAAGAGATGGTGTTTCTTCAGCAGATGTTACTGTTGCTTTACCACCAACCCCACGGACACAAACTTTTTTTCCCTTTCCAACACGCCTGTTCCCCTTTCCACCAGCACCTGGCCTTTTTCCACTCATTTTGTATATGACCAAACTTACAACTCTGCAGGGACACCGTACTCAACGCCATCTCAGCACAGCAGCCAGCCCTCGGTCCCTCAGATGTGGACAAGTAAAAGACCATTTCCTCTTAGCCATGACAAAGCTGTGAGATGCATTCTGTGCACCAGTGGTGTTTAGTTGAAAAGCTAATTTAAGATTGTGTAACAGCTTCTGCTGATACTCCTGCATACGTGCGTCCCTTTCAATGGCAGAAATTATTTCGCCAAATTTGGGCACAGACACCACTTAAGTGGCATCAATTTTCTCACAGTTGCAAACTTAAAATGGTTATTGTCATGAAGCACATTCAAAAATCCACAAGCCTTTAGTCTCTCCAGGATGACACAGGGGTAGAAAAGTCCTTAACTCCGCTTTACACGCTGCGACATCGCTAGCGTTGTTTCTAGCGATCGCACCCGCCCCCTTCGTTTGTGCGTCACCTTACTAACGACGTCGCTGTGGCCGGCAAACAACCTCTTTTCTAAAGGGGAGGTTCGTGCAGCGTCACAGCGACGTCACACAGCGGCCCACCAATAGAAGCGGAGGGGCGGAGAGCAGCCACATTATCGACACTCCCACCTCGTTGCCGGAGAACGCAGGAACGCTGTTGTTCATCTTTCCTGGGGTGTCACACGTAGCGATGTGTTCTACCTCAGGAACGACGAACAACCTGCGCCCCAGAAGTTCAACAACATTTGGAAAATGAACGTGTCAACAATCAATGATATTTCAGGTAAGGGAGATCGTTAGCGGTCGCTCGTATGTGTCACATGCAACAACATCGCTAACGAGGCTGGATGTGTGTCACGAATTCCGTGACCCCAGCGATATCTTGTTAGCAATGTTGTTGCGTGTAAAGCGGCCTTTAGTCTGTCCACATTGTCACTGGACAGACGCGTGCACTTACCTGTCAGCGCACACCCAACAGCACTGAAGACAAGTTCCGAGAGAACGCTGGCTGCAGGACACGACAAGATCTCTAAGGCAAAAGTGGCGAGCTCAGGCCATTTTTCCAGATTAGTAGCCCAAAATGAGCAAGGCTCCAGTTGCACAGTTATGATATCGATGTTCACTTGGAGATACTCCTGTATCATCCTCTCCAGGCGTTAACTATGTGTCAGACTTCTTGTGTCTTCTGGTCTTGCAAAGGATGGTGTACAAAATTCATGAAACGATTATATAAAATTGCTGTTACCACCAGATACAGTGTTACTGGTACGGTTTGAGTGATGACTCAACAGTCCCATGGTTGGCAAGTTAGAAATGTAAGATTCACTCTGTGCAACACTGGTGTTTAGTGGAAAAGCCGATCTAAGATTGCGTACCAGCTTCTGCTGATACTCATGCATATGTGCGTCCCTTTCTATGGCAGGAATTATTTCACCAAATTTTGTCTTGTACCGGGAATCTAAGAGTGTGGCAAGCCAGTAGTCAGCATTACTTTGAATTCTGACAATCTGAGGATCATGTTGTAGGTAGTGCAGCAAGAAGGCGCTCATGTGTCTTGCGCATCCAGGAAGAACAAGTCCTTGCTGTGTTGTTGGTGGCAAGGTGAGAATCATGCTTCCTTTTTCTGCCCTGTCCCCCAACCTCGCACAACAGAAATGTGATCGAGGTCTCCCTCATCTGCTGATTCTTCCATGCCCATCGCCAGTTCGTCCTCCTTTTCTTCCTGGGCTTCTGCACCTTCCTCAACAGTTTGGCTGCTACCATGCGCCCTTGTAAATCCCTCTCCCCCACCGTCCCATGCCTGACGCCTTGGTGATGCTGAACATCTGGACTAGAGATGAGCGAACCGGCTGTGGTTCGGCTCGAGTTCAGTTCGCCGAACAGAGGTCTCGTTCGAGTTCGGTTCGGCGAACCGGTTCGGTGAACCGCTCGAACTGCATAGGAAACAATAGGAGGCAATCACAAACACATAAAAACACATTATAAATGTACACATACAGTTAATAAACATTGCCATAACACTTACCGGTCCCCGCGATCCCTCCTGCACTCTGTCTCCTGCTGCTATTCCATCCAATGATCGCTGAATCCTCCCGGTAACCAGCACTGCCAGCAGTGATGCAGGACCTATCATGACGTGAAAAATAGCCTTGTGACCAGTCACGTGCCTGTTAACTCATTGGCTACAGACTGGTCACATGACTATGACGCGTCATGAAGGACCTGTCATTGCATCTCTCTGTTGCACCGTACACGTTTGTGTATCGCCGTGTACCGGCGACATGCCCTAGCACATGGTCGACTCCCCGCTCTGCTTCCCCGTTCCCTTAAGGTACCGTCACACTAAGCGACGCTCCAGCGATCCCACCAACAACCTGACCTGGCAGGGATTGCTGGAGCGTCGCTACACGGGTTGCTCGTGAGCTGTCACACAGGCAGATCTCACCAGCAACCAGTGACCACAGCCCCCAGCCAGCAGCACGCGTGGAAGCGATGCTGCGCTTGGTAACTAAGGTAAATATCGGGTAACCAACCCGATATTTACCTTGGTTACCAGCGCACACCGCTTAGCGCTAGCTCCCTGCACTCCTAGCCAGAGTACACATCGGGTTAATTTAACCCGATGTGTAGTCTGGCTATGTGTGCAGGGGGCTGGCACTGGCAGCGTGAGAGCGGCGGACGCTGGTAACTACGGTAAACATCGGGTAACCAAGGAAAGGGCTTCTGGGTTACCCGATGTTTACCGTAGTTACCAGCGTCCGCAGAAGCCGGCTCCTGACCGGCTGACACAGCCGGTCAATCACGGAGATCACCGTTGCCATAGCAACGCGCTTGGTAGCGGTGACGGGGACGTCCCGCTACCAGCACGCAGCGGCACCGGAATCACGTGATCGGAGCAGCGTTGCTATATGGCAACCCATGCCACCGCTTACAGCCGGGAGCCTGTGGTCACTCTCACAGAGTGATTTCTGCACGGAGCACAGCGTCTTCCCCCATGCAGCTGTGCTGTCTGATGGAGCAGACAGAGCTGCATGTGTTGAAGGGGAAAGAAGACAGAAGAGCAGGATCGTGGAGGGCTGACAAGGGGTAATAAAGATGGAGTCTCTAATGTGTCTGTGTATTTATTTCTATTAAAGTATTTTTTCTCTGTGTGGTGTTTTTTTTTAACCCTTTATTGGAGATTCTTAATGGCCGGGTCAAATGTGCCTGACATTAAGAATCTCTGGCTTAATACTGGCTAGTAAAACAAAGCCAGTATTACCCAACAAGCCACCCGGCTCCAGGGCTGTTGGAAGAGTTGGATACAGCGCAAGATGATGGCACTTCTATGAGAGCACCATTTTCTGGGGCGGCTGCGGACTGCAATTCGCACCAGAGGGGCCCAGAAACCTCGGGCTAACCTGTGCTCTGGATTCCAATCCCCAGCTGCCTAGTTGTACCCGGCTGGACACAAAAATGGGGCCAAGCCTACGTCGTTTTTTTTTTTAATTATTTCATAAAATTCATGAATTAATTAAAAAAAGGGCTTCCCTATATTTTTAGTTCCCAGTCGGGTACAAATAGGCAGCCGGGGGTTGGGGGCAGCCGTACCTGCCTGCTGTACCTGGCTAGCATACAAAAATATGGCGAAGCGCACGTCATTTTTTTGTAGTTTTTTAGCAAAGAAAATAAAAAATGCTTCCCTGGATTTCCCATTGCCAGTGAAGGTAACACCAAGCAGTGGGGGTTAGCAGCCAGTAGCTGCTTGGATTACCCTTAGCTAGCAATAAAAAAAAATGCAGAAGGAGCCCATATATATATTTTTTAATTATTAAATTATTATTATTAAACAAAAAGGGCTTTGATTGCCTGACATGACAGTGCTGTAAAAATAAATCTTTAAAAAAAATGACGTAGCGCTCCGCGGTATTTTTGATTCTCAGTGCAGATAAAGCAGACAGCTATGGGTTGCCACCCCCATCTGCCTGGCGTTACCTTGGCTGGCAATCAAAATACAGGGAAGCCCATTAATTTTTTTTATTTAAAAATTAGTTAAAAAAAAAATGATGTTGGGTCCCCCCATTTGTGATGGCCAGCTAGGGTAAAGCAGATGGCTGTAGCCTGAAAACCACAGCTGGCAGCTTTACCGTGGTTGGGGATCCAATGTGGAGGTCACCCCAGGCTCTTTTTTTCTAATTATTTTATAAATAATAATAATTACAAAAAAAAAGTAGGATCCCCCCAAATTGGATCACCAGCCAAGGTAAAGCGGATAGCTGTGGTGTGGTATTCTCAGGGTGGGAAGGTTCATGGTTATTGGGCCTTCACAGCCTAAAAATAGCAGGCCACAGGCACCCCAGACGTGGCGCATCCACTAGATGCGCCAATCCTGGCGCTTCACCACAGCTCACCCCATGCCCTGGTGCAGTGGCAAACGGGGTAATAAATGGGGTTGATACTAGCTGTAAAGTCACCTGACATCAAGCCCAGCAGTTTGTGATGTCATGGTGTCTATCAGATACCCGACATCCAAAACTGTCAGTACTAACAAAAAAAATCGACAAAAAAAATGTATTTGAAAGAAAACTCCCCAAAACATTCCCTTTTTCACCAATTTATTGTAAGGAAAAAAATAAGGGGGTCCCACGACGACTCTGGACCGTCTAGAATATGGGGGGAGACACTCAGGGAACGTATCTCCCATTTTCTAGGAGTGCAGACCCTCCATGTGAGGAGTGTGGGTGCAATGAATCTGCACCCACTCTCCCCGGGTCCACAGCAGCAGAGTCCATGTCGTAACGGTTGCTACCAAAGCTGCAATGCCCTGCTCATGAGGTAAGGGCATGCCTAATCAGGAGAAGTATTCTACATTTCCAAATATTGGTATTTGCTGATATTATTGCTATTCCACCTACTATATATTGGGGATAGGATCTTGGAGATGGAATACCCCTTTAAGTCCAGTTATCCAGCTGAATGAATACTAAACAACAGAGCTCGCTATTTAGATGTGTTTTCTTGTGGCTTATAACGGATTCTCATGTTTGGTAGTCGTTCAGCAGGGCAACTATAAAATCAAATGCCTTCATTTGGAAATGTAGTATATAGCTCTCCTGATCAATTATGTTCCTTACCTCATGAGCAGGGCATTGCAGCTTTGGAGTGCTAACCACTGAGCCACCGTGCCGCCCATTTAGCTTACAGATGCATAACCACCACTCACTGTGTCTGAACACAGGAACTTGAGCTGACAGCCACTCTGTGCATGCGGCAGCGTCTATTGTGAAGGAGAGAGCCGCGGGGGATCAACGCTGCACAGGTACCGTGGGACAAGGGGGAACACCGGTGGGGTTATAGGGGGTGACCTAGGGCCTGGGGAGGAGTTTTCTGTCGCATATGTCATGGCACATGCAACAGAAATCAGAGGAGTAGGGTGAATGCGGCCGGCGCGATGCTGTGCGCGCGGCCATCTTGGATTTCCGTGAGAGGGTCAGGGGGGGCCCTTTGGCAACACCGGGGGACCGGAGGGGACCGGGGAGGAGATTTATCATGTTTGTTCATGCCAGATGGGAGATAAATAATTTTTTACCAACACTGTCATTTACTGTAACGTGATCATCGGTATATGATGTATACCGGTGATCACGTGAGCGGGGACCGGAAAAACCGGCCTAAATCATGATCTCCAGGGTCTCAGCTACCCCCTGAAACCCCGGAGATTTTCTGATGCTGGGGGGCGCTATTCACTTATTTCTGCCTGCTGTTTATAAACGGCAGATCAGAATAAGGCTACATTCACACGACCGATCCGTTTTTGCGGTCCGCAAAAAACGGTTTGTTTTTTTTACGGGTGCATCCGTGTGGCATCCGTTTCTGTTCCATATACGGTCCGTATGTCATCCGTGTGCTTTCCGTTTGTTTGCGTACTGCAAAAAATCTGAAGGAGGGAAAATACATAAATTTACCCAGGATCTGTGATGCCCCGGACCCCCAGGGGTCACAGGTAACAACACACAACACCACGCACACCCCCCCACCCCAGTGAGGCACCAGCAGCCAACAAGTCCTGACCGCCTCCCTCAGGTCTAGCAAGGCACACCAGGTGGGCGGAGCCAGGCGGATAGGCACTCCCTCCGAGGAGTCTGCTGGCCTGAGGCAGGGAAAGGACAAGTGAGTCGAGTGGGGACAGGAGTAGTGAGAGGAGTAAAAGTGGCGAGCTGAGAGTCAGGGGCCTAGGACGGAGCCTAGGACCCCTTGGAACGGTCAGGCAGGCAGACGGTGGTGGCCGTCTGCAGGAGTCCGGTCAGGGACTGAACTGCGGAACCGTAGGGATCGAGAAGAGGGTGGTGACCCTTCGGACCCAAACCGGGGAGCTAACAAGTCAACCGGAGCACCAGGCAGGGTACTCAGACCCCGTTCTAGCCCAGAAGCAACCGGGCTCAGGCAAATCTACTGATTGCGGTCTGGATCTCAGGGATTCATTCCCACCCAAAGTCCCGATAGACGGCAACAGCCCACCGATTCCGGATAAGAGCCACCGCCAAGGGCCAGAGATCCAAAGAGCCAGCGCCTGCGGGCAAAAGGGCTCCTCTGGTACCCAAAAGCTGGGGAGCGGACTACCGTTGCTGAAGCATAGGAGTCACTTTAGCAAATTTAAAGGTGCATGAGAAAAGCGACATCACCAACCTCACTGGGGACACACGCAGCCAGCTGCTGGCACCGATCTCCACCAAACTTGGTTTACCATTGACTCTGTGTGGTTTAATCGTGAGTACACCAGTGCCATCAGGCACCGCGCTGCAAGCGAGACCCTGCGTCCTGCAAACCCCCGCTCCTGCCACCTGGACCCGGGACCAACAAACCCCCTACCCAACGGAGGGGTCAACACCTAGCTGCGACCCACCACCGATCCCGGACGAGCCCCCGCACCCTCACCGCAGTGGTGGTGCCCATCACCTCACCACGACCCGTGGGTGGCGTCACGAACTGTTACCGGTCAAAGCGGCTCCGGCCGTGAAACCGGTTCACCCCAAACCAAACAACCAACCCCCCCTTTCCAGAGCGACATGGCCCCCGGTCCGGAGGTGCTCGAGCCACCGACAACCCGAGCCCAGATCCGAGCGGCTCGGCGGAGAGCAGCCGAGCCCCCAGGGTGGTACAGATCCATAGCTTCAACCTACATGAGGCGGTCACATGTTCACTC
This sequence comes from Anomaloglossus baeobatrachus, assembly GCF_048569485.1. Classification (NCBI taxonomy): domain Eukaryota; kingdom Metazoa; phylum Chordata; class Amphibia; order Anura; family Aromobatidae; genus Anomaloglossus; species Anomaloglossus baeobatrachus. The sequence continues at coordinate 175,057,328 of NC_134354.1, read as the reverse complement.
CAGTGCCATTTTCTACTGCTTTTCACAGCGTAGAGCGCTCTGGTGATTTTCTTGTGCTTGTACACTTCATATCAGTCTTTTCTGTCATTATAATGGCAGAAAGACACATAATGTCCCACTCTCCTGCATTTTGTAATTTTGCACCCTTTGGTGCCTTTCATGTGGCACTAAGGGGTGCTTAGGCTTGTATTTAGCCAAAAAAAATGAAAAAAAATGATGTGGGGTTCCCCCTATTTTTGTAGCCTGCTAGGGTAAAGCAGACGGCTGCAGCCTGCAAACCACAGCTGGCAGCTTCACCTTGGCTGGTAATCCAAAACTGAGGGCACCCCACGCTGTTATTTTAAATTAAATAAATAATTAAAAAAAAACAACATGTGGGGGTCCCCCCAAAATTGGACCACCAGCCAAGGTAAAGCAGACAGCTGGGGCCTGATATTCTCAGACTAGGGAGGTCCATGGTAATTGGACTCCCCCCAGCCTAAAAATAGCAGGCTGCAGCCGCCTCAGGAGTGGCGCATCCATTAGATGCGCCAATCCTGGTGCTTCGCCCCAGCTCATCCCTTGCCCTGGTGCGGTGGCAAACGGAGTAATATATGGGGTTAATACCAGATGTGTAATGTCACCTGGCATCAAGCCCTGGGGTTGGTGATGTCAGGCGTCTATCAGATACCCGACATCACCAACCCAGTCAGTAATAAAAAAAAAAATAGACGACAAACACATTTTTATTTGAAAAAACACTGCCCAATACATTCCCTCTTTAACCAATTTATTAGAAAGAAAAACAAATCCAGGTCTGCTGTAATCCAAGGGGTTCCCATGACGATCCATACCATAGTCACTGTCCCAGTCAATGAAGAGCAGGATGTTCCCCATTGGCTGGGAGAGCAATGCAGTGACCTGAGCTAACATCAATAGGTCAGCCCAGGTCACTGCAGGGGATGACAAGTGCTGCTGTCAGTGAGGTACATTACCTGCGCTGATCTCCTGCACTGCTGACAGCACCTGTCACTGAGTTCAATGACCTTCATAGCCAAGTATCGCGAGAGGCCCGTGACGTCACCGCTAGCCACAGTCTCGGGTTGGAAGTGAGAGAAGGTGATGTGACAAGCGGCGGCCATGGAGGACAGTGACAGCGCTGAGGTCGGGAGGGCGGGATTTCATCACTGCAGGTAAGCCGAGCGGGGCCATGTGTGCCGAGTGCAAGGTGGGCGGAGCCTAGCGGGGTAATGTGTGCAGAGTGCCAGGTGGGTGGAGCCTAGCGGGGTAATGTGTGCAGAGTGCCAGATGGGTGGAGCCTAGCGGGGTAATGTGCGCAGAGGGCCAGGTGGGTGGAGCTTAGCAGGGTAATGTGTGCAGAGTGTCAGGTGGGTGGAGCCTAGCGGGGTAATGTGTGCAGAGTGCCAGGTGGGCGGAGCCTAGTGGGACCATGTGTGCAGAGTGCCAGGTGGACAGAGCCTAGCGGGGTAATGTGTACAGATTGCCAGGTGGGCGGAGCCTAGCAGGACCATGTGTGCAGAGTGCCAGGTGGGCGGAGCCTAGCAGGACCATGTGTGCAGAGTGCCAGATGGGCGGAGCCTAGCGGGACCATGTGTGCAGAGTTCCAGGTGGGCGGAGCCTAGCGGGACCATGTGTGCAGAGTACCAGGTGGGCGGAGCCTAGCGGGGTAATGTGTGCAGAGTGCCAGGTGGGCGGAGCCTAGCGGGACCATGTGTGCAGAGTACCAGGTGGGCGGAGCCTAGCGGGACCACGCGTGCAGAGTGCCAGGTGGGCGGAGCCTAGCGGGGCTATGTGTGCAGAGTGCCAGGTGGGCGGAGCCTATCAGGGCTATATGTGCAGAGTGCCAGGTGGGCGGAGCCTAGCGGGGTAATGTGTGCAGAGTGCCAGGTTGCCGGAGCCTAGCGGGGTTATGTGTGCAGAGTGCCAGGTAGGCGGAGCCTAGCGGGGTAATGTGTGCAGAGTGCCAGGTGAGCGGAGCCTAGCGGGGCTATATGTGCAAAGTTCCAGGTGGGCGGAGCCTAGCGAGACCATGTGTGTAGAGTGCTAGGTGGGCGGAGCCTGGCGGGACCATGTGTGCAGAGTGCTAGGTGGGCGGAGCCTAGTGGGACCATGTGTGCAGAGTGCCAGGTGGGCGGAGCCTAGCGGGGTAATGTGTGCAGAGTGTCAGGTGGGCGGAGCCTAGCAGGTCATGTGTGCACAGTGCCAGGTGGGCGGAGCCTAGCGGGGCTATGTGTGCGGGCGGCGGAGTGCAAAGTGGGTGGAGCCTAGCGGGACCATGTGGCGCTGAGGACGTCAGTGTCGTGGACTGCATGGCTGGGGACAGGTGAGTGTGTGTGTTTGTGAGTGTGTGTGTGTGTGTGTACACATGCCGCGTGCAGGAGGGGGGCGGAGTGAGCTGAGCGGGGAAGTGTGGGCTTCCTGCACACGTAACTAGGATTAATATCGGGTTACTAACCAAAGCGCTTTGCTTGGATACGCGATGTTTATCTTGGTTACCAGCTTCTGGCAGGCTGCCAGCGATGGCTCCCTGCACACTGTAGCTGTAAAAAGCCCTGCTTTTGCTACTAGAACCGTTCTCGAACGTAACTCGAACTATCGAGCTTTAGCAAAAAGCTCGAGTTCTAGTTCGATCTAGAACAGCCCCCAAATTCACTCGAACCGCGAACTGGAGAACCGCGAACCGCGCTCAACTCTAGTCTGGACCTTGTAGATGTTGGTATCCCTTCCGCATATGACTCCTCCCGTACTTCCTCCCCTTCCTCTTGTCCCACCACCTGACTCCGAATACTGTTTATTGTGTGCTCCAGCATGTAGATGACCGGAATTGTCATGCTGATAATGGCATCGTCAGCGCTAAGCATCTTCGTTGTCATTTCGAAACTGAGCAGAAAGATGCATAGGTCTTTGATCTGAGACCACTCCAGCAGCGTGATCTGCCCCACCTTTGGATCTCGTTGGCCCAGGCTATACGTCATAACGTATTGCAGCAGGGCTCGTTGGTGCTGCCACAGTTTCTGCAACATTTGCAGATTCAAATTCCTGCGTGTCGGCACATCGCATTTCAGATGGTGAACCAGCAGGCCGAAAGACTTCAGGAGCGATGCAAGTCATTGAGCTGCGGGGTGTGAAAGGCGGAAGTGGACACATAGCGAACGTGCCCTCTGCAGAAGCCCCTGTAGGCCGGGATAGTGGTTTAAAAAGTGATGGACAACCAGGTTCAACACTTGAGCCATACAAGGCACGTGTGTCACATTGCCCCGGCAAAGGGCCGCACCCAGGTTTACAGCATTGTCGCACAAGGCCTTCCATGGCTGCAGGTTGAGTGGAGACAACCATTGATGAAATTCGGTCTCCAGAGCTAACTGTCTAAAAGTCCTCAGTGGTGTGACTCACATTTCCCATACATTTCAAAGTAAAGAGTCGACCACCTGATTCTGTTGAGCTCTGCTACCAGCATAGTAAGGAGGTGTGCGGGATTCCTTGTGCCCAGTTACAACGCGGGTGGCCTTACCAGACAGGATTTGGGCGGAGGTGGAGGACCGAGACGAGGTTGAGGAGGCAGAAGTAGTGGAGAAACTTCTACATACAGAAGATTGACGCACAACTCGTGGGGACGGCAAGACTTCTACAGCAGATCCTTCTCCATCTCTCACCATAGTTACCCAGTGCCCAGTCAGCGACATGTAACGCCCCTGTCCATGCTTACTGGTCCAAGAATCTGTGGTGAAATGCACCCTGTCACAAACAGAGTTTCTCAAGGAAGCGGTGATGTTGTGTGCGACATGCTGGTGTAGCGCAGGCACACCTTTCTTGGAGAAGTAGTGGCGACTGGGCATCTGCTCTTGGGGCACTGCGATAGACATAAGGTCTCGATAACCTCTGTGTCCGCGGAAAGGCAGCATTTCTGTAGCCAACAGCTTGCAGATGCTTAAAGTCAACCTCTTAGGCATGTCATGCCCTTCTAAAATCATGTAAAACACAGCAAGGGGACTCCAACAAGACTCTCCATTTTTTCCAAAAATGTGGCCACAGACACGACTTAAGTGATATTAATTGTTCCACAGTTGCAGTTGCAAACTTAAAATGGTTATTTGCATAAAGCACATTCAAAAATCCACAAGCCTTTAGTCTCCCCAGGATGACACAGGGGTAGAAAAGTCCTTACGGATCCATGATTTGTTCATCTTGATGAACGTTAGTCTGTCCACATTGTCACTGGACAGACGCTTGCACTTATCTGTCAGCACACACCCAGCAGCACTGAAGACACGTTCCGAGAGAACGCTGGCTGCAGGACACGACAAGATCCCCAAGACATAAGTGGTGAGCTCAGGCCATTTTTCCAGATTGGAAGCCCAAAATGAGCAAGGCTCAAGTTGCATAGTCATGGTATTGATGTTCACTTGCAGATACTCCTATATCTGTGTCTCCTCCTCCTTTTACTTGTCCAGCTCTTTTCTTTCAGCATGAGTATATGTACTTGTCACTTTTCCATGTGTTTGTGGTGTCTTGTGAGTTGTTTGTCACCTTTTGGACACCTTAGAAGGTGTTTTCTATGTGTTTGTACATGTTTGTGTTTGCCTGCCATTGTTTTCAATGGAGTTCGACGGTGTTCGACGAACGTTCGTCAAACGTTCGACGAACACACCCGCTGTTCGACGAACCGAATCAAACTCCAACACTAGGGGGGTGGCTCATCTCTAGTTTTAACCTTATAAATCTGCTTTTTACATACCTTTAGATTAAGTATACCTGTCAATTCAAGTAACATTTCAGATTAAGTTTTCATGTGAGTTTACGTGAGAAAAATTAGTTCTTCTGTTTATTATATGGCTTGTATCATGCATTTTCACTCATTTGCTCCCTTGCAGGCTCTTGTCTACAATTTTCAGTTCTCTCTGGTCTAGTGGGAAGAGACTAACTACTGCAATATCTCCTATACACAATACCTGGAAGAATCCCTGGTTCTTTCTCTGTTTTAACCCATATTTAGATGCAGCTACTGGGGGTTAGAGTAGGCGGTCACCCCAGGCCCCTTGCTAAGAGGGGCCACACGGAGCTACTGCTTCCCTTCACTGTATCGGCATGCTCGGAAATGTCGTTGCGCCAGGACTCTGATGCTGAGTGCACCGGTATGTTGACATGAGTGCATCAATCTGCGTGTGCTTTGCCAGTGGGCTTGGCAGAATTCTGGATTAGGTGAGTATATCATTTTTTTTATATCATTTTTTTTATTTTCATTAAAACTTGTGATGTGACTGTGGGTGTATCATAAAGTATGGGAAACCTAACACAGGCTGAGGGTTACTGTGGAGGCCCCTCATGTATTGGAAGAATTACTGTGCGAGGCTCTTATAAAGTGTTGGGCCATTATAGTGTCTGTGAACTAATGTGGGGCTAATTACATAGTTTGGGGCCATCATACAGTGTGTGGCCAACTGTGGAGCCATTATTCAATGTGTTAGCTAATGCAGCAACATTTTACAGTTTGGAGGCTACTGCTAGGACCATCATACAGTGTGGTGAGAACTGTAGGAGTCATTATGTGAGCTAAGGTGAGAGCATTATGAATTCCGGGGACTACTGTGGGGGGCCACCATACAATGTGGAGTCTATTTTGGTGGCCCCATTTCAGTGTTGCGCCCTCATAAAGTGTTGGGACTACTGTTGGGGCAATGATACAGTGTGAAGGTAGTTATAAAGTGCAAAGACTACTGTAGGGAGCCAGTATACAGTTTGAGGGCTACTGTGGGGGCCATCATACAGTGTGGGGACTACTGTGGGAGACCCTCATACAGTATGAGCCCTCAAAGTGTGGGGACTACTGTTGGGGAGATTATACAGTGAGAGAGCCATAATACAGTATGTGGGCTACTGTGGGGGCCATTATACTGTGTGGGGGCTATTATACAGTGTGGGATCTATTGGGGAACCATTATACTATAGGGGCCATTATATAGTGTAGGTGCTACTGTGAGGTTCATTATACTGTGTATATGGAAGCTATGGGCCCAACTTACTGTGTATACGGGAGCTGTTGGTCCATCATACTGTGTATAGGGGAGTTAGTTGTTCATGGGGGGTACTGCAGAGACATTATTAAATGTTAAGTGGGAACTTAAAAAGCATTATTGTTATGGGGGAACTAAGGGTATTGTGACAGTCAAATGTACTCATGAAGCATTATCAATTTCTAGGAGCAAAATGTGGACACCGTTTGATAGGACACTTGCACAGGGCATTAATATTTTGTATAGGTCACTTTTACAATCTTAAGGGCACAAAGGATGCATTATATTTTTTAAGGGGAAAACTGGTGGGCGTTATCATGTGGGACGCTAAAAGGAGCACTGTTTATCTGCCACACAGCAGATGCAGTAATAGGGATACATACAGCAGCAGCGGCTCAGCATTGCGGTATCAGTAGTATGAGGAGTTTGTGCAGGTTGGGAATAAATGGGGATGGTGTTCGAAATATGAAAAGTGAAATACGTCTTTGTTGCAATCTCTGCAGACAATACGTGGCTACACAAAGGTGCTATGTCGGTCTGGGCCAGATTTTAAAGACGGGAAAAGTAAACCATTCTGTAAGAAAGAACATCAGCTCAGCTTTAAGTCACTATCTACAACTGTACTCTAATCTCTGACATGTTCTGCAGGACTGGTATCTACAGCTACAGTGTGGAAAATATGTATTTGATACACTACGAATTTTTTACGTTTTCCCACCTACAAAGAATGAAGAGGTCTGTAATTTTTATTGTAGGTATACTTCAACTGTCACAGACAAAATGCCCCCAAGAATTCCAGAATATCACATTGTATGATTTTTAAATAATTAATTTACATTTTATTGCATGAAATAAGTATTTGATACAATAGAAAAACAGAACTTAATATTTGGTACTGAAACTTTTGTTTGCGATTACAGAGGTCAGACGTTTCCTGTAGTTTTTGACCAAGTTTTCACGCACTACAGCGGGGATTTTGGCTCGATCTTCTCTAGATCTGTCAAGTTTCATGACCATCTCTGGGCAACATTGAGTTTTAGCTCCCTCCCAAGATTTTTTGAGTTCAGGTTTGGAGACAGGCTAGGCAACTTCAGGACCTTAAAATGCTTCTTACAGTGCATCACTTAGTTGCCCTGGCTGTGTGTTTCCAGTCATTGTCATGCTGAAAGACTCAGCCATGCCCATTGTTAATACTCTTATTGAGGGAAGGAAGTTGTTGGTCAAAATCTCATGATACATGACCCCATCCATCTTCTTTCAATACGGAACACTCGTCCTGTCCCCTTTGCAGAAAAGCACTCCCTAAGTATCATATTTCCACCCCCATGCTTCATGGTTGGGACAGTGATCTTGGGGTTGTACTCATCCTTTGTCTTCCTCCAAACCCAGCAAGTTGAGTTGATACCAAAAAGTTCTTTCTTGGTCTCATCTGACCACAGGACTTTATTGCATGCCTCCTCTGAATCATCCAGATGGTCATTGTCAAACTTTAAATGGGCCTGGACATGTACTGTTGTGAGGAGGGGGACCTTGCGTTCCCTGCAGGATTTTAATTCATGACGGTGTAGTGTGTTACTAATGGTAATCTTTGAGATTCTGGTGCCAGATCTCTTCAGGTCATTGACCAAGTCCTCCCGTGTAGTTCTGGGCTGATTCCTGACCTTCCTCTGAATCTTCCTTACCCCACGAGGCGACATCTGGCATGGAGCCTCAGATTGAGTTGATGATTGAAAGTCATCTTGTGTTTCTTCCAATTTCTAATAAGTGTGCATACAGTTGTTGCCTTCTCACCAGCTGTTTCCCTATTGCCCTGTAGCCCATCCCAATCTTGTGCAGGTCTATAATTTTGTCCCTAGTGTCCTTAGACATCTCTTTGGTCTCAGCCATGGTAGAGAGGTTGGAGTGGGATTGATTGACTGTGTGAACAGGTGTCTTTTATACAGGTAACGAGTTCAAACAGATGCAATTATTACAGGTAATGAGTGCAGAGTAGGAGGGCTTCTTAAAGAAAAAATAACAGGTGTGTGAGAGCCAGAAATCTTGCTGTTTAATACGCAATCAAATACATGATTAGACAAATCCAAAAAGCCATAAGACATGAATAAGAGGTGGGTCCAGATTCTGCTGGAGGCCCACACATTTAGCACAAACTCAAAAGTACATTGTAGAGATGAGGACAAGAGTTTTTAAAGTGCACAAATTACAAAGTTTTATTGAACAAGGTGAGGACAAATAAACATCCATATGAACATTAAAAACATGTTAAAAGATCATATGACAGATTACTCCCATTTTACAATAATGTCCTGGGTTCGAATATGAAACTCCAGAGCGTACTGGTGCAGCACAGTCAAGAAAGCATGCAGTAATAAATCAACATTGAGTACTCTTAGGGCATACAGCTACCATATGTAGAGACAAAATCCTGGGCATGAATCACATTGCTCCAGCACCTGCACCATCAGACCGTGACTGCTCCCAAAGGTAAACATTAGCCAAGTATAATATGAGAGGAGAGTCTGTCAAACAGCGGCCCCAAAATCAACTACGTACGTTTCGATATTACAGAGTACTAATCTTCATCAGGGAGGAGGCGTGTGCAGCACATACAGGATGGCAGGCTTTAAATATATGATGATCGTTACCGCAAATCCGGAAGTCCCACTGCCGGCGATCGCGTCACCGTGCCGAGCGAAATCGCGCGAGACGCAGGCCGTCACACCGAGATCGCGCATGCGCGGGAGCGGGGACGCGTCACCAAGGCTCCTGCGCATGCGCGCGATGCTGAGACGGCCGCGGCTACGCGAGCACGCAAGGCATCAGGCGCGATCGCGCAGGGACGTCCGCACAAGGATATTAGAAAAGTGAGCATAAGTCGATCTATATGTATATGAAATAATATATATTTCTTTATGAGCCACTTTCAATACAAAACACATATGATGAGATACATCTTTAAATGTTCAAAGGAGATCTTGATTTTCAGGTAACGACCACATGATTACTTTCTGGGTCCTAATAATAAAAAGGACATACAGATATCTAATTAAAGCCAGACATTCAAGGAGAGATGCACAAAAAAGTAAAAAGGTTAAAAAATAGGTTAAAAACAAGGGATGCAAATGGAGAGAGGGGAATGGTGGCAATAATATACTATGAATGTGCAAACAAGTTGCACATGTAACACAAGAAGTAAATATATAGATGAGACCATATGAACCAGATATTATGTGGAATTAAATGACCCCAAGGAGGGAGCGAATAAATAAGTCTTACAGGCCATACCATGTTGAGCCTATAGAAAGGGAGCATAGCTCACCGATTCGTTTAGACCCCTGGGGACCAGTGTGTCTAGGGTCACTATCCATTTAGTTTCACACTGAGCCAGGCGCTTCCTAAGATCCCCACCCCTGATTCCCCCCGTTATCATATCAATACCTCTTATCTTTAATTTCGAGGGGTCACAGGAGTGGTGTGACCTAAAATGCCTGGGCAATGTTTTCAGTGTTGATGGGTCCTCTTCTGTTTTGGCTGCGGCAATGTCCCTCACGTGTTTCCTGACCCTAACGCGGAGCTCCCGGGAGGTGAGTCCCACGTAGGTCAGGGGACACATGCATGTGGCAAAATATACCACGTGTGTGGTTGTGCACGTGATATAGTGCCTGATGTTGAAGGTTTTCATACCATCAGATGAGCAAAACGTATTGCTCCGTAAGACATTGCCGCAAGCCAAACAGTGACCGCACGGGAAACACCCCTGTGGAGGACCCCGAGAACCAAATGGATTCATTCGAGGTGGAACGTAGTGGCTCCGGACCAAAAAATCCCTCAGATTCCTCGCTCTCCTTGGGGTCATCAAGGGATCCGGGGCAAGCACCTCAGAAAGCACCGGATCAGTCAACAAGACAGGCCAATGCTTCTTTAAGATCTGACGCATAGCCCCCCATTCCTGATTGTGTGTTCCGATGAACCTCACAGCGATATCGTGTTGTACTTGTTTTTTAGGGGCATCAGCAAGTAGCTGCAACCGGGAAGTCTTCTTAGCCCGGTTGTAGCCAGCTCTGATGCTCCTCCCACTATAGCCTCTCTCGCGAAAACGATCCCTGAGATCAGCCGACTGAGCCTCGAAACTGCTAATGGATGAGCAAATCCGCCTTGCCCTCAAAAAATTCATATACATATAGATCGACTTATGCTCACTTTTCTAATATCCTTGTGCGGACGTCCCTGCGCGATCGCGCCTGATGCCTTGCGTGCTCGCGTAGCCGCGGCCGTCTCAGCATCGCGCGCATGCGCGGGAGCCTTGGTGACGCGTCCCTGCTCCCGCGCATGCGCGATCTCGGTGTGACGGCCTGCGTCTAGCGCGATTTCGCTCGGCACGGTGACGCGATCGCCGGCAGTGGGACTTCCGGATTTGCGGTAACGATCATCATATATTTAAAGCCTGCCATCCTGTATGTGCTGCACACGCCTCCTCCCTGATGAAGATTAGTACTCTGTAATATCGAAACGTACGTAGGTGATTTTGGGGCCGCTGTTTGACAGACTCTCCTCTCATATTATACTTGGCTAATGTTTACCTTTGGGAGCAGTCACGGTCTGATGGTGCAGGTGCTGGAGCAATGTGATTTATGCCCAGGATTTTGTCTCTACATATGGTAGCTGTATGCCCTAAGAGTACTCAATGTTGATTTATTACTGCATGCTTTCTTGACTGTGCTGCACCAGTACGCTCTGGAGTTTCATATTCGAACCCAGGACATTATTGTAAAATGGGAGTAATCTGTTATATGATCTTTTAACATGTTTTTAATGTTCATATGGATGTTTATTTGTCCTCACCTTGTTCAATAAAACTTTGTAATTTGTGCACTTTAAAAACTCTTGTCCTCATCTCTGCAATCAAATACATATTTCATGTGATAAAAGGCTAATTAATTATTTAAAAAATGTGAATGTGATTTTCTAATTTTTTTTTATTTTGTCTGTCACAGTTGAAGTGTACATATGATGAAAATTACATACCTCTCTATTCTTACTAGGTGGCAAAGCCTGCAGTGTATCAAATACTTATTGTTCCCACTGTAAGGATCACAGTATGGCGGTAATATCAGTCTTGGTCTTTATGTAGATATTTTTTTGCAGTAACATTGTTGTCACCTGCTGTCCTGTACCCACAATTAAAGTGTCCCACTGTAGTTGTAATGAGGGTTACCTGGTTAGGGGCCCACTCAAATGATTCACCCCACCTGAGCTGAACCGTTAGGTATGCCTCTGTTCAGATGTACAAGGTGGGCCATTTATATGAATGCACCTAAATAAAATGGGAATGGATGGTGATATCAACTTCCTGTTTGTGACTCAGTATATGGAAGGAGGGAAACTTGTCAAGATGCGTGGTGACCATGGTGGCCATTTTGAAGTTTGTCATTTTGGATCCAACTTTATTTTTTCCAATGGGAAGAAGGTCATGTAACACATCAAACTTATTATTGAGAATTTCACAAGAAAAACAATGGTGTTCTTGGTTTTATCGTAACTTTATTCATTCATTAGTTATTTTATGACCACTTATAAAATGTGTTCAAATTGCTGTCCATTGTGTTGGATTGTCAATGCAACCCTCTTCTCCCACTCTTGACACACTGATAGCAACACCGCATAAGAAATGCTAACACAGGTTTCTAGTATCCGTTGTTTCAGATACTGCACATCTTGTATCTTCACAGCATAGATAATTGCCTTCAGATGACCTCAAAGATAAAAGTTTAAAGGGGTCAGATCGGGAGACCTTCGTGGCCATTTAACTGGCCCATGATGACCAAACCACTTTCCAGGACACCATCACATTATGGGTGTCAGGTCCGAGCATTCCTACATGATCAGTGTCCTGGAAAGTGGATTGGTCATCGTAGGAAAGTTGAATGGCCACCAAGGTCTCCCAATCTGACCCCCTTAGACTTTTATCTTTGGGGTCATATGAAGGCAATTGTCTATGCTGGGAAGATACAAGATGTGCAGCATCTGAAATAATGGAAGCCTGTTCTAGCATTTCTTCAGTGTGTCAAGAGTTTGAGAAGAGGGTTGCATTGACAATCCAACACAATGGGCAGTACTTTGAACACATTTTATAAGTGGTCATAAAATAACTAATGAATGAATAAAGCTACGATAAAACCAAGAACACCATTGCTTTTCTCGTGAAATTCTCAATAGATTTGATGTGTTACATGACCCTCTTCACATTGGAAAAAATAAAGTTGGATCCAAAATGGCCGACTTCAAAATGGTCGCAATGCTCATCACCCATCTTGAAAAGTTCCCCCCTCCCATATACTAATGAGCCACAAACAGGAAGTTGATATCACTAACCATTCCTATTTTATTTAGGTGTATCCATATAAATGTTCCACCCTGTAGTAGCAGCAGTATGGAAGTACTGAGCACTGTAGCTGTGAATCCAGTTATGGGTTAAAATTATTTGCTCACTAACTTCCACATGATCTGCCTGTCTTAGGTCGATCTTCTTGTTTTCTCACTCTACTGCATACTCTCTCTACTCTCCATAGAGTATAACCATCTTGCTGGTAGCCGGTATTGCTTTGAAAAAGATGAATTTGAGCTGTTTTTATTTCATAATAATAGTAAGTTCAGGAGGCATGGGGAAAAAAAGAAAGCGGTTTCTTCTATTCATCTGTTCTATTGATTTACACAAAATTTGTTAAACATTTAAAGGGGTTGTTCACTTCTGGACAACTCCTTTTAATAGACCCATAGAGTTCAGAGAATAGAACCCAGAATGGTGCTGTGACGCCCCTGGACTATCAGGTTGTCACAGGGTATTGCACAATCTGCCCTCCCGTGCCGTATCCACCTCCTTCTTGGTTTAGGGTCCCTAATTATATGGTGTTGCCTACATCAGCTAATCAAATCCTAGATACACTCTGCACCACACTCTGCACCACACCCACCAGACACACCAGTGGACGGCTTGAGTGGAATAGAGTCGCCAAACTGGGGGGGGTTTGAGAAGGGAGGTCAGGAGTGTCAAGAGGAGAGGGTCGGGTCTCAGAAGTGAAAATGAGAGGATGTCAGGAGCAAGGCTCCTGGGAAGCGATCTAGGTGGCAGACGGTGGCCTGGGCCTAGAGCGGCTGGACCCCCGGTCGCAGGAGATTGTGGCAAGGGGCACGGATCTTTTGAGAAGACAGCCGGTAGCCTTGCACCATAACCAGGCTGGGACCAAGGCACGACGGGGTACGTGGACCCTAGGTCGGGGAGTAGCTTCAAGCAACCCAATAATTTACCCGAGGAGAACGGAGTCTTCAAGAGCCGCTTTCCACCCGCTCCAAAATCGGGGCACTAGCACAACGTGGGGGATAGGACTTTCCAATCCAAAACGGTCCAGAAAATCCCAAGCGTGAGCCCTGAGAGCAAGCTCCCACACTTAGCCATAGTGGGGAGCGGGACCCGGCAAGTTTTATACTACTGGGACCACCAAAGAAGTAGACTTAGTGCCAGGAGGCAGGTCACGGATCACCAGACAGCACCATTGGGGACGGGACCCGAACTAAGCTTCCCTCAGCGGCAGCGGTGTCCAGAGACTTATTTGACCAGTTGTCGGTGTCAGCTTAATGGACTGAGTGAGTACAACAGTGTCACCCTTGCATCCAACGGCACTCCCCCACCATTACCGAGCCCCGGGTATTGTCCCCCCTACCTGTGGAGGGTCACAACACCTGGCTGCTCCTCCCAATTGCAGCGGTGGTACTCCTAATTACCACATACCATGGGTGCCATCACAAACTCTCTAAATTCCCTTGTAAATAACCCCCTTCATTTGAGTGGCCGCACGACCCCCGGGTCCGGAGATCCTCGAGCCACTGAGAACCCGGATCCGAGCAGCTCAGCTGATGGCATGGGGGCGGCACAGTGCTGCTCCTGCATAGTCAACTTCTGGGTCTAGATCTACATCCAGCAGTGGTGCCATTTGAGCGCTGCAGCCAGTCAGCAGCTGCTGATTAGATACAGCTTTCACATTTTATCAGATTTGCAAGATGTTGATCATGCTTTCGATTTTTCCACACCATTTTTCAAGAGTCACAACTTCTCAATTTTTCCACCAATATAGAAGTGTGTGGTTTTGTTTTTTTGTGGGACATTTTGTAGTTTTGAATGACTCAATCTATCTCATCATATAATTTACTGAAACATGGAAGAAAAGAAAAGGCCATATGTGATGAAATGTTAAAAAAAAAAAAAGCAATTCCACCAGTTTTCGAGATTTTGATTTTATGTGAATCATTTTGCTGTAAAAATGTCCTGGAAGCATGGCTGTCCACGTTGATATTTTTACTATTCAAGAGATGAAAAAAAAAATATGGTTAAATTTTTTTTTATTATTTTTCTGTTGAATGGGCTGACTGAGACCCTCTTTGTTGTGTGGTGAGATGTTGTTTCTATTCAAACCAATCTTGTGTACATACAATGCTTTGATTGCCTAATATTACATTTTTAGGGAGATTAGGTAACTATAAAAAAAGTGAATTATTTCCATGTTTTAATAAATATCAGACTTATGAAAATAGCAATACCAAATACATTTATTTATTTATTTATTTTTCTTTATTTTAACTGGGAAAAAGTGGCCTCTTTTAAAGTTTTATATCTTTGGTTATTTTACGTTTTTAATAACATTTTTCTTTATTTTTACATAATTGTTTAGTTCCCTTAAAAAACTTCAACCAGTAATTCTGTGATCATTTATATTATACTGCATTACCGCAGTATTGCAGTATACAGTTTATCATGAAAGTGAGTACACCCATCACATTTTTGTAAATATTTTATTATAACTTTTCATGGGACAACACTGTAGATATGACACTTCGAGACAATATAAAGTAGTCAGTGTAGAGCTTGTATAACTGTAAATTTGGTATGCTGTCTAAATAACTCAACACACTGCCATTAATGTCTAAACCACTTGCAACAAACGTGAGTAAGTGAAAATG
This sequence comes from Anomaloglossus baeobatrachus, assembly GCF_048569485.1. NCBI lineage: Eukaryota > Metazoa > Chordata > Amphibia > Anura > Aromobatidae > Anomaloglossus > Anomaloglossus baeobatrachus. Next base: position 175,042,305 of record NC_134354.1, on the reverse strand, counting down.
ACCAAATTGTGTCCAAAGTGTCAATATTTTGTGTGGCCACCATTATTTTCAAGCATTGCCTTAACTCTCTTGGGCTTGGAGTTCACTAGAGCAGTTTACAGGTGATATACCGTATAGTAATAATCTCAGTCTCCGATAGCGCTAAACCTTTAAAGGAGAAACAAAATGACAGCAGACCTCCAGCTGTCAAAGGAACTCTTCGATCTGACGTGATCATGTTATGGGGGCTGGATTGAGAACTGTCCCAAAATTCCATCACAGTCTCTAGAACTTGGGCATTGTTTGATTTGTAGAAATGCTGTTCAGATAAAATAAATAGCAAAGTTGGCAACCTAGCATGGGAGGCCAGTGGGAGCCAGTGTGAATGAACACTGGCACGCATTCCATTTACAGGTAGGTCCAGCAATATTTGGATAGTGACAAAAGTTTTGCATTTTAGCTGTTTACCAAAACATATTCAAGATACAGTTATATAATCATTATAGGCTTAAAATGTAGACTCTCAACTTTAATTTGAGAGTAATCACATCCTAATTGGAGTAAGAGTTTAGACTTTACAGCTCTTTAAAAAGTAGCTGCTTCTTTTTCAATGGACCTAAAGGACAATTATCTTAGTAGCTTTTTAATGTCCTACATACAGCACATGGCACATCTAACTCTTTTGTTGGGTGCAATAGGACGGTCCAGAGCTGTAACCATAAACACATAACCAACCATACACTCAGGGTGAACTTGAATTTTTTTATGAATTTATTAATTATTGATAAAAAAAATCCAAGTTCACTTGGAGTGCATGGTTATTTGTTTATGGCTAGTAGCTTTCTAATGGGCTGCTTGGGCTATTCCCTCATTAATCCATCATCAATTAAGCAGGTAAAAGGTCTGCAGCTGATTCCAGGTGAGGAATTTGTATTTTGAAACTGTTGCTGTGAACCCACAACATCTGGTAAAAGGAACTCTCAATGGAAGATTAACAGACCATGTGGCCAATTCAACAGTTTCGTATATGCTGCTGCTGTTGCTGCTGCTGCAAAAAAGAAAATACAAATGATGAGCTTAAGAACTCAAAAAGGCTTGGTCATCCATGGATGTGTGGATGGTGGATGGTTGCAGAATCCTTTCCATGGTGAAAAACCCCCTTCACAAGATCCACCCGAGTGAAAAAAAACTCTCCAGGAAGTAGGTGTTTTAGTATCTAGGTCTACTATAAAGAGAAGAAAATAAGCTTTCATGAGAGCAAATACAGAGGGTTCATCATGAGGTGCATGCAAACCATTAATCTTCCACAGAAATATAAAGGCCAGATTAGACTTTGAAAAAAAACATCTAAAGAAGCCAGCCCAGCTCTAGAAAAGAATTCTTTGGACAGATGAAACTAAGATCAACCTGTACCAGAATCATATAAAGAAGAAAGTATGGAGAAGGCTTGGAATGGCTCATGATCCAAAGCACACCACATCCTCTGCAAAACATGGTGGAGACAGCATGATGGAATGGGCATGCAGGGCTTACAATTGCTCTGGGTCACTAGTGTCTGGAGACAGAATCAACCGGATAAATTCTGAAGTCTACAGGGCACACTTTCTGCTCAGATTCAACCAAATGCAGAAAGGATGATTGGATGGTGCATCATACTACAGATGGACTATGACCCAAAACATATTTTAAAAGCAACCCAAGAGTTTTTAAGGGTAAGTAGAATATTCTAGAATCACAGAGTCAATCTCTATACTTCAACCCCATTGAGCATGCATTTCCCATGTTTAAGATAAAACTTAAGGCCGAAAGACCCAAAAACATCCAACAACTCAGTACACAAAATATTGTTGGTTATAAATGACTTAGTGACCAAATGCAGAACTGGTGGAGGAAGGTTGAACTAGATGGACCTAAGTCTTTCTTTGAACCTAAGTAACTATGTAACTGAAGTCAGCTGCAGTAAAGGCCGACAAAAACACAAAGGAGGAAACCCAGAGTTTTATTATGTCCATAATTTCCAAACTTCAGGCAGTCATTTCCTGCAAAGGATACTCTACAAAGTATTAAAAATGAACATTTGGTTTATGGTAAAGTAAATTTATCCAATTACTGTAATTTTGAGCCCCTGTAATGAGGAGGCTTTGTAGAAAAATGGACGTAATTCCTAAACGTTTCATAGGATATTTTGTTCAACCCTTTTAATTACTGTAAATTAGTTTTAAATAAAAAATAATGGCATGCAAATCCCAAATCCCAAAGATTAGGACACTGTCCGAATATTTTTTGACCTAACTGTAAATATATATCAATCTGATCAGTTCCTTCTGCCATATAACATCCTGCCTGCAGATCAGATACCATTTTCAGCATGACAGCTTCCTGCTAAATATGGCCACATCATGGCCTCCTGATGACATGGACTGATTTAATTGAATCCATTCTGTAAATATGTAGTTGAATATTTTGGCACTGTATAGATAATAGATTTATTTGTGTATACATGTCTAGATGTTATAGATCAGAAATATGGAAATTAAAAAACTAAAAAAAAAGCAAAAGATTCTCAGCTTAACTTGGTGGTAAAAGTGAATAAACATAATATGAAGGGCATCACAGAATTTAAGGGACAGAAGGAAAGAAAGGGGAACAGATGGATAACATCAGTTCAGGCAACTTTACTTTTATACACATGTTTGCAATTTGAAATACTTTTAAAATTAGTGCGAGTCCAAGCTTCATAGATTAAACACAGTTGTTTCACGACTTAAAAGCCGTGAGGCATTCTGGAAGACTGAACTAAATTTCCCAGCTGAGTATCAGGGTCCTGAAAAGTAAAATAGGACATTACTGAATAAAATTTGCAATGTATATGTTGTTTTCCCCATTCATCATTCCACGGTTTCTGCACATTCTAGTGATATCTAACAGTTCTAACATAGTGAGGGGCGGTAGTCATGGGCGAGGGCTACAGTTCTCAACCTGACCCGGCATGCTACAGGCATGGGGAATTGAGTGGATGATGGAGTGAGTGCAGAGGTGTTACCTGGGAGCAGTTGTGCTTCTGGGCTTCAAATCGACTTTTAAGGGTCCGGTTCACATTCTGCGGTTCTGTATGCAAAGTTACTTGAGACGACTCAATACCGTTTAAAAACTGAACAAAGTTTACATGCAAAAACTTCCAAACTCCATTGCACTTCTCTTACAACCGGATTAACATGTAACTGTTCATCAAGCATTTCCATATCAGTACATCCCGACTCTTCATCATGGCTGCAGTCAGAGTCCCACCAGCTACCAAGGAGGTTGAGTGTTTGCGCTTAGCTGTTGGGCGCTGTGCTGTCCCCTGCTTGGCTATGCTACTTTCTCACAATAACTGATAGAGTTGTATTCCTGCAGTGTCAGTGGTCCTGTCAGTCAACACCGACTCCACCATGGGGAGATAAGGTATGCACACCAGTGACTATGTAAGGGGAATACATGAAATAGCAGAAACTGCTGTGTGAATACTGACTTGAAAAATCCAATAGCTATATGCAAGAGTGAAAATGTGAAAAATGGAATCTGCATTACTGCCATGAACATATGAATCAAGAGAAATTTAGCTACTGAATTGATCAATACAATAGAGCCCTAACACTACGCCAAAGTATTTCTCTACGTTGGGGTCCCTAGCTTGTGTGTGTCCTCTCATGCAGTTAAAAAACTTGCCGTGTATGGGAAGTTGAGACCCAGGCTATTTATGCGTATGATATGGATTGGCAATAGGTGTGGTTGGGGAGGGTTCACAAACGAAAAAATACTAACAAATAGGAATAACGTTTGGAACACCATTCTAAGTCCGAACTGGGTGCAAAAACCTAAAAAAACATCATCTATTCTTTAAGATCTAATTGACATGTCATATGTATAGATAATATGACATCATGCTTACCCCTGTACTGGAAATCCGCTGCCTCGGAGAAACCCCCAACCCTTGTCCTTCAAACCACAGATTCAAGCTTTCTCCACCTCCTGCTGTCTCAAACTCAATTATATTTCCTGAATCTGTCCTTTCCTCAACCCTGAACCTTCTAAAATATTAGTGCATGTCTTTATCATCTCCCGCCTCGTCTACTGCAACATTCTCCTCTGTGGCCTCCCTGGTAATACCCTTGCACCTCTCCAGCTCATCCTTACCTTTGCTGCCCAACTAATCCACCTCTTTCATCCCTTCTCCTCTGTTCTCCCCTCTGCTCCCAATTCCCTAACATATCCAAATCAAACTTCTAACACTGACAAAGTTGTCTATAATATGTCTCCATCATATATCTCCAAAATAATCTCCCAATTTCTTCCTCACATAATCTCCAGTCCTATCAAGACCTCCTACTCTCCTCCACACTTATTTGTTCCTCACAATATTATCTCCTAGACTTCTCATGAGTATCTTCCATCATATGGAAGTCTGTGCCCCAACACATCCGATTATCTGCCACTTTCAGAACCTTAAGACAGAACTTGAAAACCTATCTTTTCAAGACAGCTTACAGCCTCTCCTTGCCAGCTCATCACTACCAGAGCTGCCACAAACCCCACACAATACTATCTCCTTTCCCATCTGTACCAGTGCACTCTCACCTCTGTACCAGTCTATCATTGTTAGTTTATTTACTGTAATTTGTCTCTGTATTTTGAATGTAATTCCTTTCCAATGGTATACTATAAATAATAATAATAATAATTAATAAAATAATTAAATATCCTTCAGCCATTTGAGACAACACTGGTGAAAATTGCACAGTGAAAAAACCCACAAAATAATACACATGTGAATAACATTTAAAATGCCATAAAAAACTAACAAGTTCTATAGTATTTGCAGAATCCAAAATTATAAGTCACTAAAATGATCACTTTCCTTTTTCATCATCAGGTTTTTACAAATGTCTAAGTTTTAGATTTCTTATTTTATCAAGTTATGCTACGTTGGACATTTTTAGAAATCCATACTTATCTACAAGTAAAATATATCTTTGTACCGTGTTAGCCAGTGTGGGCACCCTCACTGAACAAGTCTCTGGATGGGTAGAGGGTAACCTTTAAACCGTTGGTAAGGGATACAACCAGCTACATCCAGGACACTACTGACCTATTGAAAAAACTATCAGCAATAGGTCCTCTTCCAGAGGGAACCATCCTTGCTACCATGGATGTGGAATCCTTGTACTCGAATATTCCACACCAGGATGGATTAAATGCTTGCAAAAGTTTCCTGGAAAATACAGGAACTGATGCCAATTCTGTGGTGAAGCTTACAAAATTCATCCTCACCCATAATTACTTTTGTATTTGACAATGACATATATCTACAGGAGACTGGGACTGCAATGGGAAGCAAAATGGCACCACAATATGCAAATCTTTTCATGGCCAAGCTTGAGAGTGACTTTTTATCCTCTTGTCCTATCAGGCCTCTGGCCTACTACCGTTACATTGACGATATTTTAATCATCTGGACAGAGTCTGAGCAGCAGCTGAAGACCTTCCATGAACAATTTAATCAGTTTCATCCCACCATCAACCTAACACTCAACTACTCCTGCACTGAAATCAACTTCTTGGACACCATCATTAAACTACGGAACAATGAAATAGAGACATCCCTGTACAAGAAGCCAATTGACCGTCCAACATACCTGAAATGGGACAGTTTTCACCCAAAACACATAAAAAACTCTATTGTATACAGCCAGGCTATCAGGTACAATCGGATATGTTCCAACAGTACAGATAGAGACAATCACCTTGAGGGCCTCAGAAAGACCTTTCTGAATCAAGGCTACCACCCAAGAACAATTGAAAACCAGATTACAAGAGCCACCAGAATATCAAGAAACCATCTCCTACATTATAAAACTAAAGAAGAAAACAACCGGGTCCCTCTTGTAGTCACCTACAATCCACATCTGGAGGTGTTTAGAGGAGCTGCACGGAAACTACAACCATTACTGCAAAAAGATGCCCGGTTAAAATCTATTTTTCCAGACCCCCCACTTCTGTGTTTTAGACAGCCCCCAAATCCAAGAAGCATCATTGTCAGAAGCTTCCTGTCCTCTCCAACACCAACTGGAACATTTCCCTGCAACCAGAAAAAATGCAAGACCTGTCCATTAATATTGACAACAGACAAGATAAAGATTCCCAGATCACATCAGGACTACAAGATCCCAGGTACCTTCAGCTGCACCACAACCAATGTGGTGTACTTAATTATATGTACCAAATGTCCAACAGGGGATCTGTATGTAGGGGAGACCGGACAACAGCTCAGGACAAGGATGAATTCTCACCGCCACACAATTAGAGAAAAAAGGATGGCTCTACCTGTGGCCAAACATTTTTGTAACTCAGACCATAGCATCATGGACATGAAATTGCTGGTATTGAAAGGAAATTTCAAGTCTCAGAGAGATAGGAGACTATGGGAGTACAAACTTATGATGACCTTTGACACATTCAGAGCAGGAATGAATGTGTCTCATGGATTCATGTCTTTTTACATCAGTTAAAAGATGTGCTCCTCTGACCAACCGAGCGCGTCACAGCCCGGACCAGACCCCAATCAGAGGACAATAAAACTTTCACACTGAACTGCAGCAAAATTTATGGCCACAACAGTTTGCCCCCCTGCCATAGTGATAGTTCTGTTTTATATAAGTTGGTTGGGTTTTTTTGGGGGTTTTTTTTTTTACTGCCCCATTCTATGTCCTGTTGTGTATAAATATGTGACTCTTCAGATTTTGTGTTATACCATGCCTGATGAAGAGACCTGAGTAGTCTCGAAAGCTTGCAATTACCATCTTTTCAGTTAGCCATTAAAAGGTATCAACCACTGAGGACTTCAGTTCTTTTAAACAAATTTTTTCATACTTATCTAGGTATACATTTGAACTTTTTTACTAGGGGTGAAAAATTTTCAATTCTGTTTCACCTATTGGGAGCATAGAGTATTATTGCTCAAAATAATTGTTATATTGAAACCAATTATTTAAATTTATAGGCAATATTATATAGAAACACTCAATCCAGTTCCTCAAGATTCTGAATGATCATTGAATGTACTCCTTTTTTAGAGTGACTTTTTTTTTTTGCAGTTTTTTTTCTTCTCTAATTTATTATGTTTTCTTCTTTTTTTTTGCACTTTTTTTGTCAATGTTAGTCATGTGTTAACTATATGTGTATGGTTAGCCAATTCATCAATGACATCTTTTTAAAAAGTCACAAATGTAATAGCAGGTGTACTTCACTACCCTCATGAGTATTTTTATAGTCATTTTTTTCTTATGCACAGATGAAGACTAATGTGCACCAGTCTAATTTTTTTTGCAACACTTACCTCTAAAGGGAGCAACAAAAGTACAAAAGAGTAAAAAGCACTGATGAATTTGATTTATCAAACATTTTATGATATTTTGATAGTTTTGGTGCAATATTTGCTAACCCAAAAAGTAAGAAAAGAACTTACGAATGACTTAAAAAAATGACTTGTTTCTAGGTCAGGGCTGGACATATCATTGTTGCACCTGGGCAGCTGTAAAGGAGCCAAAGAGATAAGGTGACCAATGATGAGTGAGTGTGTTTGGCACTACTTTACAGTCGATCAAGTATCAGGGTGCTCCAGATGCTTGGTACTTGATCGAGTGTAGTGCGGGTTCTCGATATGCTTGATTATCAGGCCTGCATATTCTCTCATTGTTCCAGAAGGAGAGAGAGACCCTTGTTGGGGGCTTCCTGAAAAATGCTCGAGTTTCCCATTGACTTCCATTATGCTAGTTACTTGAATCGAGTCTGTCCGAGCGTCCAACCTGCTCGATTTGAATATCGAGCACTTGAGCGTTTAGAGCTCACTCATCACTAAAGGTGACCCATTTCCACCTCCAAAGCAAGTGGATGTGTTCATTATGATGAGCTACTGGACTGAAAAGAGCCTACATGTTGTTCTTACAAGGGGGTTCTCTTCCATCTGTGTCCACTCCTGGCCTAGCTGCTTGTATTCAGTGACTTACCTGCCCATATAATGGAGATGGGGCCCAGTTCCCAAGACAAGTGCCATAGGTCTTTTAGATATGCCATAAATGTCTGCTAAGGAAATACTTCTTACCTCTTAATGTTGAGGAAATATTTCAGCAGAGACAACCATTGAGACCTGCATAAAGCTTTTTCTCTTATATTTACTCATTGCTATGGTAACAGAAAGCATTGTATTTGGCACAATTGTAAAAATGCAGCAAGAGTAACTAACTACTTGTAATTTTTCATAATAATAATGTTTACTTTTTCCCTTTCTAAAGAGCAAAATGCCACTATGCACTTGCTGACTGCCAGGCAGTGTGCTGAGGAGTATAAGCCATGCATGTATTTCTGCTTGTATCGGTCTGATCATTTATGGTGTTTTCATGGTGGCCCAGATTGTAGACAAAGCCATACTGTAGTGATGATTGAGCTATATTCCTGTTACATGAGGTACAATGAGGTAAAATAAATGTTATTAGCCTGAGTGTATGCTAACTCCAAAGCTGATTCTGGTTTATTGCCCCTTTAGTATTTATGGAACTGCACCACTAAAATAACAAGTGGGTCACAAATGTTACATAAAAGAGGACTTTTCTGCAGGCACTAGGTTTATGGAATCAAAAGCAGACATGTATTCCTTATAAGCCATCAAATAGTTTGAAGTAGAGCACTCAGTTAACAGAAAACCCATTGTGGAACAGAAATTATTAAGCATCTAAAACACAGACTATGGTTTACAATGGAAATATGGACATGCTATTCACCTATACAGTAATCAATATACATGAGTTTAAATGTACAATTATAGTTTCCTACTAACAAAGTAGAAGAGATCATTTTGGTTGACAATACTTATTTACAACCTCCAACATTAGTTATTATGAATACTGCACATAATATAAATCCCTCTGGTTTGCAATAACTGGAGGGTTGAGGAAAACCATAGATCAAGGACCATGGTGTTTCGAAGTGGAATAGTGGAAGGCTAAATCCTTATACACGATTTTAGCACTTTAGATTATAGAAAGCATGAACTTTAGCCTTTAATTAAAAAATAACTGTTACCTGATATTTTCAGTGCGTGTTGTCTATATGGAATTTTCAAAGGTGTTTTAAATGGTTCCAAAGAAAAGGTTGGTACATAAAATGACAATAATGGGAATAGGAGAAAAATTGGGTTAAGAACTGGCTCAGTGATAGGAAACAAAGGTTGGTTACTAATGCAACACCCTCAGCTTGGGTCAGAGTAAATGGTAGAGTACGACAGGGGTCAGTATTGGGCTCTCTTCTTTTTAACATATTTATCAATGATCTTATAGAGGGCATACAAAGTAAAATTTCAATATTTGCAGAAGATACTAAACTCTGCAGGCTTATTAATACAGAGGAGGATAATTACCATTACTAGTGATGGTCAAGCATGGTCGCCACTGCTCAATTCTCAATCAAGCATTGGAGTGCTCAGGCATGCACGATACTCAATTGAGTATCTCTAGTACTCATGCACCATGGTCGAGTCCCTGCCCTGCATGTTTTCAAGCTGTTTTTCAGCCACTAAACATGTGGGGATGACCTGCCAATAACAGTAAGGCCATAGCTACGTTGGCTATGTTGGCTACTGGCATTACTATGATTACCCGACAGATACAAATTATTTGGTTTTATATGAGACCCGGTGATGTGACACTCCGCTCACTCTACCCCAGAAACAGTATTTTCACTGAAGGGATAACTGATGGTAGAGGGATAGTTAGGGATTAGAGCAGGCATATAGGCAGAGTTTAGGGAAAAACGGTCCTTCTATTGTATAGTTATTCTACTGCAACCTGAAACCAAAAGTAATTTTCAAGGCTAATTACTGTCCTTTCTTGGAATAAAAGCTTTGTTAATTGCATTCACTGTAGAGCTAGCTGCTGGTGCAGGGATAGGTTTGGATTACAAGAATATAGGCAGGAATTATAGCCTTACAATACTTGCTGCTGCACCCTAAAACAAAAATTCCATTGTCAGGGTTGTATCTATTCTGCTAGTTATTAATCCCACTGTTTGCTGCATTCAGTGTAGAGAGAGTAGCTGGAGGAGGGATAGGTTTGGATTACAGGCATATAGGCAGGTATTAACACTAGAAGTCCCAGATAGGGGTCATTTAACATTTCTACCTTTGAAACCCAGAGACGGGTCGAATGACCTGAAGGATTTTAGCTAACATCCTATAATCACCGTCTTTTGCTCTGTAATTAAGGCCATTACTGTCGCACCACAGGAGGTTGTTGTTTTTCATTGAGTTTAGCCATTTAGTTTCTAGTTAGTTATGTCAGTTTGGACTAAGGGTCATTTGACCCTCTTTCGGGACTTCAGGGGGGAGCTCGAAATTTCTGGGACTTCTAGTTAAGTCCTTACAGTCCTTGCTGCTGCAAATTAAAACCAAAAGTCTCTTGTCAGGGCTAAATCTATTCTATTCCTTATTAATACTGCTGTTTGCTGTATTCAGTGTAAGGAGAGCTGCTGGAGGATGGATAGGTTTGGATTATACTACACAGGTAGGGATTAAAGCCTTACTGTCCTTTCTGTTGCACCCTAAAACCAAAGTCCTTGTTAGGGCTACATCTATTCTATTCCCTATTAATACAGTAAAGTTTGCAGCGTATATAATTTACCTAATTTAATATGCACAAGGTGTGCGGTAAGGGGGGGAAGTGGACATGCTGCTGATGGTGCACACAGAGGCTGTGGCCATTGACGAGTTGAAACTGTGCCTTCAGCTGGAGCACAAAAAACATGATCATCCACTAGACCTATCTTCCACTTGTCCCCATACACAAGACCCTCCTTGTAATTTTTTGCAGCTCTTGCATATAGTGCATAGGTTTTACTAGTCTTGGAGTCCCATCCTTAGTAATGGAAAAGATGTTTATTCTGAGGCCCTCCTCTACATGTCTTCCAGGGCGGATTGTAATCCCTACTTCCAATTTTTGGAAGGCCTTGCACACAGTTCATAGGCTTAACTAGTCTTGGAATCCCACTAATTAACTGCTTCAGGATCGCCGACGGTAGCTGCTTGTGGTTGCCACCCCTTGAACCCAGATGGAATCTGTCTATGCCTCGCACCCTGAAATTAGCTGGATTGCAATCATGGTATAACTTAAAATGTCGGGGGATGGTCTTCAGGGAGTCCAGATTGACAACATCTCTTGCTGCCAGGATGTCCCTGACATGCTCATGCGTGCATATGCGGAGTTGTCTAGATGTCAAAGCAACATATGACAGGTTACATCCACATTTTGCAAGATGGATAACATAATCCGTGCTGCAGGAGATGTATTGTCTAATCATAAACTTCCTTCGACCATCTGCCAACCTAAAGGAGAAAGATCTCTCAATATTCCTAAAGGACAGGCACGAACCACAGGGGAAACATCCCCATTTTGTTTTTCCTGTCCAAAAGGGAAGGACATACTTGCACACATAGTGAGTATGCACAAGGATATCCCTCAGATTTTTCCCCTTCCTCGCAGTCATTAAAGGCCGATCCGAGAGTGCACCCCTCAAAATGGGTTCTGTCCTCAGGATAGACCAGTGTTTTGTCAGGATGCGTCTGATTTCCCCCCACTGATTATTATAGGTGGAAATGAATCTGATCATTGGGGTTTTGGAATCTCCTTTAATGGGTGTAGACAGAAACTGACTCCTGGGGGTGGGCCTGGCTCTGGAATAACTCTGTTTGATGTTACGTGAGCTGTATCCTCTATTTTTGAACCGCTGGGAGAGATCTCTTGCCCGACTATCAAAAAACTGGTCCGAGGAGCATATTCTCTTAATCCTCAAAAATTGTCCTATAGGGACCGCACTGATAGTTGAGGGTAAATGGGAGGATGTTGCATGTAACAGACTGTTAACTGACGTCTCTTTCCTAAAGACGTCGGTTTGAACAGATCTGTCAGACTAGACCACGATCTTGATATCCAAAAAACCTCTGTATTACTCCTGAAGGTCAAACTGATGTTTCGGTTATTCTGATTCAAATCAGAGATGAAGGTCTGTAATTCAAGGTCGGTTCCCCCCAGATAATGAGCACATCATCAGTATAACGCAGCCAGTATTGCAAATGGGAAGCGGTGCAGGCACCGTCACCGAAAATCTCCCTCTCCCAATAGCCCAGAAAGATATTTGCGTACGACGGTGCGCATGCCGCACCCATTGCAGTACCGCGTTAGTGGAGAAAGAACCGATCCTTGAATAAAAAGAAATTCCATGTCAGGATGAACTCCAGGAGTTCAAGGATTAAATCTTGCAGAGAGACCTCCCAGCGGCTCATTCACAGAAAGAATTTTACAGCTACCAGGCCATCTTTATGCTGAATGCACGAATATAGGGTCTCCATACCTGCTGCCACCAAAATAGAACCATGATCTAAATTTAACCCGTCAATCCTCCTCAGAACGTCCAAGGTGTCTCTGACATAAGAGGGCAGCGTTTCAACCAACGGATGTAAATAATATTCAATAAACTTACAGATGGGATCGCAAAGCCCTCCAATGCCAGAGACAATAGGACATCCTGGGGGACAGCGGGGGTTCTTGTGTATCTTGGGCAGCAGATAAAAAGTTGGTGTTACAGGAAGTTTTGTGTGGAGACCCTCATAGACCTTTTTAGCAATAATCCCTTGAGCTAGAGCCACGTTCAGAATCCCCACTAAGTCAGATGTATATTTAGTCGTGGGATTCTCATAAACATATATACGCCTCACGATCTCTGAGTTGTTTGAACACTTCACGTTCATACATCTGGACAGGCCAGATCACCACGTTCCCTCCCTTGTCCGCAGGATTTATCACTACTCCCTTCATTGCTTTTAACTCCTGGAGAGCTTTCCTTTGTGTCATGGAGAGGTTATGGTGGTTGCTAGATCTATGGAGCTTATTAAGGTGCTCCACCACTAATCTATTAAAAATTTCAACCTGCGGACACAAAGCAATAGGAGGGAAAGTGGTTGATCTGGGTATCACATTGGGTGGAAATTTACCTGTAGAGGTTGCCGTGGACTATTTCTCCAACTCCCTCAAAATTTCAATTGCCTCCAACTCTTTCGGTGTAAAATATTGAGATTCTATATTCCCTTTAGAGTGCAGCTTGAGGAGTATCAATTTTCTCGAAAACAAATGCAGATCCTTGATCACTGTAAAAGAATCAAAATTAGAATTGGGAGACAAGGTAAGCCCCAACTTCAAAACATCCAAATGTTCATTACTCAAGGTAATATTGGATAAATTAATCACCTCGAGATCATTTTTGCTTTTCTTATCCATAGATTGTGGAGGAGTCAATTTCCGTTTATAGTTGGAGCTCTTTTCCCCCCCGATTCTCTGTTCTTGTTGGTAAATTAAATCTGCCCGAGAATTTATTCACTTTACTCCCCACAAACTGCACATCTTCCATTGAAATTGAAGAAAAGCAGTTGGATCGAGAGCGTACGTCATGCCTCTTAGTTATTCGATTCTGTCTACACCTATAAACATATCCGTTCTTATATCAGACGCATCCCTTTTGTATTTCTTGGTTTTTACACCAATGATATCATTTTCCCACTTAGAGAAGTCCCTCTCCAGATCCGAATTCAATGACGTCAGCCCATCCCCAGGCAAAAGAGGGGTTAATTTGACCTGGATCGTTTTGATCTCGAACTCCAAATTGCAAATACCCATATAATGTTCGATCAATAGGTTCATGTACATCGTAGAGCAGTTATTTGATGCCTCTTCCCACCTTTTCTTAAACGTCTCCTCCTCTACCTCAAATCACAGAGTGGGTGAGAAAGTCGGGCTTAATGCTGCGCTAAAAACCACAATATCAGGAGATGTGATCAATTCTTTTCTTTATTTTCACAGGTCAATGCGTTTCAAAGGCATCTCCGCCTTCTTCATCAGGACAAAGAAAGAACAGCTGTTCTTTTTTTGTCCTGATGAAGAAGGCGGAGATGCCTTTGAAACGTGTTGACCTGTGAAAATAAAGAAAAGAATTGATCACATCTCCTGATATTGTGGTTTTTAGCGCAGCATTAAGCCCGACTTCCTCACGCACTCTGTGATTTCCATTGCAACATCGGAGCTGCGGCTGGCCACTTCATGCATTAATTTGCTTGATGCCGATAAGGAGTTCTGCCTGTCACAACCATAACAGGTGAGTACCTGTCTTACTCTTTATACCCACCTGTCTATCAGATAAGACCCTATATTGCGCTTCTTTTCCACAGCTCTGTTTGATACACTCTACCTCAAAGGAAGGACATATTTGAATACGGAGGCCACGAGGTATGAGACCCTTCTCCAGATATCGTTCCATGAACGTTTTGTTCCACCAGATTCTAGTCTTCTGGTTGAGTAAGGACTTCAATTTACTTGATAGCTGTTCAACTGCTTCGGTATCCAGTTTAAAACCAACATCAGGGCCCTCCTTAAAAACCTGATCAATTTTTTGGAGCCACGATTGTTCTTGTGCTCCCAGGTCCATCTGTCTACTAGAGTCTGCTATGAATATACACAGAAAAAAAAATATGAATAACAGAATTTGGGACAAAAAATGGCACCATATCAAATATATATTAATAGACTACACCTTATAAATAGATAAATTTGCAGAAAGAGGACTAAGGGAAACTGTAGTCTTGGTCATTTAATGGCCAACAATTGTCAAAACACAATCAGAAACAACTCTTTGCAAAACTGTAAAACATTTATTAACTAGTATTCAAAGCAAGAAGTGACATATAAGTTTATAAAAAAATCACTTTACAAGAATCAGGCTTTTACAGGATGTCCCTGAAGTCAGATCACAAGGGCCTACACAACACACATGGTAGTGAGATGAAAAGATATTAAAAAAATAAACAAAGAACACTTACTTTATAAATACAGTGCAAGTGCAAATAGATTATCAAAATACCAGACCATAATAGAGCAACACACTTGTCCCACATACGGGTGCAAATCATAGCTTCTATATATCAATAGTATACTCCTATTTATGCCTGCTGAGATATACAAACTCAGCTAAATGGAGGCTTCTAGGAAGGAACTCCCACATAATGTCATTAACAATAAGTAACAAAGCTTATGACAGGCACCCCTATAGAGCAGTGATTACTCACCCATGGTGGTTGGAATACCCAAGAAAAATGTGCTCCGACGCGTACGTTTCGATGTCTTCTTCAGGGGACCATGGAGTGATGTGTATCGTTCTTACCAGATTTAAATATCCCACTCAGCTGACGGCCATCAGCTACCATTGGCCGCAGGCAGGGTGGGACTCCGACAGATAGCCGTGTCATCGGGCATTCCCGGAAGTGACACGGGCACTTCCTGTGTCGTCACACAGGTTACCCGCATCACACCATATGGAAGCCGGCCAACGTGAGAATGTTCGGAGTGCCACCATGCATACACGCCGCAGTGGTAGCCATTTTAACTGAGGGAAAGTAAATCGGCAGAATATTTATAGAGAGAATACAGATAAGAAGATGACAAATTGAGGCTATACCTTACCTCCCGCATATGCCAAATGTATGCTATTTAAATTTCTCAAACGAGAATTACAGTTTATCCACAGTATAGATATATCCCATCTTAATAAAAAATATTTATGGGATTACTCTGCACTGTTCATTATGGCAACATGAGGGGGAAAGAAGAACATCACAGATATTAAGTGATTACTCTGTATTGCTAATTATAAAAAATATCCAAAAGGGAAAAAGGTTCATAAGTTTATAATATATCCCATTTATGCATAATAAAAATTCACATTGAGGTAAATTATAGAGGTACATATATCAATAGATGACATTGGGATACATACACAACATCTCCATAATGTCATATAAATAGGTTGCAGATCTTCATTACCTAATATTCCAACAGGATAGGTGTCATATCCATTAGTTTAATCCACTTCTCATCTTATAATATGCCTGTCTGTCCCATATAATTCGAGTTGAAAACTCCATCAATATATGATGTTTAATACTATATAGACCTGGTGCAAATAAAATGAAACATAGAATACCTAAAAAGACAAAAAAACACATATATACCAACAATTAATAAAAGGATACTGAGGCAGCAGCTAGACTATGTCCAGTAAGAATGAACCCTAATCAAAAGCCGAATCTGGAGGACTCAAAGGAATGGGGCAAAAGACAATTTTTCATTTAGCCCGCTGGGTGTCATAGTGCCCAGCGTTACTATCCACCTGCATTCAAGGCGTGCCAACGCCTGTTTGTGGTTGCCACCCTTCGAACCCAGATGGACTCTGTCTATGCCTGGCCCCCTGAAAGAATGGAGTGGGCAGCGTGGGGAGAATATGATGGAGAGGGGCAGCCTGTGAGGGAATATGATTGAGAGGGGCAGCCTGGGGGGAAATATGATGATGGAGAGGGTGAGCATTGGGGGGAATATGATGGAGAGGAGCAGCCTGGGGGGAATATAATGAAGACGTGCAGCCGGGGGGGGGAATATGATGGAGAGGGGCAGCCTGGGGGAATATGATGGAGAGGGGCAGCCTGTGGGAGAATATGATGGAGAGGTTCAGTTTGTGGAGAAGATATTTTGTGAAGGAAGCACTGGAATTATTTCTTCAGGAATGCAGAATAGGAGACATTCATGGGGCAGTGTAATGATATTTTTATTTTTAAGACCGCCATGTTGGGAAGTGCTGCAGAAGGTGGAGAAGAGGGAAATATGGACACACGAGCTCTGTGCACAACACGGAAGGCCAGCCACCAACAGACAAGAATGAGATATCGAAATGACCCTGCAACCATATTAAGTCCCATCGCACTGACACTTGGAGCACAATGCTGTGCTTATCCATTGTCAGTGCCTGATGCAGACTTTCAAGTTGATTTTAGACAGAACTCACTTTTGCCAATGGAGCACTGTCAATAAAGACAAGAGACTGGCTTTAATATACAAATACGAGGGTGTAACCGTGCACCAAAGCAAGACCTCCCCAATGGTGCATCAAAGCACCCTCATTTGCATATTAAATAAAAGTAAATTTTCTGCAAATATTAAAGAAGAACTCTTGCAATTTTTATCCCCCTAAACCTGTGTTAGTGTAGTGTAATGTCTGATAATACACTCATCGATCGCTGTTTTCTCATGTACTTGACTTTGTAATGACTTCACATCCACAGCTTGTCTCTGCAGACTTCCCTCTTCTTTGGTCTTCTGCAGCACATCTCAACACGGTGCCCTTAAAAATCACATTGTCGCTATAATGTTCCTGAATTAAAATAACCACCAATGTGGTGCATTAAATAGTCACTATGCTGAGCCCCTGAAAAAATAACCCCTCTCAGTCCCAGTCTACAGTAATAGACCTCTAACCCCAATCTATAGTAATAGGCCCCGTAACTCCCATCTACAGTAATAGCCCCCCTAATCCATCTACAGTAATAGCCTCCTTAACCCCTGTCTACAGTAATAGCCATAACAATAAAACTCCTGCTTGAATTGAGTGAATTGCCAGCTGTGAAAGGGTTAATACTTGGGCCCAGCATCAGTAATAGGCCCTTGTAGTAACCATGACAACTGTTTTGAGATCATAAATATATGTCATAAAGAAGATTCCATAAAAGAAGGCTGCACTGCCATGATCAGTGCCATTACTGATGCGCCTGAGGACGTTGAGCTTGACCACCCCACGTAATGTGCCGACCTTGCGGTAATTTGGAGGTTCTAACAGGGAAAGGGATTGTCTGATTTAGACACCCCCAGAGTATATGAAGGTAATAGAGGGGGGGGGGGGTCTCCAGCACAGGATCCCCATCTATTACCCTCTACAAAGAGCAGGTTTCCTTTGGGAGTTCATGGATGGACCTATGACTTTAAAGGGTGGGGGGGTATAATGGGGAGGGGTATTTATCCGATTAGGGGTTATCTATAACAAACAATCCCTGTAACCAAGTGTCCAACTTCTTGAGATTTGGACCTGGATCTGTAAGGGAGAAATGGTTCATCCATCTGGGCAATCGGATCTATCACATTAGTTGTAGCAATCACTGTGGTGACAGATATCGCAGCCAGATCTTCCACATCGGTTTATCACATTTATAGTGTAGATTTATTATTTCATTCTCTGTAAATCTGGTAAAATGTTCAAATTGTTAAACTACTGTTACATCTGTTATATATCGGCACTAACTCTCTAAGCCCAAGGGAAGGGCAATCCTCCAGCCATGGTTCTCTAGAGGTTTCCTCCACAGGGGGTTTTTCCTCTCCTGAGTGCTGGGGGGTGACTCTCCGTGAGTCGGGGGTGTGCCATTATTTAGTGTCATGTGAAATTAAATAAATTTGAGAATGTTTGACACCTAATTGCAATGCTTTGTGTATTTATTTTGCATGCGTCTGATTCATTGTGTTTTGGAGTCGGGGTCCATCACATATTATATAGTCATACGGCTGTACACCTGCCGGTCACACAGGACCCCCCCCTACTCAGTGAGTGCATGTTGCCCCAGGATTTGTCCCTGCTCTGGTGATGAAGATGGAGAAGAGGAGACAATCATTACAGCACAACGCTCACAAGTGTTCACTCATCATTGGGATAAAGAATTATATTACTGCAGTGTTATAAGCAGATCGCTCGGTTATTCCTGTAACTTCCATTGGCTTCAACGGAGAGAACTGCATGGAAGACAGTGTGTGTGAACAGCGGCTACACAGAGTCTTCTATATCTTGATAGGCAGGGGCGCTGCTAAGGTCAGAAAAGATCAGGGGCCCTGAGGCGTGTTCTGCAGCCTACCCTTCCCAACAACCTAAACAAAAAAATGTAACCCCCCCAGATACCACAGTGATAACTCTCTCCACACATATATTGTAAATGAAACCTGCAGTCCCATGTAACACTGCCGTTTATATAGTGATTATAAGGCTATGCTCAAATGTAATGTTTTTGTGGCTTGTTTCTTCAGTGTTTATATACAAATTAATAGCTGCTTTTCCCAGTAGTAACAAAACCTGTGAGAGTCTAGCGATCTCATGTACATGCTTTATTTTTTTACTGAATTTAAAACTTAAAACACAGAACACAAGAGTCTTTAAATTCACCAAGGTATGAAAACACCCCATAGACATCGTAGTACAAATGTATAAAACATTTTATTAATAATAGTGCACAGGGTATTACAAAATTACAGAGCAACAATCAGAGTAACCGGAATGGGTAGTGAAGGAAGAGGGGAGAACCCCACGTGACCCAGGATAGATGTCAAGTATTGAAAACAGGACCTGCTAAACAGATATATATGTATAGTAGCCTCCTGTCTATAGAAAGGCCCAATGTGTCGCTAGTTTATGGCCCAAAGCATAGACATATGGCCTTCTAACGGGTCATACATCAAGTATAGCTAGAGGCCTATGTAGAAGAGACTGACACCATGGCCAAAGTTCGCTACACAGCTAGGCTATAACCTCATAAACAAATCAGAGGTGCCCAGGCTGTATAGCTTAATCAACTATCTATAGGACATGAGGGCTTACCAGTGACAAGCAGAACGTCCGGGAGTCCTGAGGGGCACGTGGGGACCGACGTCCCAACACGTGTTTCGTCAAATACTTCGTCGGGGGACGATAGTTAAAAGGTGTGAGGAGTGGAGTTTAAAAAGGGAGCCTAATTGTCACTGACACGCCTCCATTCCCCATGTGCGCTGCAGTGGATGACCGCTACGGAGCGCGCCGCGGCACAGTCTCGGCGGCCGGAAACCGGCGGAACAAGAACTTCCGGTGACGTCACCAACTAGTACATCCGGTTCCCCGCCGCACCGAGCATTGCCATGGACGCGATATCAATCAAAGCGGAAACCACTGCAGCGCTGCGTCAGATGGACCAACCCCTTGTGGAAACACCAATCCAACCTCCACAACCCCGTCATCAAAGATATGATGTCTAATGCACCAATGTATATTAGGCGTTTTTGCATATAAGGATGAAATATCCCCTAGTGACACCTATACAAGGAATATATTACAAGGCACATACGTATTATGCATTATTTATATACAAACACCACAAGTGGTGCTAATATGGAAGAAAAATAGAGGGAAGAGGAGGAGAAAAGATAGGCAGACGTCTGCAAAAGAGTATAGATATAGGAACATGGGCATAAGTATATACACAGTGGTTTTCAGCATAGAAATAATTACAGACAAATCCATGTCCATGTCTGTCACAATTCCGTAGCCTCCCAGTTTTTTTTGTTGTTCTGTAGACGCACATAAACCTCCATTTCTTCCAGATCGAAAATGATGGCAGACCCTTGGGGGCAGTGGAGGAAGGTGGGAAAGGGGAAATGGGGGGGTTATTTTGGAGGGAAGGAAAACGGGGAGGGGGGGGGGGGGAGGGGGGAAAAAAAAAGGGCGTCCCATTGTCTCTGGCATGGGAGGGCTGTGCGACGTCACATGTAAATTTATTGAATACTACTTACATCCCTTAGTGGAGACGTTGCCCTCTTATGTCAGAGACACTGCTGACGTCCTAAGGAGATTGGAGGGTCTTATCTTGGAGGAGGAGGTGATTTTGGTAACAATGGATGTGGAGGCCCTCTACTCCAGTATTGGTCATCAGGATGGGTTGGCCGCCGTGCGATTCTACTTGGAATCGAGTAGTCTCGATAGGTCCTTGTCCGCTCTTGTTATGGAGCTGTTGGAGTTTATATTGACGCACAATTTCTTTGTGTTTCGAGACCGGTTCTTCCTCCAGCGGCGCGGCACTGCGATGGGGGCGGCCTGTGTGCCGTTTTACGCAAACCTCTTTATCGCCTATTGGGAGAGGGAGGTTTTCGGGGACGGCGTGCCGGCGAGCTCCCATGCGCAGTGTTGGTTGCGCTATATTGACGACATTCTGGTCGTCTGGGGGGGAACCGGCTCTGAGCTGGAAGATTTTGTGCGTCACCTTAACTCCAACAGCTATAACATCTACCTAACTCATCAAGTCGGACCAAGGACCATCGAATTTTTGGACATTCGAGTCTCGGTGGAATCTAGCGGGGCTGTTTCCACCACCATCTTCAGGAAAACTACTTCGGTCAATTCCCTCCTCCATGCCACCTCGGGTCACCCCAGGTCAGCGGTGAATGCCATCCCGACGGGCCAGTTTCTGCGGTTACGCAGGCTGTGCTCGTCGGATGATGGCTTTGAATCGGAATCAGGGGATATGAGGGAGAGGTTCATCTCGAGGGGGTATAGCAAGAGATCCATCAAAAAGGGGTACCAGCGTGCTAAACATTCCCAGCGGGACCAGCTCCTCTCTGGGAATGTCATCACAAAACCCACGTCTAGTCCAGTGGCGAGATTTATTTCCACCTACTGCCGACAGTGGGACCAAATCAGAGGTATACTAAACAAGCATTGGGCCATTCTCCATACTGAGCCCTCCCTTCGTGGATATTTACCAGAACGTCCTTTGATGACGGCAAGGAGGGGTAGGAGTCTCAGGGACACATTAGTGCATAGTCACTATGTGGCCAAGAGAACCCCCCTTTTTGGATGTGGTCCCCAACGTGTTGGTTGTTACCCTTGTGGTGGCTGCCGTGGCTGCCAGAACATCATTCGGGCTACAACCTTCTGTTCAGCGGACGGAAAGAGGGAGTTTTCCATTCGGGCATATATCTCTTGCAGCACATCTGGCGTAATATATTACGCCACATGTGGCTGTAACATGATATATGTCGGTCTGACCTCACGTGAGCTCCGAATTCGCACGAGGGAGCATGTGCGTGATGTTCTGGCGGCCAAGGAGGCCACCAACCCCGAATCCCTAAAAACGATACCCAGACATTTTAGGGAGGTTCACAATTGTGACCCCACATCCCTTAAGGTCCGTGGTATCGATAAAGTACATCTGGGAATTCGGGGCGGTGACCTCAAAAAACGGTTGGCACAAGTGGAGTGCCGTTGGATCTTTGTCTTGGGTACTCAGGCTCCGCACGGGCTTAATGAGCGGCTTTCCTTCGCCCCATTTCTATAACTGCTGCTCTTATCCCCATAATAGTGATATCCTAAAGGAGTCCGACTGGAGAGAGGAGAGAGGGGGGTCGTGCTCCTCCCAGTCGGATTCAATTAACTCGAGATTTGGTCCTCTGGGTGGCTGAGTCCACCATGAATACGCAATAGAGGTGTGAATAACTATGTAACCTCTAGCGTATTTTGTAGATATATTTTTAGATGTATCTTTCATGTTGTATATATTGCTGGTCCTATGACTCTTTTAACAGTGTGTTTTTTATCTTTTGTTTAACTTTAAGGGACCTGTTTTTGTCATGAACTTCGACCATTCTGGCCCCTCCCTTCCTCTCCCCCCCCCCCTCCCCCCCCCCCTCCCCGTTTTCCTTCCCTCCAAAATAACCCCCCCATTTCCCCTTTCCCACCTTCCTCCACTGCCCCCAAGGGTCTGCCATCATTTTCGATCTGGAAGAAATGGAGGTTTATGTGCGTCTACAGAACAACAAAAAAAACTGGGAGGCTACGGAATTGTGACAGACATGGACATGGATTTGTCTGTAATTATTTCTATGCTGAAAACCACTGTGTATATACTTATGCCCATGTTCCTATATCTATACTCTTTTGCAGACGTCTGCCTATCTTTTCTCCTCCTCTTCCCTCTATTTTTCTTCCATATTAGCACCACTTGTGGTGTTTGTATATAAATAATGCATAATACGTATGTGCCTTGTAATATATTCCTTGTATAGGTGTCACTAGGGGATATTTCATCCTTATATGCAAAAACGCCTAATATACATTGGTGCATTAGACATCATATCTTTGATGACGGGATTGTGGAGGTTGGATTGGTGTTTCCACAAGGGGTTGGTCCATCTGACGCAGCGCTGCAGTGGTTTCCGCTTTGATTGATATCACGTCCATGGCAACGCTCGGTGCGGCGGGGAACCGGATGTACTAGTTGGTGACGTCACCGGAAGTTCTTGTTCCGCCGGTTTCCGGCCGCCGAGACTGTGCCGCGGCGCGCTCCGTAGCGGTCATCCACTGCAGCGCACATGGGGAATGGAGGCGTGTCAGTGACAATTAGGCTCCCTTTTTAAACTCCACTCCTCACACCTTTTAACTATCGTCCCCCGACGAAGTATTTGACGAAACACGTGTTGGGACGTCGGTCCCCACGTGCCCCTCAGGACTCCCGGACGTTCTGCTTGTCACTAGTAAGCCCTCATGTCCTATAGATAGTTGATTAAGCTATACAGCCTGGGCACCTCTGATTTGTTTATGAGGTTATAGCCTAGCTGTGTAGCGAACTTTGGCCATGGTGTCAGTCTCTTCTACATAGGCCTCTAGCTATACTTGATGTATGACCCGTTAGAAGGCCATATGTCTATGCTTTGGGCCATAAACTAGCGACACATTGGGCCTTTCTATAGACAGGAGGCTACTATACATATATATCTGTTTAGCAGGTCCTGTTTTCAATACTTGACATCTATCCTGGGTCACGTGGGGTTCTCCCCTCTTCCTTCACTACCCATTCCGGTTACTCTGATTGTTGCTCTGTAATTTTGTAATACCCTGTGCACTATTATTAATAAAATGTTTTATACATTTGTACTACGATGTCTATGGGGTGTTTTCATACCTTGGTGAATTTAAAGACTCTTGTGTTCTGTGTTTTAAATGCATTATTAAGTTGTTGCCTATAATTTCTGGATCTTTATGTTATATATGAATTTAAAACTTGCAGCATTTTTTTAATCTGCAGCATAGCGATTCTTTCAGCGCTTTTGCAGCACTTTTTCAGCCATAAAAAGCAAAGAGAATGTGGAAAAGATGCTGCAAAAATTGCAACACAATCTGCACCAAAACGCAGCAAAAACGCAACAAAATTGCAGCAAATCCTGTAATGTGTGAACATGGTGTAAGTAGGAACAAATCAAATCATAGTGCAAAGAGAGGGGTATATGAGGGCACCACGGCTGAGGTAAAAGGGATCAAACCAAAGGCACACTCCTGTATGATATAATCAAAAAAACTGTGAAAGGTGGTTGTGACAAATGGGATCACCAAACGTTATGCAGAAATTACAAATTATCTTTATTTACATGAAACACCAAAATTCTATTAAAAACATTTAAAACACTCCAAAAAGTGAAACAACACAAACAATGGGACTTGCATATAATAAGGGTGGTGTCACACACAGCGACGACGACAACGACATCGCTGCTACGTCACCATTTTCTGTGGCGTTGCAGCGACGTCCCGTCGCTATCGCTGTGTGTGACATCCAGCAATGACCTGGCCCCTGCTGTGAGGTCGCTGGTCGTTGCTGAATGTGCAGCTTCATTTTTTGGTTGTCGCTCTCCCGCTGTGAAGCACACATCGCTGTGTGTGACAGCGAGAGAGCGATGAAATGAAGCGAGCAGGGAGCAGGAGCTGGCATCTGGCAGCTGCGGTAAGCTGTAACCAGGGTAAACATCGGGTAACCAAGGGAAGGCCTTTCCCTGGTTACCCGATATTTACCTTCGTTACCAGCGTCCGCCACTCTCACGCTGCCAGTGCCGGCTCCCTGCACATGTAGCTGCAGTGCACATCGGGTAATTAACCCGATGTGTACTGTACCTAGGAGTGCAGGGAGTCAGCGCTAAGCAGTGTGCGCGGCTCCCTGCTCTCTGCACATGTAGCTGCAGTACACATCGGGTAATTAACCCGATGTGTACTGTAGCTAGGAGTGCAGGGAGCCAGCGCTAAGCAGTGTGCGCGGCTCCCTGCTCTCTGCACATGTAGCTGCAGTACACATCGGGTAATTAACCCGATGTGTACTGTAGCTAGGAGTGCAGGGAGCCAGTGTCGCGGGCGGGGAGGATGCCACCGCTGCTGGTCTCTCGCTAACGCTCGGGTCCGGCGCTGCTGCGGCTGCTGCTGCTGCTGCTCGGTGGCTTGAGTGGTGGGCCGGATCCGGGGACTCGAGCGGCACCCCTCGCCCGTGAGTGAGAAGGGTGGTTGGTTTGGGGGATTTAGTCCGTGACGCCACCCACGGGTCGTGGTGAAGATGGGCACCACCGCTGCTGGTGACGGGGATCTCGGGAGTGATGGTAGGGAGCAGCTGAGATGTTGTTTTCCCCCTCCGTGGGTAGGGGTCGGTGGTCCCGGTGATGTGACGGGGAGGCAGGGTTGGTGAGGTGCAGGGTGGCAGGGACAGCGCGGCGCGGTGCCGGATGGCACAGGTGTACTCACTCAGTAAGAGATGCACAAAGTCCTCGGTAAACCAAACAGCTGGATGGACGGGTCCCGCAGCCGGCTGCAGTGTCTCTCCCCGGACAGGTGATGGCGGCTGTCTTTCCCTGCACCTTGATGTACTTGATTGACTACTATGGATCCGCAACGGTTGTCTGCTCCCCGGTGGATGGATGCCGGAGGAGCCCGTTTGCCCGCAGGCGCTGGCCCTTGGGTCTCTAGCCTTAGGCGGTAGCTGTATACCATCACGGTGTGGGCTGTTGCCTTCTATCGGGTCTTTGGTTGTTAGGAAACCCCTGGGTTTCCGGTCACACTCGGATTTGACTATTGTCGGCGGCTCCAAGCCTGGTCGGGGTCCGATGGCCCTGCCTGTGTGTGCTGGCTTCACTTCGCTCCCCGGTCGGTACCGGCGGGCCAACGCCCGACCCCGGTCCTATGGTTCCACGTTGCTTCACCACTCCTACAGATGGCCACCACTGTCTGCCAACCTTGCTGTCAGTGCCTGGGCCACAAACCCAGACACCCAAGTGTTTGCTCCTCTCACTTCAAACTCCTAAACTGTTCTTCCACACTTTTCCCACCTCCAGGCCTGTGAACTCCTTGGTGGGTGGGGCCAACCACTTGGCTCCGCTCCACCTGGTGTAGACATCAGACACTGGAGGGAGGCAACAAGGGTTTTGTGTTTGGCTGGTGTCACTGTCTAATGGGGGTGGGGGTGTTTGTGTGTTATCTGTGATGACCTGGCTAGTCCAGGGCGCCATACCAGCGCTAAGCAGTGTGCGCAGCTCCCTGCTCTCTGCACATTTCCATCACCGTTTTTTTTTTTTTTTTTTAAAATTGTAAAAATATAAATTAACATGTAAACATTTTAAACATATAAGCATTTTTGTTAGGACACTTCAACGTTGCACATATATATAAAACATTTTTAATAATAACAGACGGACAGACGGATGTCTTCCGCTCTCCCACCCAAGCAACCTAGCCCTGATGCTGCCCCTAAGAAGTGGGCAGCACCCCTTGACCCCAGTCCAGGTTCAGGCTGCCCGAGCGGGAACGGGTACAGTTACTCGCAACCCGGATGTCACTTCAGGGGACCCCACGTCCAGGGGGACCCCTGACCCCCGGAGGATGGCCACCGGTCCTGGTGGTGGCCGGGCCCCAGCCTCCTCTGCTGCAGGCCCTTCCTCCAATCTGCCTCTCCGGAGGCGGCAATGGTTTCCATCCCATAAAACTATTTACAAGCCCACCAGTTCGTGGGTGGCCTGCCAGTTCTCGGCCATGTCCATGAGTAGACTCTCATGCAGGTGATAAAACTCAGAAAGTCCCTCCGGGGACAACTTGCCAGCAACGGCCGGAATAATCAAGTGGACAATCAGATGAAGATCACGGTTGATTAATGTCATTCATTCAAACTGCTGAGGGTCCCAACGGGGGACAACTTGCTTGCAACAGAGGACCGCTGCCACTACTTGAGTGCCCCACCTGGTGTGGACATCTTACACTGGAGGGAGGCAGCAAGGGTTTTGTGTTTGGCTGGTGTCACTGTCTAATTGGGGTAGGGGTGTTTGTGTGTTATCTGTGACAACCTGGCTAGTCCAGGGCGCCACACCAGCGCTAAGCAGTGTGCGCGGCTCCCTGCTCTCTGCACATGTAGCACAGCGACGTGTGTCGTTATGATCGCTGCTGCGTCTGCTGTGTTTGACAGCTAAGCAGCGATCATAACAGCGACTTACAAGGTCGCTGTTGCGTCACAGAAAATGGTGACGGAACAGCGACGTTGTTGTCGCTGTCGCTATGTGTGAACCCAGCTTAAAGCATGATAACCCCCCCAAAAATCCTTATTTCAGATAAATAGCACCATGGAACATGTATTATAGACCCCCCCCCACCAGGGAAATGGCTTAATGAGTATGTATGTATGTTTTTTAGATTAAATCACAGTGCTAAGATACAGGCAACATTTTGGTAAAAAAGGACGTTGCTTGGAAACTGCCGGACACATAATTATGCGTCACGGCAAAAACTTTGAATGTTAGAGATGTAATATCATGCGGTAGTTAGATTACCTCCTAATCTGCATTCGGACATTCTGTTTCTTCTGTTTTTAGAAGCAAACAGAATTAAAGGGATTGTCCACAAATCTTACAACTCACTGGTGGACACAGTCAGGAGAGGGCCCCTGTTCCAGAACAATATGTGGGCCCCTAGCAGCACAAAAACTCATCATAATGTACAATTCCTCCTACTTTGGAGGTAGAAATAGCCCCTTTAATCTCGGGACCCTGTGCGGCCATAAAGGTCTCACCAATGATGTGTAAGATGAACTGTGGGGTATTTGTAAAGCAAGTATATTAGGAAATAGCTTAGAATGTGGCTTCAAATAGATGGGGATTTAGATCAAATTCACTTTCACCTTTAGACCACACCTTTAATATAGAAAAATGACATGACAGGTTCCAATTAATGTATGGTTTAAATTCAATTTTTTTTATTGCTCTGACTTTTTTAGAAATGATCATACCAAAAGTGGTTTTTTTTTTTTACTTTTTTGGATGAGGAAAACAGGGGTTCAGCTTTCATTAACTTTTTTAAAACTTTTCTGTTCAATTTTTCCTTTATTTTTTGCCCCCCCCCCAGAACAGGGATGTCAAACTAAAATACATGGAGGAAGAAAACTAAAAACTAATGCCAAAATTGCTTGCCATCCTTTATATTCATTAAAATTTTTTTACAATTGAACAGTTTTTATTATTATCAAATATAACGATGAACTTTTTCATATGGAAACAAATTTGAAGGATTTGTCCCAGGAAAAAAATACATTATAATTAACAGATCTTAGGGGCACTTTGCACACTGCGACATCGCAGGTGTGATGTCGGTGGGGTCAAATTGAAAGTGACGCACATCCGGCATCGCATGCGACATCGCAGTGTGTAAAGCCTGGATGATACGATTAACGAGCGCAAAAGCGTCGTAATCGTATCATCGGTACAGCGTCGGCGTAATCCATGATTACGCTGACGCAATGGTCCGATGTTGTTCCTCGCTCCTGCGGCAGCACACATCGCTGTGTGTGAAGTCGCAGGAGCGAGGAACATCTCCTACCGGCCTCACTGCGGCTTCCGTAGGATATGCGGAAGGAAGGAGGTGGGCAGGATGTTTACATCCTGCTCATCTCCGCCCCTCCGCTCTGATTGGCCGCCTACCGTGTGACGTCGCAGTGACGCCGCACGACCCGCCCCCTTAACAAGGAGGCGGGTCGCCGGCCACAGGGACGTCGCACGGCAGGTGAGTGTGTGTGTGAAGCTGGCGTAGCGATAACTTTCGCTACGCCAGCTATCACCACATATCGCTGCTGCGACGGGGGCGGGGACTATCGCACTCGACATCGCAGCATCGGCCTGCGATGTCGTAGTGTGCAAAGCCCGCCTTAGAATAAAACAAAACACAGGACCACAAATGAAGCATACTGGAATAATATATGTTATGTAAGTGCATTAAAAGCATGCGGCCCAATGGATAATTTACATATGTAATAACACAGGGTAACCTTTAATTAATAAATAATACAGATAATAACATATGATGTCAGCAAATGGGCCCCCCAAACACAGTATGATACCCACAGTGAATCCTCCACAATACCTTCTACATACACGGTATGATAACCCTTCTGTATCCACCTCCTTAACACCCACAAGGAAAGTATGGAGACCCCGACACAGTATGATGCAACCATGATCCCGACACAGGCCGCTACAAAATATAATGGTTCATGCATGGACTGCCACACAGTATAATGGGTCCTGAATAGCCCACCATACAGTATAATGTGCCCCGCATTGTTTTCCACATAGTATAGTGGGCTCCTCACATCCCGCCACACATTGCTCACCACACAGTTTAATGGGCCTTGCATACCCCACCACATAATATAATTGTTCCCGAATAACGCACCAAATAGAATAATGGGCCCCGCATAGCCCGCCACACAGTTTAATTGACCCTGCATAGCCCGCCACATAGAATAATGGGCCACGAATAGTCCACCACACAGAGAAGTCGCTGCCGCATAGCCCACCACACATAATAATGGGCCACACATAGCCCGCCACACAGTATATCTGGCCCCGTAGCTTGCCACAGTATAATTGTCCCACACCACTTAGCTGGCCTCAATACTGATAATGGGCCCCGCATAGCCTGCCACACAGTACAATGGGCCCACATACCCGGCCACACAGTATAATAGGCTACACCTAACCAGTCACACAGTATATAGATCCCTGCATAGCCCTAGGAGACTTCAACCTGCAATTGTTTGATTGCTCATACTTTATACACTGCAGCACCAAAGTATTGCAGCAGATAGTGAAATAGCTGTTCTCCTATGAAGCTCAGCTAGCAGTTGACTAGAACTAAGTAGGACTAAGATAGTAGTTATACGGGCCTTCAGCGGGCACTTGAATGCCATGGTATTCATTGGCTTCCCGTGATCACTTTTCAGTGATTGACAGTGCCATTTAAATGGATAAACTGCAGCGATCGGAGCTCAGCTCCAGTTACTGTAGTTATAGGTTATGAAACACAACTGGCACCTGCCTGGTATGAAGCAGGCTCTGCTCCTGAGTCAGATTCATACACCTCTTAGCAATGAAAATGTAAGCCGTAGGTCGTTAACCCCTTAAAAATCTTGTGATTTTCTGTCTTGTTTTTTATTTGTTTTTTTTTTTTTTCATTTGTCCTTCCCCTTCTTCAAAGGGCCAAAACTTTTTTATTTTTCTATCCTCATAGACGTATAGTGGATTCTTTATCGCAGGACAAGTTTTACTTCTGAATGACACCATTAATTCTACCACATAGTGTACTGGAAAAAAATACAAGTGCGTTGAAATTGGGAAAAAAGTGCAATTCCACAATTTTTTGTTTTTTATTTACCATGTTCACTATATGGTAAAACTGAGTTGGCAGTATGATTCTCCAGGTCAGTACGAGTACGCAGATATCAAATGTGTATTTTATTTTATTTTTTTTTGTTTTTCTTTATTTA
Source organism: Anomaloglossus baeobatrachus (assembly GCF_048569485.1). Lineage (NCBI taxonomy): Eukaryota > Metazoa > Chordata > Amphibia > Anura > Aromobatidae > Anomaloglossus > Anomaloglossus baeobatrachus. The sequence goes on along the minus strand of NC_134354.1, from coordinate 175,011,974 downwards.
AATGGTGAATAAAAAATTTTGATATTTATAAATTTAACATTCTGCTTTTGATGCCATTTTCCGAGACCTGTAATGTTTTCATTTTTAGAGATATAAGACTCTGTAAGGGCTTATTTTTCTGCCCTGACGTGAAGTTTTTATTGACAACATTTTGGGATAGATGCAATGTTTTCATCACCTTTTACTGGGTTTTATTGCAATGATACAGCAGCCAAAAAAACTGATTCTGGCACTTTTATGTTTTTGTTATTACGCCATATACCGATCGGACTATTTTATTTTATATTTTGATAGATCGAGCATTACTGAAGGCAGAATACCAAATATGTGTTTTATTGTTTTATATTCAAGGGGTGATTTAAACTTTTGCGTTTTTTAAAAAAAAAAAAAAATTCACTATTTATTGTATTTACTAGTCCCTTTAGGGGACTTAAAGCTGCAATCACCTGATCGCTTGTGCTGTGCATAGCCAAACATCAGCACTGCTCTGTATAGCATAAATATGATCTCCTATGAGTGGCGGCTCGTAGCCGTCATTCACAGGAGGATCGTAATGACAGAAAGAAGGGTCATCAGCTGACCACCGCCTGTCATGGCAACCCATCAGCACACACATGCTCATTTCATGGGCGCACCAATGGTAGCGGGGAATGGCATGTTTCCCGCCGGCTCGTGTTAAATCCTGCTGTCAGAGATTGAGGTAATCTGTATCTACTAAGCTCAAAAACATAGGAACTGTGGTGCAGAATAATTACAGCATGTTCTCTGGATTAATGAGTCACAATATGAAATATTTGCCTGTAACAGAGACAGTTTGTTCCCCAAAGGCCTGGATTTCAGTATAATAAAGTGTGTCTGCAGGCAACAGTGAACCATGGTGGAGGCTCTTTACAATTTGGGGTTTACATTTCAGTAAGTTAAATTGTGGATTTGGTTACATGATGTCCTCAATGCTAAGAAATACAGGCTGACATTTATCCATTATCCAATACCAACAGAGAGATATTTGATTGGATCCAAATTTATTCTGCAGCAGGACAATGACCCCAAGCATACAACCAGTGTTATTAAGCACTATCTTCAGCATAAAGAAGAACAAGAAGCCCTGGAAGTGATGACATGGTCCCCAGAGAACCCTGATCTCCACATCATTGGGTCTGTGGGATTACATGGAGAGACAGAGGGATTTGCAGCAGATTTGCTAAAGCCACATCCACACATCCAAAGAAGCTCTGGGGTTATTGGTTAGTCCCCCGAGATGTTTGGAACAATCTCCCTGTTGAGTGCCTTTAAAACAGTATGCAAGCAAATGTGTGAGTGTAAGTGTACGTGGAAGTGTAAGTGTGAGTGTGTACCTGATGCTCTGATGTTGTTTTATTGATTTCATTTACTGTAAATTTCTATTCTCTTCATTCACTTCGTATTGTGTTAGTTGATGAAAATAAACTACTCATACTTCTATTCTTGAAAGCATTCTTACATTGCTGTATTTTTTTTTCCACACCTGTTTGAAATACAGTGCCTTGCAAAAGTATTCAGCCTCCTTGAATTTTTCAACATTTTCCCACATGTCTGGCTTCAAATTTTAATGTTATGGTGAAGAATCAACAACAAGTGGGACACAATTGTGAAGTTGATCGAAATTTATTGCTTATTTTAAACTTTTTTTTAAAAATAAATAACTGAAAATTGGGGTGTGCAATATTCTTCGGCTCTTTTACTTTCAGTGCAGCAAACTCACTCAAGAAGTTCATTGAAGATCTCTGAATGATCCAATGTTGTCCTAAATGACTGATGAAGATAAATATAATCCACCTGTGTGTAATCAAGTCTGTGTATAAATGCACCTGCTATGTGATAGTCTCAGTGTTTAGTTTAAAGCTCAGATAGCATCATAAAGACCAAGGAACACAACAGGCAGGTCCATGATATGGTTGTGAAAATCTTTAAAGCTGGATTTGGTTACAAAAAGATTTCTAAAACTTTAAACATTCCAAGGAGCACTGTGCAAGCGATCATATTGATATAAAAGGAATATACCACTGCAAATCTACCAAGACCCGGCCGCCAATCCAAACTTTCATGTCAAACAAGGCGAAGACTGAACAGAGATGCAGCCAAAAGGCCCATAATCACTCTGGATGAACTGCAGAGATCTACAGCTGAGGTGGGAGTGTCTGTCCATAGGACAACAATCAGTCGTCCACTGCACAAATCTGGCCTTTATGGAAGAGTGGCAGTGAGAAAGCCATTTCTCAAAGATATCCATAAAGAGTGTTGTTTAAAGTTTGCCACAAGCCACCTGGGAGACACACCAAACACGTGGAAGAAGGTGCTCTGGTCAGATGAAACCAAAATCAAACTATTTGGGCACAATGTCAAACGATATGTTTGGCGTAAAAGCAACACAGGTCATTACCCTAAACACACCATCCCCACTGTCAAACATGGTGGTGACAGCATCATGGTTTGAACCTGATTTTCTTCAACAGGGACAAGGGAGATGGTTAAAATTGATGGGAAGATGGATTGCACCAAATACAGGACCATTCTTGAAGAAAACCTGTTGGAGTCTGCAAAAGACCTGAGACTGGGACGGAGATTTGTCTTCCAACAAGACAATGATCCCAAGCAAAATCTACAATGGAATGGTTCACAAATAAATGTATCCAGGTGTTAGAATGGCCAAGTCAAAGTCCAGACCTGAATCCAATCGAGAATCTGTGTAAAGAGCTGAAAACTGCTGTTCACAAACGCTCTCCATCCAACCTCACTGAGCTCGAGCTGTTTGCAAAGGAAGAATGGGCAAGAATTTCAGTCTCTCGATGTGCAAAACTGATAGACACATACCCCAAGCGACTTGCAGCTGTAATTGCAGCAAAAGGTGGCGCTACACAGTATTAACTTAAATAGGACGAATAATATTGCACGCCCCAATTTTCAGTTATTTTTTTTTAAAAAAATTTTAAAATAAACAATAAATGTTGTTCAACTTCACAATTTTGTCCCACTTGTTGTTGATTCTTCACCCAAACATTAAAATTTTTCACTTTACGTTTGAAGCCTGAAATGTGGGAAAAAATTGAAAAATTCTTTTGCAAGGCACTGTATAAAAGTCTGGTTATAGCAGTGTGGAACATGTGCCCCATTATGGTGATCTATATATATTCTCTCATCACCATAGCATGCTGCAGAAAATCAAGTTGACTTCTGCTACATCTGTATATAGTATTTTAATATAACTCTATTTTTATAATACAATCAGTGGATGGAAATCGTTCATTTTGCTGATATTTATTAACTTACACTCATGCTGCTTTGTAGTAACTGAGTAAATTGGAGATTTATTGCAGTTCTACTGTTATTAGTGAATGTGGCACCTTGCATTCCACAGAATAACTGAATATTTAATCTCAGCTATAGTATATTTATCTCATATGATTGGCCAGTTGCTGATCACATGACCAGTGGTTTTGCCATGCGGCCATGATGATGCCATATCTGTAGTGAATGACAGATGGAATTTTCCAGCGACGGTGAAGGAGATGTCTGCTGACCCAAAGCAGAGCGATATGGATACAAAACAAGAGGAGATTGTGCTAAGGAGAGAAGGAGCGAAGAGACGAAGACCTACCTATGACACATCGGATGATGAGAGGCAGTCTTCAGTCAAGAGGACCAAAAAACCAGTCCAGGAGAAAGAAGAAGAGGAAGTAAAGGAGGAGGTAGAAAGTCAGAAGATGCGAGCCAAGAAGAGAGGAGCCATCTTCATCTCATCGGAGGACAAAGAGGAGAAGAAAAGAAGAAGAATTACATCAGGACAGAAAGCCATGGATCTAAAGCAGGAAGAGGACACGAACATCCAGAACGCTGAAGAAGCTGAACACCTGCAGGAGGACCCGAGAGGCTCAGGTAGATCTGTACGTGGGACATCATACAATTATAAATAGTGCACACATACTTCATATCCTCTAATGTCGCTCTGTCCCTTATATGTTACAACTGTGCAGTGCCGCCACTAGGAATTTCAGGGCTACATACTGGCAAAATTTCGGGGCCCCCTTGAAGCTCCACCCCAGCTCCGCCTCCACCCCAGCTCCGATTCTAACCCTCGAATCTTCCACAGTCCCACAGCCACTCTTAGAAAAACTCCACTTCTGCACTAACCTTCAGCAATCACACATTAACCATCACACCGTATCACATGCACAGCCATCAGATTTTTTTAAGCCTGCCACCACGATAAGGTAGACTCTTTTGGCAGGGCCCTACTGTACCCTACTTTTTTTTCTTTTGTTTGTTTTTTTAAAACTAACTTTTTTGGCATTTTTTTCTTTATTTTTGGTATATCTTTTTTTTTTTCTTTAAGGGAATGTGTCACATAATTTTTTTTAAACTAATTAAAACCAAATTATGATAATTTTTTTATAATCTGTATTTCTGATTGCACATTATTGTATTGTGTTTTCTGAACATTTATGGAAGCTGCTCTTGCCTGTTTGAAGATATAGACACTGGACATCTGCATGCATAAATATTGCAAGAAATTATAGGAGAGTATTTCTTTAGAAGAGTTTTCTATACATGTTTTCAAATTTATTAACATGGAGAGGTCATTGTGCAGGAAGAGGGAAGAGGTGAGCTGTGATACCACCTACTGTGAATTGTGGATTCCGTTATCTTTCAATGTAATCCTACTTGTTATGATAATGAGGTGACTGCGGAGTGGTGATCTCTTTTGGACATGTCAGTCTATTATAAAAGCAGTTTCTGGTTATTATTTTATAATAAAAGACAGGGATGTGGCCCATGATGTGTGGCTTGCGGCAGTCTGTCAGCTTGTTGCATTTGCACCAGGTCTAGCAAACATATGAAGAGGGCTCCAGATGGGAAGTTTTGCCAAGCTCCCACACAGAAGAGCAGATCTGAATGGGCGTATTGTGGGAACCCCTGATTCTTCATACAGTGCCTTGGTATGATTTATGCTGAAAAGGTTTGGCTGACATACTGGTAATGGGGGCTTTGGGTGTCACTATTGTGAGGGGAAAGCTGGATGTGGGTTATGACCCTCTGTCAGAGCAGAATGTGGCTCTCAAGGTCAGAAAGGTCAGGGACCACTGATATATAAGAGTTGACAAACTTTAAAGTAAATTCTTCCAAAACTTTAAACTATCATTAAAAGGATTGGCCATTATAAAAGCCACGCAACACATTCCCAGAAAACATTTCACTAACTACATCTATTTTTCCATGAGTCATTTAGTTAAATCTTTTGGTCAATTCTGTAAAGTGCAAAATTAAAGTGCCAGTAACAGAACTGGTGGACCAGTCAAAGCGTAATCAGACGCAAAACGGCCGTCGTCCTTGTTAGGAGCCTGCACCTAGCTCCTCTCCTGCTCTTTATCCTGCACCTTTTGTAAATAAAGAAGATCGTTTGGCATAGTTGGAGTGTGCGGTCTTTTCCTTTCCTGGACTGTTTCTGGATTCACCACTCTATTTGGACGAGCACCTCCCAGCCTTGATCAGTTGGTGCCCGAGCTGTGCTCCAAGAAAGTGCCTTATACTACAAGGTAATGTCTAGTGGTGCGGGACTGTTTTTTCTTCACAAATGACATTCCCAGTAAACATTTCACTAACTACATCTATTGTTCCATGAGTCATTTAGTTAAATCTTTTGGTCAATTCTGTAAAGTGCAAAATTAAAGTGCCAGTAACAGAACAAACAAACAAAATAAAAAAACAGACAACATGTATAATCATATCATACAAATGAAAATAAGGTCATTTTGTGAGGTAAGAAAAAACAAACAGTATTTCACAAAATCTTACGCTACATTCACACGACCATTACGTTTTTGTGTTCCTGTTTTTTCACGGATGCATTTGTGTGTCATCCGTGTGACAACTGCATAAAGTGCACTAGTAGATTAGGGAATAGGTAATTTAAAGGTGGCATCTGAAGACTAGTGATGAGCGAGTACTAAAAAGCTCGGGTGCTCGAGGCTCGGGCCGAGCATCCCAAGATACTCGTGTACTCGGCCCGAGCACCGAGCCCAATGTTATCCTATGGGAGACCCGAGTATTTTTCTGAAATGACCCCCGGCAGCATGTAGAAACCCTAAAAATGTCACAAAAGTCTCAGAAGAGTGCTCAAATGACATGGCAACAGCATGGGGAAGACCCCTTGAAGCATTTATCACTCAAAAGTCACAGCTGTGAACAATTTTGTCCGCGTTTTACGCCATTTTTACGGACTCACCAGAAAACCTTCCAAAATGACACCAAAATGAATTTTCATGGCGGAAATGTTAAGGGCACATACCCAATAGTGGGATAGAGCTGGTGTATGTTACTTTTTGAGATTAATACATGAAAGATTTTACGTAAAACATTGTGTGGCACGCCGATGTCCAAAACGCACGTTTTGTGCTTTTTACTAGCGATGTCGGTCATTTTTTTTTTCATTCTATCTCCCGTCGGTCGGTCTCGCTCTGTCGGTCTCTCTCTGTCTTGTCTGTCCCCCTCTCACAGTCTGTCGGTCATTCTCCCCCCTCTCTCTTTCTTACCGTTCCCCGATCACTGCCGCGGCGCTGCACGACTGTTCACTAAACTCCCGTGGCTTTTCCTCTTTTGAAAAAGCCGGAGATTAAACAATCTCGTATTCCCTACTTTCCAGCTTTTCGGCGCCTATGATTGGTTGCAGTGAGACACGCCCCCACGCTGAGTGACAGGTGTCTCACTGCACCCAAACACAGCAGCCGGTGTGTGTGTGTATACTGTGCAGTGAAATAAATAATTAAATAATTAAAAAAAACGGCGTGCGGTCCCCCCAATTTTAATACCAGCCAGATATAGCCATACGGCTGAAGGCTGGTATTCTCAGGATGGGGAGCTCCACATTATGGGGAGCCCCCCAGCCTAACAATATCAGTCAGCAGCCGCCCAGAATTGCCGCATACATTAGATGCGACAGTTCTGGGACTGTACCCGGCTTTTCCCGATTTGCCCTGGTGCGTTGGCAAATCGGGGTAATAAGGAGTTATTGGCAGCCCATAGCTACCAATAAGTCCTAGATTAATCATGTCAGGCGTCTATGAGACACCTTCCATGATTAATCTGTAAATTACAGTTAAAAAACACACACCCGAAAAATCCTTTATTAGAAATAAAAAACACTAACAAAGTCCCTCATCACCAATTTATTAACCCCGACAAACCCTCCATGTCTGGCGTAATCCACGGACCTCCAGCGTCGCGTCCAGCTGTGCTGCATGAAGGTGACAGGAGCTGCAGAATACACCGCCGCTCTGGTCAGCTTCACACAGCTAATGAAGGGAATAGCGCGATCAGCTGAGCTGTCACTGAGGTTACCTGGATCCAGCGGTGGATGCAGCAGTGGCCGCGGGTAACCTCAGTGACAGCTCAGCTGATCGCGCTACTCACCGCCGCTCCGGTCAGCTCCATGCAGCAATTGAGGTGAGTAGCGCGATCAGCTGCTGTCACTGAGGTTAATCGCGGCACCGCTGGATCCAGCGGTGGCCGTGAGTTACCTGACTGACAGCAGCTGATCGCGCTACTCACCTCAGTTGCTGTGTGAAGCTGACCGGAGCGGCGGTGTATTCTGCAGCTCCTGTCACCTGAATGTAGCAGAGCTGGATGCGACGCTGGAGGACTGTGGAGTACGCCGGACATGGAGGGTTTGTCGGGGTTAATAAATTGGTGATGAGGGACTTTGTTAGTGTTTTTTATTTCTAATAAAGGATTTTTCGTGTGTGTGTGTTTTTTAACTGTAATTTACAGATTAATCATGGAAGGAATCTCGGGGAGACGCCTGACATGATTAATCTAGGATTTAGTGGCAGCTATGGGCTGCCATTAACTCCTTATTACCCCGATTTGCCAACACACTAGGGTAAATCGGGAAGAGCCGGGTACAGTCCCAGAATTGTCGCATCTAATGTATGCGGCAATTCTGGGCAGCTGCTGACTGATATTGTTAGGGTGGGTGGCTCCCCATAACGTGGAGCTCCCCATCCTGAGAATACCAGCCTTCAGCTGTATGGCTTTATCCGGCTGGTATTAAAATTGGGGGGGATCGCACGCCAGTTTTTTTAATTATTTATTTATTTATTTTACTGCACAGTATACACACGCCCACCGGCTGCTGTGATTGGGTGCAGTGAGACACCTGTCACTCAGCGTGGGGGCGTGTCTCAGTGCAACCAATCATAGGCGCCTGTGGGCGTGGAAAGCATGGAATATGAGATGGCTGTGTGCAGAGCACAGCGCGCCCGCCGGTATAAAGGCTCGGTCACGCTGTGCAGGCCGGCCAATCACTGCAATTCCACAACTAACAGGGCTGTGGCATTGCAGTGGTCTGCCAGCCAATCCCTGCATGAGGGCTGGCTCTCAAAAGAGCGCCAACATGCAGGGATGAAGACCACGAGTACAGCACGAGTATCGCGAGATTACTCGGTCCCCGCCGAGTAGCCCGAGTACAGTGATACTCGTGCGAGTACCGAGTAGTAATAAGCATACTCGCTCATCACTACTGAAGACCTTACCTGCTGGTAGGAGAGGTGGGAGAACCATTCCAGGCAGTCTCCTTGATGGTCTCTTTGAAACAGCACAAGTGAAACACGTGTCGGGACCTTCCCACACTGCCTGGAATTGTGCTCCCACCTCTCCTACCAGCAGGTAAGGTCTTCAGTAGAGTTGAGCGCGGTTCGTGGTTCGTGGTTCTCCAGTTCGCGGCTCGAGTGATTTTTGGGCTGTTCGAGATCGAACTAGAACTCGAGCTTTTTGCTAAAAGCTCGATAGTTCTAGATACGTTCGAGAACGGTTCTAGCAGCAAAAAGCAGGGCTTTTTACAGCTACAGTGTGCAGGAGCCATCGCTGGCAGCCTGCCACAAGCTGGTAACCAAGATAAACATCGGGTATCCAAGCAAAGCGCTTTGGTTAGTAACCCGATGTTTATCTTAGTTACGTGCAGGAAGCCCACACTTTCCCGCTCAGCTCGCTCCGCCCCCTCCTGCCCGCGGCATGTACACATACATACATACACATACACAAACACACACACACACACATCCACCCCCCCCCCCCGCCCGCCCGCCCGCCCGCCCGCCCGCTCGCTCGCTCGCTCGGCTTACCTGCGGTGATGAAGTCCCGCCATCCCGACCTCAGCGCTGTCACTGTCCTCCATGGCCGCCGCTTGTCACATCACCTATCGCTTCCGACCCGAGACTGACACTGGCGGTGACGTCACGGACCTCTCGCGATACTTGATGTGAAGGCGCCGGTCATTGACCTCAGTGACAGGGGCTGTCAGTGTGCTGGAGATCAGCGCAGGTAATGTACCTCGCTGACAGCAGCACTTGTCATCCCCTGCAGTGACCTGGGCTGACCCATTGATGTTAGCTCAGGTCACTGCACTGCTCTCCCAGCCAATGGGGAACATCCTGCTCTTCATTGACTGGGACAGTGTGCATCGTCATGGCAACCCCTTGGATTTCACCAGACCTGGATTTGTTTTTCAATCTAATAAATTGGTTAAAGAGGGAATGTTTTGGGGAGTGTTTTTTCAAATAAAAATGTGTTTGTCGTGTATTTTTTTTTTATTACTGACTGGGTTGGTGATGTCGGGTATCTGATAGACGCCTGACCTCACCAACCCCAGGGCTTGATGCCAGGTGACATTACACATCTGGTATTAACCCCAAATATTACCCCGTTTGCCACCGCACCAGGGCGCGGGATGAGCTGGGGCGAAGCACCAGGATTGGCGCATCTAATGGATGCGCCACTTCTGGGGCGGCTGCGGCCTGCTATTTTTAGGCTGGGGAGATTCCAATAACCATGGACCTCCCTAGTCTGAGAATATCAGGCCCCAGCTGTCTGCTTTACCTTGGCTGGTGATCCAATTTTGGGGGACCCCTACGTGTTTTTTTTTTTTAATTATTTATTTAATTTAAAATAACAGCGTGGGGTGCCCTCAGTTTTGGATTACCAGCCAAGGTGAGGTTGCCAGCTGTGGTCTGCAGGCTGCAGCCGTCTGCTTTACCCTAGCTGGCTACAAAACTAGGGGGAACCCTATGTCATTTTTTTTTCATTTTTTTGGCTAAATACAAAGCTAAGCACCCCTTAGTGCCACATGAAAGGTACCAAAGGGTGTTCCACTTTTTCTCCATTTTTTTCTCCACTTTCTCTCCACTTTTTCTCCACTTTTTCTCCATTTTTTTCTCCACTTATTCTCCACTTTTTCTCCTCTTATTCTCCACTTTTTCTCCACTTTTTCTCCACTTTTTCTCCTCTTATTCTCCACTTTTTCTCCACTTTTTCTCCACTTTTTCTCCATTTTTTTCTCCACTTTCTCCACTTTTTCTCCACTTTTTTCTCCACTTTTTCTCCTCTTATGCTCCACTTTTTCTCCTCTTAATCTCCACTTTTTCTCCACTTTTTCTCCACTTTTTCTCCACTTTTTTCTCCACTTTTTCTCCTCTTATGCTCCACTTTTTCTCCACTTTTTCTCCACTTTTTCTCCACTTTTTCTCCACTTTTTCTCCTCTTAATCTCCACTTTTTCTCCTCTTATGCTCCACTTTTTCTCCACTTTTTCTCCACTTTTTCTCCACGTTTTCTCCACTTTTTTCTCCACTTTTTCTCCTCTTATGCTCCACTTTTTCTCCACTTTTTCTCCACTTTTTCTCCACTTTTTCTCCACGTTTTCTCCACGTTTTCTCCACTTTTTTCTCCACTTTTTCTCCTCTTATGCTCCACTTTTTCTCCACTTTTTCTCCACTTTTTCTCCTCTTAATCTCCACTTTTTCTCCACTTTTTCTCCACTTTTTCTCCACTTTTTTCTCCACTTTTTCTCCACTTTTTCTCCTCTTATGCTCCACTTTTTCTCCACTTTTTCTCCACTTTTTCTCCACTTTTTCTCCTCTTATGCTCCACTTTTTCTCCACTTTTTCTCCACTTTTTCTCCTCTTATGCTCCACTTTTTCTCCACTTTTTCTCCACTTTTTTCTCCACTTTTTCTCCTCTTATGCTCCACTTTTTCTCCACTTTTTCTCCACTTTTTCTCCACTTTTTCTCCTCTTATGCTCCACTTTTTCTCCACTTTTTCTCCACTTTTTCTCCACTTTTTCTCCTCTTATGCTCCACTTTTTCTCCACTTTTTCTCCTCTTAATCTCCACTTTTTCTCCTCTTATGCTCCACTTTTTCTCCACTTTTTCTCCACTTTTTCTCCTCTTATGCTCCACTTTTTCTCCACTTTTTCTCCACTTTTTCTCCTCTTATGCTCCACTTTTTCTCCACTTTTTCTCCACTTTTTTCTCCACTTTTTCTCCTCTTATGCTCCACTTTTTCTCCACTTTTTCTCCACTTTTTCTCCACTTATGCTCCACTTTTTCTCCACTTTTTCTCCACTTTTTTCTCCACTTTTTCTCCTCTTAATCTCCACTTTTTCTCCACTTTTTCTCCACTTTTTCTCCACTTTTTCTCCACTTTTTCTCCACTTTTTTCTCCACTTTTTCTCCACTTTTTCTCCTCTTATGTTCCACTTATTCTCCACTTTTTCTCCACTTTTTCTCTACTTTTTCTATGGTCGGTCTACCCATTAGCTCTGCCATGCATAGTGTAGCTCTACACCTACTGCACATGTTACTTTATGATTGACATCTCTTTCGTACCAGAGCTGTCTAAGTCTACTCTGACCCCATATTTGTCATTACTATATTGTCCTTGTACTGTATTATGACATTTGTATCATGTGTTTCATTTCTTGCTGTGTTGCAATTTTTTTGCTGCATCCCAATTGTACCTCTACATTGTTCGAGTTTATGTTATTGTTCTCTCACTCTTATGTGATACTGATTATTGTCATTTTTCATGATTACATGCAGATAAGTCCAATCTGACGAAGGCTCAGGCCGAAACGTCATTTGTAACTTGTTTTGGACAAAAACATATATGCTTATGAAAAAAAAATTTTCTTAATACGGACCAATAAAGAGTGATTTTGCATTACTATCCGTTGTGACTTACTGACTTAGTCTGGGAGATATAGAGTGCCGAGGTTACTCACTAATTTTATCTATTATTACCTCTGAGCACCTATATACCAGTGAGCAGAGCTTCCTCTACAGTAGTTCTCCTGATTAGGCATGCCCTTACCTCATGAGCAGGGCATTGCAGCTTTGGTAGCAACCATTACGACATGGACTCTGCTGCTGTGGACCCGGGGAGAGTGAGTGCAGATTCATTGCACCCACACTCCTCACATGAAGGGTCCGCACTCCTAGAAAATGGGGGATACGTTCCCTGAGTGTCTCCCCCCCATATTCTAGACGGTCCAGAGTCGTCGTGGGACCCCTTTATTTTTTTTCTTACAATAAATTGGTGAAAGAGGAAATGTTTTGGGGACTGTTTTTTCAAATAAATTTCTTTTGTCGATTTTTTGTTTTTGTTAGTACTGACAGTTTATGATGTTGGGTATCTAATAGACGCCATGACATCACAAACTGCTGGGCTTGATCTCAGGTGACTTTACAGCTAGTATCAACCCGATTTATTACCCCGTTTGCCACTTCACCAGGGCACGGGATGAGCTGGGGTGAAGCGCCAGGATTGGCGCATCTAGTGGATGCGCCACGTCTGGGGTGCCTGCGGCCTGCTATTTTTAGGCTGTGAAGGCCCAATAACTATGGACCTTCCCACCCTGAGAATACCAGACCACAGCTGTCCGCTTTACCTTGGCTGGTGATCCAATTTGGGGGGTCCCCTACTTTTATTGTGTAATTATTAATATTTATAAAATAATTATAAAAAAGAGCCTGAGGGGACCTCCACATTGGATCCCCAACCACGGTAAAGCTGCCAGCTGTGGTTTTCAGGCTACAGCCGTCTGCTTTACCCTAGCTGGCTATCAAAAATGGGGGGACCCAACGTAATTTTTTTTTTTTAACTATTTTTTAAATAGAAAAAATTAATGGGCTTCCCTGTATTTTGATTGCCAACCAAGGTAACGGCAGGCAGATGGGGGTGGCAACCCATAGCTGTCTGCTTTATCTGCGCTGAGAATCAAAAATACCGCGGAGCGCTACGTCATTTTTTTAAAGATTTATTTTTACAGCACTGTGATGTCCAGCAATCAAAATACAGGGAAGCCCATTTTATTTTTAGTTATTTAAATAAATAATTAAAAAAAATATATGTTAGCTCCCACTGCATTTTTTGTATTGCTAGCTAAGGGTAATCCAAGCAGCTACTGGCTGCTAACCCCCACTGCTTGGTGTTACCTTCACTGGCAATGGAAAATCCAGGGAAGCATTTTTTTTTTTTTTGCCAAAAAGCTACAAAAAAAGGACGTGAGCTTCGCCATATTTTTGTATGCTAGCCAGGTATAGCAGGCAGGTGCTGGAAGAGTTGGATACAGCGCCAGAAGATGGCGCTTCTATGAAAATGCCATTTTCTGAGGTGGCTGCAGACTGCAATTCGCAGCAGTGGGGCCCAGAAAGCTCAGGCCAACCGGTGGTGCGGATTCCAATCCCAGCTGCCTAGTTGTACCTGGCTGGACACAAAAATGGGGCAAAGCCTACGTCATTTGTTTTCTAATTATTTCATGAAATTCATGAAATAATAAAAAAAGGGCTTCCCTTTATTTTTGGTTCCCAGCCGGGTACAAATAGGCAACTGGGGGTTGGGGGCAGCCGTACCTGCCTGCTGTACCTGGCTAGCATACAAAAATATGGCGAAGCCACATAATTTTTTCAGGGGGCAAAAAACTTCTGCATACAGTCCTGGATGGAGTATGCTGAGCCTTGTAGTTCTGCAGCTGCTGTCTGTCTGTATGGAGAAGAGCAGACAGCAGCTGCAGAACTACAAGGCTCAGCATACTCCATCCAGGACTGCATGCAGAAGTTTTTTGCCCACCAAAAAAATGACGTGGGCTTCGCCATATTTTTGTATGCTAGCCAGGTACAGCTGGCAGCCACGGGCTGCCTCCAACCCCCAGTTGCCTATTTGTACCCGGCTGGGAACCAAAAATATAGGGAAGCCCGTTTTTTTTAATTATTTCACTTATTTCATGAAATAATTAAAAAACAAATGACGTGGGCTTCGCCCTATTTTTGTGTCCAGCCGGGTACAACTAGGCAGCTGGGGATTGGAATCCGCAGCACAGGTTAGCCCGAGGTTTGTGGGCGCCTCTGCTGCGGATTTCAGTCCGCAGCCGTCCCAGAAAATGGCGCTCTCATAGAAGCGCCATCATCTGGCGCTGTATCCAACTCTTCCAACAGCCCTGGAGCCGGGTGGCTTGTTGGGTAATCATGAGTTAATACTGGCTTTGTTTTACCAGCCAGTATTAAGCCAGAGATTCTTAATGTCAGGCACGTTTGACCCGGCCATTAAGAATCTCCAATAAAGGGTTAAAAAAAGACACCACACAGAGAAAAAATACTTTAATAGAAATAAATACACAGACACATTAGAGACTCCATCTTTATTACCCCTGTCAGCCCTCCACGATCCTGCTCTTCTGTCTTCTTTCTTTCTAGTGTAGTAGTAGTGACGATTGTAGTGAGGGGCATCACTTGGGGATGGGGAACCTCCATCCTAACTACAATGCTCACTACAATCGGGAAGCAGCGTGCAGCCTTCACTCCGTGAGTGATCACTGCTGGCTGCTAGCGGTAACAGCGGTAACGCTGACAGACGCGTTACCATAGCAACGGTGCTCCCGGAGCCGCGGTTAGCGGTGACGTCACCGCTAACTGCGTTGCTATGGCAACGGTGATCTCCGTTAATGACCGGCTGTGTCAGCCGGTCCCTAACGGAACGGGGAGTCGACCGTGTGCTAGAGCATGTCGCCGGTACACGGCGATACACATATGTGCACCGTGTACCGGAGAGATGCACTCGCAGGTCCTACATGACGTGTCATAGTCATGTGACCAGTCTGTAGCCAATGAGATAATAGCCACGTGACTGGTCACATGGCTATTTTGACGTCACGATAGGTCCTGCTTCTCTGCTGGCAGTGCAGGTCACCGGGAGGATTCAGCGATCATCGGATGGAATAGCGGCAGGAGACAGAGTGCAGAAGGGATCGCGAGGACCGGTAAGTGTTATGGCAATGTTTATTAACTGTTTGTGTACATTTATAATGCATTTTTATGTGTTTGTGATTGCCTCCCATTATAGCCTATACGTTCGAGTTCGGTTCGTCGAATGTTCGACGAACCGAACTCGAACGGGACCCCCGTTCGGCGAACCGGCCTCGAGCCGAACCGGGACCGGTTCGCTCATCTCTAGTCTTCAGATGCCACCTTTATATCACCTATTCCCTAATCTACTAGTGCACTTTATACCTTTCCTATAGCAAGTTATTGATGGGAATATGTGTGTGTATTTTTCATACAGTGGCTCTGTACTGACCTGCCTCTTAGTGAGTGCCCTTTTTTTGGCTATTAGGACTAGCTCTTTAGGCTTTATTAGACCAACTATATACAGTATATATGCTGGATCTGTGACATATATATAGGGAGTTTCTTTTTCCTAGCAGTTGGTGGTAATTTTACTTCTTCAAATCTTTTTTTCTGGTTCATTATTGTTACTACTTTTGTATATGAATTTTATTCCACTTACCGTAATTGTAATGAGGGGCACTGCAGCCAAAATTTGAGATGCTGCCACCTGACTGCAGGCCCCCTATGCTAATGTTAGGTGGTTTCTCCCCCTGGAAAGACTCACCAGCTACCCCCGGCTCCTGTGGTATGACCTGATCGGATATATGTCACTGCGCTGCCCAGCTTCCGGTCTCTTTGTTCCTGGACCCGGACCTGTTTGGGCGGCCGGTGGCGTGTACCCGCTTTGGAAGGCGGTAAGAGAGCTATCAGCAGGGAGGGAGAGTTTTGCCCACGGTGCTTTAGCTGTGAGCGGCTCCCTCCCTGCTGAGGCAAAGGTGACATGTGCCGGCGAGCGGTGTTTTCAGGGAAATACCCGCCCGCCGGTCCGCCTGTGCTCGCCGTCCGTCGCAAATCCCCCATCAGCAGGGAAGGAAGCGTCCTACTCACAGGGCTGTTAGTTGTGTGCGGCTTCCTCCCTGCTGAGGCTCCAGCTAGGTGTGCCGGCGAGCGGCGTTCTGAGTGAACTACCCGCCCGCCGGTCAGCTGGAGCCCGCCCCTCATTTTGAAAAGAGCGCGAAAGCGCTCTTTGCTTATGGTGCCGTCCGCCCGCCGCCCTGCCTCCGTCAGCGGTGGGTGCGAGTGCAGGCTGTGAGCTGGGCGGTCCCTGATGCAGCGCAGGTGGAAGCGCTGCAGCGGAGGACCCGCCGGTTTTTGTGGGAATAACGAGCCCCTGCTCCCTCCACTGCCCTGTCACCGCTGCCCTGTTACAGCCGGTGCGGGGGAGTGGGGAGAATGCGGGGGCAGGCTGTGGATGGGCACAGCCTCTGATGCAGCTCGGATTGGAGGTGCTGCATTGGTGTCTGTGCTGACTGCAGAAGTCAGCAGAATCCACCCATCCCCATTGGTATCCCCAGACAAGTTAAAATAAATAAATAAATTCTAAAAATAAATAAATAAATTAGAAATAAAAAATAAATAAATTAAGTAAATAAATTATAAATAAAATAAATAAATAAATAAATTGAATAAATAAATTATAAAAAAAAAAAGCAAAAAAAAAAAAAGAAGCTGTTAGTCATGAAGGAGCTAGGGGTCATCTGGGTATCCCGGCCAGTGGGGTGAATTACGGGGTGTGGTCAGGCCTCACTTCAACTGTGCAGGGTGGGGGGGGGAGGTAAGCTGTGACATGTGCATTGTACAACCCTCACTCACTTGAACAATCCCCTACCTCCCCTTCTGTGGGTAGCGGCTTGGATCGGACTCTGTCCTCCTCTCCCCACCTGGGGATATGCACGGGCGTTGGGGCCCCGGGCGTCATGAGTCACATGTAGATTTAGACCCCCTTTTTCTTCAGACTAACTCCTGGTGGGGTACAGCGGCGGGAGGATGAGCATCAGGGTGTACATTGGCCTGGACAGCGGAGTGCTGTTGAAATTGGGCAGGAACATCCGGAGTCCGGCCGCCCCCTTTTTATTCTGCACATTCTGGCAAGTACCATTACGTGGGATTGCGGGGTGGAATAAGCGCCCTGGGGGGGTCACGTGATGTCACCAGGCAACAGGTTTTCCTCCCTATTCAACATTCTGTAATTAAGTTATGTGTGACCGACACTATAGGTGTACTGAGGAAATCATACACCCGCCTTAATAGGCGCTATAGTAGCTGTCATTACTACCTCTTGTGGTCGGCATTCCGCAGTCTGATTGCTCTTACTGTAAGGCGGGCTTTGCACACTACGACATCGCAGGCCGATGCTGCGATGCCGAGTGCGATAGTGCCCGCCCCCGTCGCAGCAGCGATATGTGGTGATAGCTGGCGTAGCGAAAGTTATCGCTACGCCAGCTTCACACACACACTCACCTGCCGTGCGACGTCCCTGTGGCCGGCGACCCGCCTCCTTGTTAAGGGGGCGGGTCGTGCGGCGTCACTGCGACGTCACACGGCAGGCGGCCAATCAGAGCGGAGGGGCGGAGATGAGCAGGATGTAAACATCCTGCCCACCTCCTTCCTTCCGCATATCCTACGGAAGCCGCAGTGAGGCCGGTAGGAGACGTTCCTCGCTCCTGCGACTTCACACACAGCGATGTGTGCTGCCGCAGGAGCGAGGAACAACATCGGACCATTGCGTCAGCGTAATTATGAATTACGCCGACGCTATACCGATGATACGATTACGACGCTTTTGCGCTCGTTGATCGTATCATCCAGCCTTTACACACTGCGATGTCGCATGCGATGCCGGAAGTGCGTCATTTTCAATTTGACCCCACCGACATCGCACCTGCGATGTCGCAGTGTGCAAAGTGCCCCTAAAGAACCCTTCACATTTAGCTGCGGTAGGAGGAAGTAATGTTCCAGTCCTTTATAGTGACCACATACGATTTATGCAAACAAAAAAAAAAAAATGGAATCTCCTCCTCCATTCCTTGCAATAATCTAGTTGTCTTCTTGAACCGACTAATCTCAGAATGTCCACCCACCGCCTTTTTTGATAAAAAAAAAAAAAAAATTGAGCAAAACTGGATCCCAGATTTTAGATGTGGCCTGTCAAGTGATTTATAGGAGGGTTACATTATGTTGGGTCACAGGATATCACCTCTCCTTGGTATACATTCTAACTTAAGGCTATAGTTAACATGGTGTAAGCTATGTTCGTCACTGATAACTTTATGGTAATAGCAAAGTGTATTTTTGTGCATTTTCGTGTTTGTTGGAGTTTCAGTTCAACAGACGAAAATGAACAGGTGAGATGCGAAAATTGTCATTTTTATGTAAGTGCATAATTATGCCCGCTATTATTTCCTGAGCAATTATGTTCACATAAATAGCCTAAAAAAAAACAAAATAAAAAAATACACAATTTTAGTTTAGGTCTCAGGTGTGCACAACTGACAAGTGCTTTCCCATGTGTTAGTAGACAACAATCATTCTAATACTAGACTATAGAGGGTGTCAAGTAGCTTCATTATTTGAAGCACCTGTTATGAATTTTAACCCTTTCACGACCTGCCGATTTTTCGCTTTCCGTTTTTTTTTTTCGCCATTCTTTTTCTGAGAGACGTAACTTTTTTATTTTTCAGTCAATATGGTCATGTGAGGGCTCATTTTTTGCGGAACGAGCTGTACTTTTAAATGAAACCATCAGTTTTACCATATTGTGTACTAGAAAATGGCAAAAAAATTCCAAATGCTGAAAAATTGCAAAAAAAGTGCGATAGCACTATGGTTTTTGAGATATTTTATTCACTGTGTTCACTATATGGTAAAACTGATGTGTGGGTGTGATGCCTCAGGTCAGTGCGAGTTCGTAGACACCAAACATGTATAGGTTTACTTTTATATAAGGGGTTAAAAAAAAATCGGAAGTTTGTCCGAAAAAAGTGGCGCACGTTTTACGCCATATTCCGTGAGCCGTAGCGTTCTCATTTTTCGGGATCTTAGGCTCAATGACGGCTTATTTTTTGCGTCTCGAGCTGACGTTTTTAATGGTACCATTTTTGCGCAGATGCTACGTTTTGATCGCCTCTTATTACATTTTGCGCAAAAGTTGTGGCGACAAAAAAACGTCGTTTTGGCGTTTGGAATTTTTTTGCCGCTACGCCGTTTACTGATCAGATTAATTGATTTTATATTTTGATAGATCGGGCGTTTCTGAACGCGGCGATACCAAATGTGTGTATATTTTTTATTTTTTTAACCCTTTAATTTTCAATGGGGTGAATGGGGGGTGATTTGAACTTTTAGGTTTTTTTGTTTTTTTTTAATTTTTTAAAACTTATTTTTTTACTTTTTTTTTTTATTTTACTAGTCCCCCTAGGGGGCTATTGCGATCAGCATTCCGATCGCTCTGCAGTATCTGCTGATCACAGCTGGAAGGCTGTAAACAGCAGATACGCTGTCTTTCTCTTTTGCTGTGCCCCGGGCACAGCGAAAGTGAAACCAATTCATGTGTAGTACAGGAGTCATCACATGACCCTGTACTACCATGACAACTATCGGGAGTCACGTGATCGCGTCACGTGACTTCCGATTTCGGCGGTAAGTAAAACTTTACCGCGATTGCGCTTATAATGGCGCTGTCATGTATTGACAGCGCCATATAAGGGGTTAATCGGCACGAGCAGATAACGATTCTGCTCGTGCCTAGCAGGCACACATCTCAGCTGTGAAAATCAGCTGAGATGTGTGCCGATCGCGGCATGCTGCCGCCGGAGGATCGCGGGCAGTAAGATTATGTCATTTAGGACGTAATTTTACGGCCCGCGGTCGTTAAGGGGTTAAAAAAAAACAAAAAAAAAAACAAATGATGGAAAAGCCCCCCCTTTGGGTTTGACTTTTTGTTTTGGAAGGTTTTGCCGCATGGAAATAGCGTTTATCGGCTATTACCCATCGTATGGAGGTTTATCTTTCGGCCCTTGCGGTTCCTTAGGTATGAACTTCAACTTTGCGGTTAAGGTCATTTCTATTGCTGTCATTGTTTCCAAGGCGCCTTTCCTAGGCTTCCGGTGTAGGACTAAGCGGCAGGGTCACGTTACCCGGTATCGGTACATTGGTCCAACCCTAGGTGCGGTAAGATTAAACTTTATTTTCCGCTACATGGAATCAGGCACCTGAAAAGGAGGAACTGATTGGTAGCTGAATTTTTCTTTAAGCTTCAACGGCTACATTCGCTTCAAGAGCAGTAACGGCTGAACCGATAGGGGGTGTATTTAACAGCAGCAGGTCTGGCTGTTTGGGTTTGTTTTCAACACAACGTTTTTTTAAAAAAAAAAAAAAAAGCTGCTTGCCGAATCGCTGCGTTCTAAGAAGTGACATGTCACTTCTTTCGTGCGTTCTGCATGCTGTCTATAGGGAGAGGCAGCATGCAGAGCGCACGAATCTGCCGGCACCATGCGCTTCAGAATGCAGCTTTTCAGCTGCACTCTGGAGCGCACATTTTCGGTGCGGTGCAGAGCGCACACGTGCGCACATAGCCTTAGATGAATACTTCTCTGAATGAACTCTTTCTGTAAGGCCAGGTTCACATTTCCGTCAATTTGTATCAGTCACAATCCGCGGCTCTGGTAAACAACGGAATCCGTTTGGCAGATTACGTTGTTTCCATATACTTGTATGAGCTACTTGTATGAGCGGCGGATTGTGACTGATGACACTGCGTTGCATCATCCACCCGACTGATCAGTCATGGAACGACTGACCAACGGGCGGCAGGAACGCAGCATGTAGGATTTTTTGAGCAGTGGAATCCTCTCTCTCGGCGGCCGAACGATCAGCTGATTGTCCAGCAGTCGCCTTCTGTGAGCGATCAGCTGTGCACCCGTTGGCCGGCTGCTGTGAGCGATCAGCTGATCACCCGGCGGCTGGCTGGTGTGAGCGATTAGCTGTGCACCCGTTGGCCGGCTGCTGTAAGCGATCAGCTGATCACCCGGCGGCTGGCTGCTGTGAGCGATCAGCTGATCACCCGGCGGCTGGCTGCTGTGAGCGATCAGCTGATCATCCGGCGGCTGGCTGCTGTGAGCGATCAGCTGTTCAACAAGTAAAGACCCTATCCCCGCCACGATTGGACGCAGAGGAGGTGGAAAAGTTTGTTTGTGCACTTTGGGGAGTTTTTTTTTAGCTTGTATGGCTGATATTAGAGAACAATAGAAGTAAGTTTCCACATATAATAACCCCCTTCCTAGTCTGTAGAAGTTGATAACAGAGAATAGTTGATCTAGTTCCCCCATATTATAACTGTCATTTCTTGGTCAGTAATGGCTGACAAGAGAGAACAATAGTTGTAGTTCCCCATATTACAACAGCCATTTTCTCACTTATAATGGTTGATAACAAGAGATAATAGTTGCAGTCTCTCCATACCAGTATCAGTTGCTTGTAATGGCTGATAACAGAGAATAATAGAAGCAGTTTTATTGACGCTGAGGGATTTGCTTATTTATATTTTGAGAACATTTGAAGTGATCTAGTCATATACTATGTATTTTTGATAACATTTGGAGTGTCAAATTTGTATATTCTGCACTTTTTCTGTCAACATTATGTAGGTTTTGCTCTCTGTTCGTCTTGTCTTAGGCCTCTTTCACACGTCCATGAAAATCACGCACATTTTTCACAGACGTGTCAAGGGTGCGTATTGCCCTCCGTGAGCCGTGTTTATGGCACACGTGTGTTCTCTGTGTTTTATCCGTGATAACACCTGGAGAACGGGAACTTTCTGCTCACCTGTCCCTGGCGTCGCTGTCCGTGGTGCTGATCTTCGGTCTCTGGTCCTGCCGACTCCCCGCTGCTGCTGCTTCCGGCCGCAGTGAAGTGAATATGCAATGAGCATAATGAGCGGTGGTCGGAAGCAAGTCACAACAACGGCAGAGACAGCAGGGCTGGAGAAGGTCAGTAAAGTTTTTTTTTTTCGCAGACACATGTGTGTCACATGGAACACATCCGTGTGGTCCATTTACGTTCCGTGTGACCAGTTGTGTTCCGTGTGACACCCATGATGCCGGAGAAAAACGGACATGTCTACGTGTGGAGCACACGGGCACACGTATGCTCCACACGTACACACGGTCCATGGCAGAATACGCACGTGAGCGCAGACCCGTTGATTTTAATGGATCTAAGTGTGCCCTTGTCTCCGGTTTGTAAGGAAACGGACCAAACACGTACCGGAGACACGGACGGAGAGGGGGCCTTAAATGAACAAATAAGTCTACATCAGATATTTTCACTTGGACACTGATTCACTGAGCCATGTTCATTTTTCCTCTGATAAAATCAGCATTCACTCTTGTCCATGTTACCTATGAGTAAGGACCATGTTCTAGGGTTGGAAACATGTCAGGTTTTGGTTATGTTTTTAATTTTGCATGTATTTTTAACATTATGATCTATATAAAACAGAAGAACTTTTTTATTCATCTTCCTGGCTGGATTCCTGTTATAGTGCTGGATGTTTTTCTACATACTTTGAAGTCTGTTCCCCTGGGCCTCCAACCTGGGGATCCTCCGTGCATCAGAGATTTTTTTATATTCAAGGCATACAACGGTAGGCTGAATACTTTTTTTGTTATTTGGTATTATCCCATCCCCCCACAGAATGTCCTTAGGAAAATAATTAAGAGTCCCAGCAAAGTCTTTCTATCCATTGTTCTTTATGAGAGCTGAGGAGGGATGTGAGCAAGAAAGGCCACATAAGGCAGAATTAGGTCGAGTCCACATGTCCTGTATTCATCCGTTGAGAAAATGATTTTTGCTGGATCAGTTTTCTTTAACATTGGAATCTATGGAGGACAGATCCGTTAACAGATTGCTATTTATCTTCCATTTGTAACGGATGTGGTAAGAAAACAACGGATATGTTACAGATGCAAGAACAACAGAGGGTAAATAACAATCCGTTACCGCAACCATCCTCCATAGACTCCACATGTTGAAAAAAAATGATTTGTCAGGAATCAGTTATTTAAAGAGGTGGTCCTCTACAAAGTATAGTGGCCACATTTATATAAAGCTGATAAAGAAGGTCTTTTATAAATACATTATTTTGCCAATTCTGCCTTTGAGCAGCGCTATCACCAACACGTGACCCCCAGCTCAGTAACCTCTGATGTCCGGTGATGTTACATCAACTTCTGGAATTGGAAGTTGACCCGACATCACCGAGGTGTGACCCAGTCTCCGTGAGTGACTGGGCTGTGGGCAGAGTTTCACCGCACGTCACAGCCCAGCATTGAACGCTCTCTCACCTTCACCACTGCTGCGACATGCAGAATTGGAAAAGAAGGTATTTAGAAAAAGCCTTCTTTATCAGCTTTAAAAATTGATGTGAACCTAAAGGACAAACCCAAAAATAAAAAGTTGTGTTTGCAAAACTTTTTTCCCCAACGGATCTGACAGATCCATGCCAACGGATATAATTATTGGATGCGTGAACTCAGCTTAATACTGATGGTACAATTCACTACCTAGTACACCACAGTACATGAAGTTACTGTTTCTTGCTCTTTGATCTTCCCGGATTATATGATATGATAAAACTTAGACATTATAATACAGTCAGTATACAATCATATCACATTTAGACCACATTGTGATACTGTGAGGTGGAGGCAGCACTGATGGGTGAGCTGAGCTCTGCAGGAGCCACAGAGCTGTGGTTGTTCTCCACCCTTTCCCACCCCAAATAAGATTTCTAATAGTTTTCCAGTTCAGATTCATTGCCAGACAGGACTTTGACCCTGAACAAGCAAGCGCTACTTTAGAAACAAAAGAGCTGCGTTCAAGTGTACTGTACGGACCCATCACCATACATATCATCTGATAACAAAAATTAAAGCTGACACCCTCCCTCCCCCCTAAAAACCCCAAAACAAAACAAACTAAAAACTCCAGTGACTTTATATCCGGTCCTGATAACTGAGGCATTATCTCATCCCAGGATTTGAGACTGTTGGGTGTCCCCTGCCACGCCCCCATTATATTTACATCTGCTAATAGCCAGGCTTTGATACAGAATCTCCTTAGGAAAATATAGCAGTCCAGCAAGGCCTTTGTATCACTCCTATATTTTCCTAAGGAGATTCTGTATCAAAGCCTGGCTATTAGGATAAGGGGCACCCAACATTCTCTGATACTATCAAAGATTGTTGGGTGCCCCCTGCCCTAATAGCCAAGCTTTGATACAGAATCTCCTTGGGAAAATAGTACTACAGATATTAGTAGTACTTCTAGTATTTCTAACTGGACAAGAGAAAATTACTACTTTTTCCTGCTGAATGCTCACTACATGTGGCCAGTGTTCACACACCTGCTCTAAACACCGAGGAACCCCCCACCAAACACATCCCCCGTGACTAAGTACAGGACCCGGCCTTACTGTGTAGCCGCTGTTGCCACCCAGGTGATTGCCACTGATACTGTCGCCCAGTTAATCGCCTGCCGCCCAGGTGATTGCTTGTCTTTATGAATCGCCCGCCGATCTACTTCTTGAATCCCCGCCGTGTTCTGAGTGACACTGCCTGTCTTCTGCGCCTGCACCTGCGGACAGAGGATTATATACCTGGTTTTATGTGACCTTTTGTACGTTAAATCGGAATATTATTTCCACCACTGGAACAAGGATAGAAATAAAAATTAATCCTTTAATTCAGCGCAGATTTTATATATAGGAATTTATTTCTATGCATTTTTTCTAGTCTGACCCTAGGCAAATTAAGGGGTTTCTGCCTTAAAATCTAGCTGCAGAATTATAGGAATATTGGGTTTGAGCGCTAATCATTATCCTATACGTATTGTAATTTGCCCGTTTTTTTTTTGCCTCCTAGGAAGCAGCGGTGTTCGGCCAACCGGCTCCAAAAGCACAGTCTGTGATACTGATACCATCAAGAGGAGATTATTATTCCATCATGTGCTTGGCCGGGGAAGTTTTGGAACGGTCCTGCTGGCGGAAGATCCATCTACCCGCAAACATTTTGCTGTTAAGATCCTCAGGAAAAGAGCCCTGCTTGCTGAAGGTGAAGAGCGTGTGATGGTGGAGCGACGAGTCTTACAGCTGGCATCTGGGAGCCCCTTCCTTGTCCACGCTGACTTTGCATTCCAGACTAAGGTACAATATGGAATATTAGGCAATGTCACACACACCACACACTCCTCTGCTTCATGGACCCCTCTGACTTCATCTTCCCAAGTCCCAAGGTTATTGCAGGCTATAAGAATAATGTGATATTTATATACATGGGCTATTGTTCACCCTACTGTAAATAATAAAATTTATAGCTGGGGGTGGTACATTGGGCCTCATTTATTAAATCAACCTTGTTCCTTATACCAACCAATCATAGAACAGCTTTCACATTTTCAGGGCAGTTAAATGATCTGTAGCTCAGCTCTAATTGGTTAGTATTGATAACTAGTTTTCTAGTGGATAGATTTATTACTGAGGCCCAATGTACCCCTCACTATAAATGATGATATCGATGACTAACTGTAATAATTCTTATCAATTCTGGGACCTCATGACTGTAATTGGGTGACGGGTAATATTTGTAACATTTCCAGTATTATCTGTGCATCATCTCCGGTCTGTCAGCATCATCACCATGTAGTAGCTGAGGACATTCATATCCACTCCGTGATCAGGATTGTGACCGGAGGCCTGATATTCTGTGTCATATGAATCCTGAAGCTGCAGAACCTCTTCCTGCCATTGTTACCTTATTGATATGAAATCTACATAGCTCAGCATAAAAGTGTTTAGCAAAATGTGTTTTTGCAAAAAATATGTTTTTTTTTATTTGGACTCTATGATGTTTATTTGACATTGTATAATTTTGTACACTATTATCTTATATAACCATGGGATTTCAGAATTGATTGTGTTTAGGTTATTTTTTGTTAATTTCTGTATTTTGTGTATACCATGTAGGAAGCCATGTGTGTGATATGTCAAGGCTATTATTTTTGTACACTTTTAAGACAATTTGAACATGTGTTATAATATTTTTTTATGTATTATCTGTTTTTCAATAAAGTTCATGCTTTTAATTAATTCTGATACAACTTTATGAATATGTGTTTACTTCTCTCCCATTGCCAACTTTTCAGTGTATGAATAAACTGTAATAAAATACCACATCCTCTGTCTTGGAGTGAAAATCCTTTTAACCTAACTAATAAAAACCTGGTGTTATATATATATATATATATATATATATATATATATATATATATATATATATATGTATGTATATGTATATGTATGTCTATATATATATATATATATATATATAATTTGTTGTGTCCTAGAACATCTGGTAGGCTTCCCCCAAAGAATAGATCTGTGGTATATATATACAGTGTGTCCACCCATATCCTGTCCACCGCCATTAACTTGAGAACGGCGGCAGCTATAGGCATAGAAGTGGTGTCTACCAGACTAGAAATGATTCAGCTCACCCCTTCTTCACTCCAGGATCCACCGCCAGCGCACGAAAAACGCCCTGACCTTGGGCAAGAGCAAATGAAGTCCAAAAAAAGAAAATTCCAGCATCTTGTGGAGAACAGGAGTATATTAAAATAGAAAATGTATTAATCAATATAAAATCCAGTGAAAAACACATCCAAAGGTGCACAGGAAAATAAAGGCACAGAACTATTTCCTACATGTTTCAACCTAAGTGGTCTTAACCATGGAATGCCAATTGGTGGAGGGGTCGCATACGCCTGCTGTTTGATATGAACTCACAGAAAGAAGTCCAATGGGGTCAGGTCAGGTGAGCGTGGAGGCCACTCCATGCAGCCACCATACCCAATGACTTGTAGGAAGGTCTCCATGAGGTATCGCTTCATGTCCGAAGCCTTGTGAGTTTTACACATTCTAATCATAGCATATCGGTATGCAAAGTGTCAATACGTATTGAATTGATGATGCCCTACAACTTTTTAATTCACTTTTTTTCTCTATCTCATTCCGTTTTCGATATAAAAATGCTGACTCCATTGTTTTCCACCAGGTGGTGCTATAGGTGGTTTCATTGCGTAGCTCATGGCTACTTACTATACCTAGACACCACTTCTATGCCTATAGCTGCCGCCGTTCTCAAGTTAATGGCGGTAGACAAGATATGGGTGGACACACTGTATACAGTATATGTTATATTTTTATGTATTGTGATGTTACAGTTCACACACTGAATGTGATGGGGGTTTAATCACTTTGCTAGCTTCAGTGACGTAGAAAAGGAACACCGACACTTTAAAAGTCAATATGGTTTATTTCCACAGGATAAACCACAGTGCAGCAACATAAACCAGAGCCTCTTCCGGCTTAAAGGAACACATACACACGATTTCCAAGTCCATAACATTTGCGGTTCGCCCGCCCAGAATGGATACCACTTCTCAGTAGAGCTGTCTCCCTCCACTCACTGACCCTGGTTAGCATCAACACTCTTCTCCATGAGGTTTCTTCATGGAATCCTGGCAGCTTCCTCACACCGACACCTATCAGTCTCACACACATTCTGCCATGTGCCAAACAACAGACTCCATTTTTAACTGTCATGTGACACACCTTCGGAAGGGGGTATGTAGGCAACCAGACCCACCCATCTCTCTAAGCCACCTGAAAACCTGACCCGGAGAACACTATACAAAGTTGTTGCCCAATATGTATTAGAAAGGACCTCCAGGTTTCCACCACTTCTGTGTTGCATGCCGCTCATTGACAATGAGGCCGGTCGCCATCTTACAATATATAATATATATATATATATATATATATATATATATATAAAAACATGCTTTGTGCGCTGCATACTGTGCACTTTTGAAGTTCATACCTTCCCCCCTGAAAATTAGAAGGTATGATATATGTAAGTATGATATGTATTATATGCAGTGCCTTGAAAATATATTCATATATTCATATCCCTTGAATTTCTAAATATTTAAAAAACATAAATCTGAAAATTGTGATGTGCATTCAGCTCCCAAGTGGTAAATTTGTAGGACCACTTTTGATTGCAATTACTGCTGCACGTTTTTTAGGATATGTCTCTACTAGCTCTCCTTTGGTCACCTGACCGGAGAACCTCCTTCCACATGCTAGCTGTGTACCCTATATGGCAAATGAAAGGGTATGCTCTGCTCAGATAACACCAAAGTGGATCTTTTTGGACTAAATGCAAAATGCTATGTGTGGGGATGAACTAACACTGTGCATCAACTCGAAAACACCATCCTCACTGTCATACATGGTGGTGACAGCATCATGCTGTGGTGATGCTTTTCTTCAGCAAAGACAGTGAAGCTGGTCAGAGTTGATGGGAAGCTGGATGAAGCTAAATACAGGACAATCCTGTTAGAAGTTGAAACACACTTGAGACTGGTACGCATGTTCACCTTCCATCAGGACAACGACCCTAAAGATACTGATAAAGCTACAATGGAATGGTTTAGATCATAGCATTTTCATAAGTTCGAATGGTCCATTCATAGTCCAATCCTAATTCCCATTCAGAATCTGTGGCAAGACGTGAAAATTGTTGTTCACAGATGCCACCATCCAATCTCACTGAGCTATTTTGCAAATAAGAATGGGGAAAAATGTCAGCCTCTAGATGTGCAAAGCTTATGGAGACATATCCCAAAAGACTTGTAGCAGTAATTGCAATGAAAGGGGATCCTACAAAATACTGATTCAGAAGGCTGAATACAATGTGCAATATAAGGTAATATTGTGGTACCGTGTTAGCCAGAAAAATCAATTGAAATACTATGTCCCAAGAATGACAAAAGTATTTTAGGAGTGATACCTTTATTGGCTAACCAGATAAATTATATTAGCAAGCTTTCAGAGCACAAAGGCTCCATCTTCAGGCAAAATTACAAAAAAAAATGGCTGAATACAAATGCACATCACCATTTTCAGATTTATATTTTTAAAATATTTAGAAAAACCATGTATCAGTTGCTTTACACTTCAAAAACACTTGCTACTTATTGTTGTTATTACATAAAGTCCCATTACATGCAATTAAGTTTATTGTGTTATGTGAAAAAATATGGAAAAGTTCATGGATAATGAATACTTTTTCAAGTTCCTGGTGCTATAACTAAGGAGAATTTATACAAGTTTAGTCGTCTGGCGTAAACACTTTAATAAATGTAATTGAATATGAGCACCATATTTTTGTAGTCCTACAAAGCAAGCTTTCAGAGCACAAAGGCTCCATCTTCAGGCAAAATTACAAAAAAAAATGGCTGAATACAAATGCACATCACCATTTTCAGATTTATATTTTGAAAATATTTAGAAAAACCATGTATCAGTTGCTTTACACTTCAAAAACACTTGCTACTTATTGTTGTTATTACATAAAGTCCCATTACATGCAATTAAGTTTATTGTGTTATGTGAAAAAATATGGAAAAGTTCATGGATAATGAATACTTTTTCAAGTTCCTGGTGCTATAACTAAGGAGAATTTATACAAGTTTAGTCGTCTGGCGTAAACACTTTAATAAATGTAATTGAATATGAGCACCATATTTTTGTAGTCCTACAAAGTGAGACTAGTTTCTTAAAGATATACCTCCAGTTTTACTTCTTAAAGTGTTGTACAAGATGTGACCTCATGTTTTTGGCACAGGCCAGGTTCATTTTTGGTGATTGCTTCCTCCGGATAAATCTGTCACATGCTGTGGATGGACCTCGCTTGCACAGGGCATCAGTAATAACAGATCACCACCTACAAAATCTGGTATAAAATTACACTGAACATTACGTGAACAAAATGTAAAAAGTTATTTAAGATTTCTCTGTATGCCCCTCTTAAGAAAATCATTGTACATAATCACATAATTAAGTGACCATCCACAACAATCTCATTATGAACCCTAAGGTGTCATCATAAGAGGTGTCTCACATTGTCACCAGCTAAAAAATATTGGAACATCTGAAATGCAATCCCTCTTACATGGGAAATATAGACAATCAACCTTCTATTTATCCTGTCGCCTATAGCAGAGGCAGACCCCCCACTGGTGTAACCTGTGCAATCACACAAGGGTCCAGGTGGTAAGAGGGACCATTTCTACCTCCAAAGAAGGTGGGAATGTGCACTATGATGATATAATGGACTGCAAAGGGGCCATATATTGTTCTTACACAGGGCTCACTTCTGTGTGTGTCCACCAGCAGCCTATAGTTATACTGACCTATTCTGTAGTAAATGTGTAGATATTGTGATCATTTGGCAACTTTACCTTGTAGACAAATCTACTTATATGTCTCTTCTGTGTAACAGCGCTATGTGCTACTTGGTCTAGAATACGTGAGCGGAGGGGACTTTAACACCTGCCTACTGATGAAGGGGCGGCTTGACATCCCCAGTGCAAGGTAGATTTTATCTTACCTACAAACCTGAGCATAACTGTATATAAATGTATAGGATTGGTTCTGCTCATATTGGTGCTGTGTTATCTGCCTCAGGATTCTGGTGTTTTTGATGTTAAAATATTGCTACAGCAACAAGAACATTGCCAAAACCCTGACTGGCCCCATTATTAGTCAGTGGGATCTGAGAAGATTTGTTGTATGTTCTGCATATAGTCATCTAGTTCTAGTAAACCAAGTAGATAATATTGGCTGGAAGAAAGATCTTGGTGCTTCTTGTGTTCTCCTCAGGAAGTTACATTCCTTCATGTATTTTTGTCAGATTCTATACTGCTGAACTTGTCTGTGGCTTCCAGTATCTCCACTCCAAGGGCGTCATCCACAGAGACCTCAAGCCTGAGAACATCTTGGTGGCTGAAACGGGCCACATTAAGATCACAGATTTCGGTCTCACAATTGACAACATGCATGGAGACCGATCAGCCACCGAATACGCTGGAACATCGGGCTACATGGCTCCTGAGGTACAAACAATAGTGGTTTTCTACTTATTTTTAATAAAACTTATAGTCCATGGGCAATTTGAGATATCCAACTTTTTTTGGAGGACTAGTTGTCTGCAATAAAAAAAACCCAGATGTTTGATTTTGATCCAACTTGTACATGTAATTTATCTTTCACGTCAATGGTTCAGTAAAAAACCCCAACATTGCACAGATGCCATGGGTATATTAGTACATCCTAGTCTTGTCTGTACTGTCTAACGAGTAACTACAAGAAGAACTAATGC
Source organism: Anomaloglossus baeobatrachus (assembly GCF_048569485.1). Classification (NCBI taxonomy): domain Eukaryota; kingdom Metazoa; phylum Chordata; class Amphibia; order Anura; family Aromobatidae; genus Anomaloglossus; species Anomaloglossus baeobatrachus. Next base: position 174,980,662 of record NC_134354.1, on the reverse strand, counting down.
CACACAGATGGTAAAAGCAGACAACATTTATGCTGCAAAGACAATACTAAAGTCTAGGGGGCACTCATTGTGAGTGGAAGAAAGGCGATAACAACAACTAAATAGGAAAGGGTTCTTTACAGTTAGAGCAGTCAGGCTGTGGAATGCCTTACCACATGAGGTAGTAATGGCAGACTCTATAACAACTTTTAAAAAAGGGCTGGATGATTTCCTCCGTTCACATAACATTGTTGGTTATAAATGATTTAGTGACAAAAATAGATAATTGATGAAGGAAGGTTAAAGGAGATGGACCTAGGTCTTTTTTTTAACATATGTAACTATGTTATTATATAGTTGCATATATCCCAAAACAATGTAATTCAAAAATCCAACTTGCTCAGCAAAAATAATCAAGTCCTCATATGATTACATAAAATAAAAATATATTTAATTCATACTTCAAATGGCCAGGTCCTTGAGGGGTTAAATAAAAAAAATTCTGCAAAAGTTAGGCCATAATTAAATTAAATTAATCAAATCTCAGTGTAGGACAGAATCATACAGAAATAGTATAGTTATAAGTTAGCATGAGGACATAAAAGTTGTGGAACATTTTGACCTGTGTTTTCTCTTCCATGATAGATTTTTCCTGGCAAGGAGTATAATGCCGGAGTAGACTGGTATTCTTTGGGGGTCATCATAAAAGCTATGGTTACCAGTGAGTGTACATACCATCTGACACTCGATGAGGCATCCTCCGGCATTGATGACATCATCACACAGGTCAGTATTACTCCAAGTGATTCCTACTATGGGTCGTACAATATTAATTTAAATGGTGATGGTTGTGAGGTTTTATTGTCTCTACACTTTATCTTCATGAATTTTACTTTATCATTTTTAGCTCCTTCAGAAAGATCCTGCCAGACGCTTAGGAGTCAATGGTAACATCCGAGAGCACTGTTTTTTTCAGTGTATTTACTGGGTCTTAGTGGAAGCCCTGAAAGTGCCTCCACCACACATACCTGTAGTAAGTATATGACCAGATCACATTGCATCAGCATCTCAATTTAGGAGATGCTCTGCTAGGTAGAGAACACTTTTAAATCTGAAAGTTATTTCTCTCAGTTTTTTAATCCTAATATTATATTTTTTTAATTTTGTTTTATAGCCAACTAAACCTTCTCACCGTTCTCGACCATACCATCTGGACAAATTAGAAGCAGCAGAGGCCAAAAAGTCACCTTTATCAGCAAAGGACCAGGCCATGTTCAAGGGATTTTCATTTGTCAACTTGGAAAACCTTGACAAGACACCAGCTCCATAGTCAACAGAGCAAGCTGTCCTCCTGAGTCTCCAGAAGACCTTGAAGAACAGAAGATTTGACATAACTTCAATGATCATCTGGAAGCGCTGCTGGAATTAAGATGACCGTGGAGACACCAAAGGACCCCAAAGAAAGACCTTAAAGAAGGAGAAGCCAAACAATTTGATCATCTACTGGTAGTAGGTATAAGCGTCACAACATCTGCGCTTCACTGTAATCATAGGCATGTGCACAACATTTTACACTACCGGTAATTGGGTTTCTCCTTGCTCATGACAGCTCCAGCTTTCGGTGCTGCCTTGGGCTAAGAAGAAACAACTTGGTGTGTGATGGCCGGCTATTAAGGGGTGGTGGAGGCCGGATTTGTTTTTTTTTTTTTCTTTAAAACCATCGCACATGTCTATGATCATTTTTACCATTTCCGGTAGTAAGATTTCCTCACACTCATGAAAATGATGTCATAGGTGTTGGGAAAGGTGTGTGATGGACGGCTATTAAGGGGAGGAGGAGGCCGGATTTTTTTTTTTTTAAATTAGAAGTCAGCAACAAAGGCGACAGAGGATCCCAATGGAAGAAATCTGTGATGGAGAAGTCAGCAAATCTTTTTATGTACTGGCAGTAAGCATAAATGCTACAATATTTGCACTTCCCTATGACAGGAATGTGGAGAACTTTTTACACTAACTAGCAAATGGGTTTCCTCTTACTGATGACAGCTCCAGCTTTTGGGGCTGTATTGGACTAAGATGAAAGAAGATGGTGTGCAATGGCTGGCTATTAAGGAGTGGAGAAGGCCGGATTTCTTTTTTTTAACTAACATCATTGCACATATCTAAGATAATTTTTACCATTACCAACAGTAAAATTTCCTCCCTATGTGTCCTGAGACCCACATAGATTGCTCAAAAGACCCCTTAGAAGTGCACAGCTTAGGAGACAGGACTATGACTTTCTACTGCATCTGCTCTGTGCTGTGTGCACTCTTCTAAAAGGACTTTTCAGCTGTGGTTGGGGGTCTCAGGACCAGATTCCTCACCAATCTACTCAGAATTATTGTTCATAAAACAAAACATCTCCCAAAAGTTTAGTTACTATGTGAGGTGCATTTACAATCGGAAAACGATTATTGGTCTATCTAAGCAGGCTGACAAATCACCCGATGCCCAAACAAAATGTTAATTTGTTGAGTAAAATAATTTTTCGGCTTACTTAAAGGGAGTCTGTCACCCAAACGCCAATTAAATTACATAAACAGTTATAAAGGGGATGTAGCCCCTACAAAATCTATATACAGCTTAGCTAGAATGACAAGTCTGCACTTTGTGTGTCTGTGGACTTGCGAATTCTCCCAACACATTCATTGTGTGCTGTGTGGATTTGCCGATGTCTGCTCTGGGATCGGTGGTCAAATATGTGATATGCATACTGCCGGTCAGAAATGGTCTAGGCGGGTTCTACCCGGGAGTATGAATATCACATACTTTACCGCCAATCCCAGCACAGACACCGGCAGATCCTCACAGCACACAGTAAGTACAGACTTGTCATTTTAGACTAGAGACTCCTTTAATATTTGATAAACAATCTACCTTTTAATATGCAAATTAAGGGGCTTCGGAGCACCCTTGGTCTATGCCTTGGTGCGCTCTTATGCCCTTATATTTGCATATAAAAGGCAGTCCCTTGTCTTGACAGCGCTCGCTTAGTAAGAGCGATAGTGATCTAAAACCACTTTGTGATAAAAATTGACCCTGGATGAGCAAAGCAGTCCACTCCAAGTGTCAGTTCGTGCTCGTATAATGTGGCTGTCGGCGCAAACTAACACCGCATTCCTGTGTGCCTGTGGCCGCCACTTGATAGAGTGAAGAGCAGCGAGCAAATATCTTCTGTGAGGAGCAATGGGACTAATTATGTGAAAGCATGCTCATTGCTTATTCAACATCCCTCCTCTTTACTGAAGGGCAGCCAAAAACAGACAAGAACGATACGTCAGAGCGAGCCTGCAGCCACATTGTGTGAACCCAGACGTGCAAGATGATTTTAGACAGAACTCACTTTTACCAATGAAGCGCTGTCAATAAAGACAAAACCAAAAAACAAAAAAGTATTCATACCGTTGTATGCCTTGAATATCAAAAAATATCTGATGCACGGAGGATCACCAGGTTGGAGGCCCAGGGGAGCAGACTGCAAAGTATGTAGAAAGCATCCAGCACCATAACAAGAATCCAGCCAGGAAGATGAATAACAAATTCTTCTGTTTTATTTAGATCATAATGTTAAAAAATACATACAAAATTAAAAAACATAACCAAAACTTGACATGTTTCGGACCCTAGAACATGGTCCTTACTCATAGGTAACATGGACAAGAGTGAATGCTGATTTTATCAGAGGAAAAATGAACATGGCTCATGAGTAAGGACCATGTTCTAGGGTCCGAAACATGTCAGGTTTTGGTCATGTTTTTTAATTTTGTATGTATTTTTTAACATTATGATCTAAATAAAACAGAAGAATTTTTTATTCATCTTCCTGGCTGGATTCCTGTTATGGTGCTAGATGTTTTCTACATACTTTGAAATAAAGACAAAAGACTGGCTTTAATATACAAATACAAGGGTGTAAGCGTGCACCAAACAAAGACCTCACCAATGGTGCATCGAAGCAAGCTCATTTACATATTATAGAAAAGTAGATTTTCTGCAAATTTTAAAAAAGTAATCTTGTAATTTTCCCCCCTAAACGTATGTTACTGTAGAGTAATGTCTGATAATACACTCACCGATCACTTTTTTCTCATGTACTTGACTCCATAATGACTTCACATCCACAGCTCGTCTCTGCAGACTTCCCTCTTCTCCAATTTTCTGCAGCACATCTCAACATGGTGCCCTTAAAAATCATATTGTCATTTTAATGTTCCTGAATAAAAATAACCACTAATGTGGTGCTTTAAATAGTCACTATGCTGTGCCCCTGACAAAATAGCCCCTCTCAGCGCCAGTCTACAGTAATAGACCCCCTAAACCCCAGTCTATAGTAATGGGCCCCCTAACACCCACCTACAGAAATAGGACCCTTAGCCCCTGTCTGAATTATTAGGACCCCTAACTCTCATCTACAGTAATAGCCCCCCAACCCCTGTCTTCTTTATTAGGCCCCCTAATCCCCGATTAGTAATAGGCACCCTAATCCCCAACTAATAATAGGCCCCCAGTCTACAGTAAAAGCGTATTACATTAATGTTGACCAGTGACCAGTATGAGAGTGGGTGAGCGATAACACCAAATGTAACACCCCTGCTCCTCATTCACACCTAGGACCTTATAACACTAATGAGTCACATAACACTGAGAATGGAAAATGGCTAATTGGGCACAATTTGGCCATTTTCACGTAGGGGTGTACTCACTTTTGTTACCAGCGGTTTGACATTAATGGGTGAGTTATTTCAAGTCCACACCAAATTTACAATATTTGGACACTGACTACTTTACATTGTATCAAAGTGTTATAGATTCAGTGTTGCCCATGTAAATATAAGAAAATATTGACAACAATTCTGGGGGGTGTACTCACTTTTGTGATATGCTGTAAATATATATTTTATGAAGTGGTAGTTATAAGCCCAATGTTTGGACCTCAGAGCTGTATATCACACCTAAGAAACCTTTCCATGTAATCTTTAACATCTATTTCTAAGGGTGTGTAAGGAAATCCATAATAATAAGACTCCTGCTTGGTAACAAGTGCAGCTTCATTGCCTCTATAATGAGTGAAAGGGTTAATACTTGGGTCCTGCATCAGTAATAGGCCCCTGTAGTAACCATGACAACTGTTTAGGTCATAAATATATGTCATAAAGAAAATTCCATAAAAGAAGGCTGCGCTGCCATGATCAGTGCCATTACTGATGCGCCTGAGGACGTTGAGCTTGACCACCCCATGTAATGTGCTGACCTTGGGGTAATTTGGAGGTTCTAGCAGAGAAAGGGGTTGTCTTATTTAGATGCCCCCAGTGTATATGAAGGTAATAGAGGGAGGTCTCCAGCACAGGATTCCCTTCTATTACCCTCTACAAAGAGCAGTTCTCCTTTGGGAGTTCATGGACGGACCGATGACTTTAATGGATGCTGTGGGGGGGAGGTATAATGGGGAGGGGTATTTATCTGATTAGCAATTATCCATAATGAACAATTCCTGTAATAAAGTGTCCAACTCCTTGAGATTTGGACCTGGATCTGTAAGGGAGAAATTGATCATCCATCTGGGCAATCAGATCAATCAAATCAGATCAAGCAATCACTGTGGTGACAGATATCACAGCCAGATCTCTCCACATCCGGTTTATCACATTTATAGTGTAGATTTATTATTTCATTCTCTGTAAATCTGGTAAAATGTTCAAATTGTAAAACTGCTTTTACATCTGTTATATATCGGCACTAACTCTCTAAGCCCAAGAGAAGGGCAATCCTCCAGCCATGGTTCTCTAGAGGTTTCCTCCACAGGGGTTTTTTCCTCTCCTGAGTGCTGGGGGGTGACTCTTCGTGAGTCGGGGGTGTGCCATTTTTGGTGTCATGTAAATTTAAATAAACTTGAGAATGTTTGACACCTAATTGCAATGCTTTGTGTATTTATTTTGCATGCGTCTGTCTGATTCATTTTGTTTGGGAGTCGGGGTCCATCACATATTATATATCATATGGCTGGACATTCTTTGCAATAAAGAATTATATTACTGCAGTGTTATAATAAAACAATGCTTCAAACTAAAATATACAGGGAACCCCAATTTGCATTTGCATCATATATTGGTTGTTTCCTGTGTTAAGAAGAACCATAGAATGGTCTACGCTGAACCATGAATATCCAACAAAATATAGCTTACCACTACCATAATAAAAAAAACACTTTTATTAAATAGCAAAAAATTAAAAACATGCAATGAAGTAATAATCAGGTGGAAAGGACAAAGCAGTGCGGTGACCAACAATTAAAAAAGAGGGAGGCTAAAAAACCAACCGCATTGACAGAGTGTACCCATGATTAAATTATAGTTATAACAAGGTAAATGGTCAATTATACAACACAAACTGTGATTGTTGGGAAGCAGAATGGCTGGAAAAAGGATTGCAAAAACCTAGCAATCTAGTAATGGAAGGGCAGTGTATCAAATCAATAGTATATTATACAGTAAATACAGAGCAACAAAGTAGGTGATTAAAGTAAAAAATCATAATCACACCCACATTTTATACTATTGCACCTACCCTTGACCTATATAAACCGTAGCACAAGCTGTCAATATTACCAGAATTATAATTATATTGCACAAATTGCAAAATGGCAAATATTCCACTAACCCACCATCATAACAGGACAACCAATTGGAGAGTCTAACATGGAAATTTTGCAAATTGGGGCCAATAACAAATAAACTAGCTATTGTACAAGCCCAAAAAAGTAAACTGAGTGCTTAGGTTAACAACCACATCGTCACCAATGGAGTATATACATGTGGGTCACAATATAATAGAGTATGCAAGCTGGGTTTGGTATACCAAGCAGCCTAGTGTGAAATGAATTGTATATCACGGTATAAGGTTACATATGCAGGACTTTACCTGGCAAATGCTGGAGGACCCCCGCTCTCCGTTCTCCCGACGCACGTTTCAGCATCATCACCTTTCTCAAGGGAGGAAGTGTTCTCCGGGTACAAGAAAGTTCACCTAATAAATCCATGTTGACCAATCGTGGCATCTCTCGTCACAGGAGGCAGTCACCTCAGAAGCAGCGCCTGACACAACCGACGCGTCAGCCAGCACTGCCCAGTTGAGAGCGTCAACCATGGGGATGTGTAAAGTACCATGTCACCATGCTTGGAATAGATGCCGTCACTGACAGGCTGAGCAGATAAGCGAGTATGCACGCACACAGACAACTCCCTGCCGATATGTGTCAAATAGAAGTGCATTATCGCTGACATAATAATGGTGCACACAATTGCACACACACCAGTAAGTCATCAAAGCAGTATAAGTTTAAAGAAGAGTGCTATACAGCTCATGGCACTAGTGCAGGGTGTAATTGCACAACCCTAACATGAATATTGAATACACAAATTGCCCCAGGAGTTGTCTCTGCTCTGGTGATGACGATGGGGAAGAGGAGACAAGCATTACAGTACAACGCTCACATGTGTTCATTCATCATTGGAATAAAGAATTATATTACTGCAGAGTTATAAGCAATTTGCTCAATTATTCCTGTAACTTCCATTCACTACAAGGGTGAGGGTAGCATACAAGTGCTGGAGGTGGTCAAGCCCTGCAATGTAAAGTATATGGTTATGAAGATTGGAATGTGTTATGCCAGTTGCTAAATGTGTATGTTGATATGTTATGCAGCTAGCTGGGAGCAGGTTCCAGATACAGTAGGGTGGGACTGTTACCATAGGTGCCAACTGGTGGTTGGGCTGAGATAGCGGCATAAAGGAAGAGATAGGATTAAAGGAGATGTGACAGATGTGGAAAAGAGGTTGGTTGGGATGTCTAGAGAGGAGCCCAGTCTGGAATAAAGTTCCATTGTTAGAAGACGTGGCCTCGGTTCTAGGGCCAGTCAGGAAACCCTGAGGTATCATTAAGATGTCCAGAGCCTACAGCTCACCCCGGCATGCTTAAGAGTCATCCGGCTAGAAAGCCGGAATCAGATGAAGGTGAACAGACTCAAGGGGAAGAAGACACTGATCCTGGAGCTTGAGGACGAGATCCAAGATAGTGACGGAGGACAGGTAGAGAGGTAGCACCCCATCCGGTGAGGAAGGAAGGAAATGAAAGCCATGTCTGTCATAACGGTTTGAAAAATAAAGGGAATTTTGTGGTTGGTAAAGTAAGCTCTGATATCACATTTCTGACTGCCTACAACTGCCTATGACGAGGACCGCCAGTGGGGTGACAGATACCGACCTGAAGAAACCAGTAAGTGTTGTGCACCCCACCCGACGTCCTATGAGCACTCAGAGTCTCCTTAGCGAAGGAGTGCAGCACCCGTGCAGCCCAGGGCTGGCTCCTTCCTTCATAAGACAGTCTGCATGAACAGTGGCTGCACAGAATCTTTTATATCCTGATAGGCAAGGGCGCTGCTAGGATCAGAAAAGATCAAAGGCTCAAGCCCTGAGGCGTGTTCTACAGCCTATCCCTCTCATCAACCTGAACAAAAAATGTAACTCCCCAAAAAAGCAGTGATATCTCTCGCAACACAGATATTGTAGCTGAAACCTGCAATGCCATGTAACGCTGCATTTATACAGTGATCATAAGGCTATGTTTAAACATTTTTGTGGTATTTATGCTGCCCCATATTTTACTGGAAAACGGGAAAAAAATTCCAACGTTGGTGAAATTACAAAAAAGTGCAATTTCCATGATTGGAAGGCAGATCTTGGCTATATAACACAGACGTCACCTGCCTCGTATGAAGCAGGCTCCGCCCCTGAGCCAGAATCGTACACCTCTTAAGCGGGCTTTAAACACAGTGACATCGCTAGCAATGTCGCTGGTGAAAGCACCCGCCCCCGTCGGTTGTGCGTCACTGGCTAATCGCTGCCCGAGGCGCACAACATCGCTAACACCCGTCACACGGACTTACCTGACTAGCAACGTCGTTGTGGCCAGCGAACCGCCTCCTTTCTAAGGGGGCGGTTCGTTCAGCGTTACAGCGGCGTCACTAAGCGGCCGCCCAATAGAAGCGGAGGGGCGGAGATGAGCGGGCCGAACATCTCGCTCACCTCCTTCCTTCCTCGTTCGGTGATGTTCCTCGTTCCTGTCGTATCACACATAGCAATGTGGGCTGCCTGCAGGAACGACGAACAACCTGCGTCCTGCAATAGCAACAATAATCGGGATTAGAACGACCGGTCAACGATCAACGATTAGGTGAGTAATTTGGATCGTTTAACGGTCGTTCATTAATTTCACATGCAACGACGTCGCTAACGAGGCCGGATGTGCGTCACTAATTCCATGACCCCAACGACATCTCGTTAGCGATGTCGTTGCGTGTAAAGCCCACTTTAGTGACAAAAATGTAAGCCATAGGTTAACCCCTTCATGATCTTGTATTTTCCGTTTTTCCCTCCTTTTCTACAAAGGGACATATCTATTTTATTTTTCTGTCCTCACAGACGTATAGCAGCTTGTTTTTTTGCAGGACAAATTGTACTTTTGAATGAAACCATTAATTCCACCACATAGTGTACTAGAAACAAATACAAGTGTGTTGAAATTTAAAAAAAAAAATGCAATTCTACAATAGTTTTTGGGTTTTTATTTACGATGTTCACAATATGTTATATCTGACTTGGCAGTATGATTCTCCAGGTCAGTACGAGTACGCAGATACGAAACATGTATAGGTTTTTTTTTATTTTTATTTGTTTAAATGCGGAAAAAAAAATCAGAAATTTATTTAAAAAAAAACAAACATTTTGCTTTAGTTGCCATATTCCGATACCCGTAATGTTTTCATGTTTCAGGACATGAGGCTATGTGAGGGCTTATTTTTTGTGCCCTTAGGTTAAGTTTTTATTGATAACATTGTTGGTTAGATACAATGTTTTGATCACCTCTTATTGCATTTTATTGCAATATCTCATTTTTCTTAGATTTTCCTTAGCAGTAATGCATATCTATACTATATTCATACATTCATGGTTTTCATGCATTAGTATTTCAGAGCGCAAACTGACTTTTTTTGTAATGTTATGTTATGTTCAGTTATGCACCTGTTCACATTGCAGTTTGGTGCGTGCAGTCAGTCTTTTTGTCTAGATTAATGGGGGTCATACCTTCTGACCCTGCACCCCTCCCCCACTAGCCACTTGCACATACACAGGAGTTCTTTAAACCTAGAGAGAGGCTTCAATATAGAGTAGGTACCCAATTACAAGATATGTCATGACGTGGTGACGGGGCAGATATAAAAAATGGCCGTTTTTGTATGGTAAATATCTAATTTTTCTTAGATTTCCCATACCAGTAATGCATATCTACTGTATATTCATACAAGGTGGCCATAAAATAACCTAAGGTGTTTGGAGCCATGTGCAGAGTGACACAGTGGACAGAATCGGCTGAAAATTGCTATGTACAGTAGGCTATTCAAGGCATGGAGAAATAAAAGGCATCTTAAAAAAAATGTGTTATATATATATATATATATATATATATATATATATATATATGTGTGTTTGTGTTTGCCTGCCATTGTTTTCAATGGGGTTCGAGTGGTTCGTCGAATGGTTCGTCGAACGTTCATCGACCGGAGCCTCCGTTCGACGAACCAAAACCGAACTCGACGCTAGGGGGTGGCTCATCTCTACTCAGGGAGGATCGCAGCATCCATATTACGGATTTCAAATAATGGACTTGTGCTTAGTCATAGTCTGCCTTCTAACTTGCTTCCCTCTATTGAATAATGGTGAGCTGAAATAACTCTCTTATCACCATTTGGTTCCAGTTTACGAAAATCATCAGGAAAATGGCATCACAACAACCAGACAGAAGTAATCACACCAAGCAAACATATAGTTTTCTTCAATTTAAATAGTAAAAATAAATGAGAAGTTTGTAAAAAAAAAAAATTGCTTTCGGCAGCATTTTCCGAGTCCTGTAACATTTTTATTTTTCTGAATCTGGGGCTAAGTGATGGCTTATTTTTTGTGCCCTAAGCTCACATTTTTACTGATACCATTTTTTAGCAGATGTGATGTTTTGATTGCCTCCTATTATATTTTATTACAATGTTAATTCTGGCATTTTAATTTATTTTTGTTACACTGTTTACCGATCGGATTAATTTATTTTGTATTTTGATAGATCGGACAGTTCTAAATGCAGAAATACCAATTTTGTGTATTTTATATTGTTTTATATTCAATAGGGCAAAAAAGTTTTTTCAGATTTTAAAAACTTTCTTTTCCACTTTTTATTGTATTTACTAGTCCCCTCAGTGGATTTGAAGCTGAGATGAAATGATCGCTTATGCAGCACTGAGGAATTCATCAGCATTGCTCTGGCCATGTCACACTGAGTTTTGCACAAATTTTGCTGACTGTTATGGTGGCGTTGGGCATGGTTCAGACTGCAGATTCTGATGCTCCGCCTGATATTTTCTCTGGTGTCTGGGATCTACACAGGCAGATTTGGGCATCAACCTGCTGTGTGCTGATTCATAGGCAGGCAGGCAAGAGTTAATCTCTGCTGCTCAGCTTGATCCTTTGGTCACATGTTGTGGGAAGGCCTATCACATCTGCTCCCCTCCTATTTATGCTGGTTTAAACCTTCCACCCATGCCAACTATAGTTTTTTTATGTTGGTCTGTGAGGTGTGGTGTCCCAGGCTTACTGGTGAAAATTGTGCTCTTTGCTTGGTGCAGTTGTGGTGTTTACCCCTCTTTTTTTATATCTTCCTTCCTGCTCTGTTTTTTCTTCCTGAACCTCTTATTTTCTTTAACTTTGTGAGTTAGTGGTTTGTGATAGAGTTTTGATTTTTCAGTGTCTGTCTTTCACTGTTAAAGGTACTTTACACGCTGCGACATCACTACTGATATATCGTCGGGGTCACGTTGGTAGTGACGCACATCCGGCGCCGGTAGTGAGATCGCAGCGTGTAACACTAATAAGCGACGATCAACGATCGCAAAATCGTTCCAAAATGGTGATCGTTGACACGTCACTCATTTCCTTAATATCGCTGCTGCCACCGGTACGATGTTGTTCATCGTTCCTGCGGCATCACACATCGCTATGTGTGACACCGCAGGACGAAAAACATCTCCTTACCTGCGTCCACCGGCAATGCAGAAGGAAGGAGGTGGGCGGGATGTTACGTCCCGCTCATCTCCGCCCCTCCGCTTCTATTGGCCGGCCGCTTAGTGACGCCGCAGTGACATCGCTATGACGCCGAACGCACCTCCCCCTTGAGGGAGGGATTGTTCGGCAATCACAGCGATGTTGCTGACACGGAATGTGCATTTGACGCTGCCGTAGCGATAATGTTCGCTACGGAAGTGATCACCACATATCACTGGAATGACGGGGGCAGGTGCTATCGCGCTCGACATCGCTAGCAATGTCACAACGTGTAAAGCACCCTTTAGTTTCATCACACTCCAGTTCCATTCCTACCTAGGGGGCGGATAAGGGGGAATCAAATCAGGACAGGTCAGGAGCAGAGCCAGGAAGGAAACTCAGACCTCTCCAGCAACAGGAGAATCCCTGAGATTAGTGATAGTATAGGGCTCCCTAGCTTGAGGAACTGCTTAGTTGCCCCAGTTCCCTGCTATCCAATAGTCATCAAAACAGTACAGCAAAAATGAGGATCTCCTATGAATGTCGGTGCTTAGCCAGCATTCACAAGCAGTTTTTCATGATAGACACATGGGTCATCAGCTGACCCCTGGATATCATACCAACCCTTTGGCGGCTTGTGATCACGTGATAAGGCCGCCGGTGGAAGTGCTTAATGATGCACTCACCCTGGCACATGTTAAATCCCACTGTCAGAGATTGACCCTGGCATTTAACTAATTATCAGCAATTGGTGGATCTACAATCCACCTGTGGCTGTAAAGCCTGCTTTACACGTTGCAATTAGTTGTACAATCGCATTTGCGATGTGACACGCCCAGGTTGCATATGTGATCTTATGAGATCACACGTAGGTCATTCATTTGCTGTCACACGTGCGTTAGTAGTCTATGTTAAATTGATCAATTTTGTGTGCGATCCTTTAGATCATGTGTTCTGTGACGTATGCATTGGGCACCTTTTTTTTTTTAACTTATTGACTTGCCAAGCGTGTGCAATGTGTAGGGATGCGTTTTTACTATGTCATCTGCCATTCAGCTCTGCTACATGGCCGCTGACAGCAGACACAGACAGTCATGTAGCAGAGCTGAATGGCAGATGACAGCAGACACAGAAAGAGCCGCACTGTCAGAATAAACTCTGGTGAACTTCACCCGACTTCATTGTCATGCTGCGGCTCTGTCTGTGCCGCGTCCTGATTAGCGGTCACCTGTGAAGGACTCACCGGTGACCGCTGAACTCCTGAGTAACTGAATTGAGCAGCCCTCTCTCATACTCACCGATCCCCGATCTCCGGCGCGGCGCTGCACGGCATTCACACTGCTCCGGCGGCTTTTACTATTTTGAAAAAGCCGGCCGCCCATTAAACAATCTCGTATTCCCTGCTTTCCCCGCCCACAGGCGCCTATGATTGGTTGCAGAGAGACACGCCCCCACGCTGAGTGACAGGTGTCACACTGCACCCAATCACAGAAGCCGGTGGGCGTGTCTATACTGTGCAGTGAAATAAATAATTAAATAATTAAAAAAAACGGCGTGCGGTCCCCCCCAATTTTAAAACCAGCCAGATAAAGCCATACGGCTGAAGGCTGGTATTCTCAGGATGGGGAGCTCTACATTATGGGGAGCCCCCCAGCCTAACAATATCAGCCAACAGCCGCCCAGAATTGCCGCATACATTATATGCGACAGTTCTGGGACTGTACCCGGCTCTTCCCGATTTGCCCTGGTGTGTTGGCAAATCGGAGTAATAAGGAGTTATTGGCAGCCCATAGCTGCCAATAAATCCTAGATTAATCATGTCAGGCGTCTATGAGATACCTTCCATGATTAATCTGTAAATTACAGTAAATAAACACACACACCTGAAAAATCCTTTATTAGAAATAAAAAACACAAACATATACCCTGGTTAACCACTTTAATCAGCCCAAAAAAGCCCTCCATGTCTGGCGTAATCCAGGATGCTCCAGCGCCGCTTCCAGTGCTGCTGCATGGAGGTGACCGGAGCTGCAGCAGACACAGCTGCTCCTGTCACCTCCACGCAGCTAATGAAGACAGCCGCGCGATCAGCTGAGCTGTCACTGAGGTTACCCGCTGTCACTGGATCCAGCGGTGGCCGCGGGTAACCTCAGTGACAGCTCAGCTGATCGCGCTACTCACCGCTGCTCCTCTCACCTCCACGCAGCTAATGAAGGCAATAGCGCGATCAGCTGAGCTGTCACTGAGGTTACCTACGGCCACCGCTGGATCCAGTGACAGCGGGTAACCTCAGTGACAGCTCAGCCGATCCCGCGGCTGTCTTCAGTTGCTGTGTGGAGGTGACAGGAGCGGCTGTGTCTGCTGGAGCTCCTGTCACCTTCATGCTGGAAGCGACGCTGGACCATCCTGGATTACGCCGGACATGGAGGGCTTTTTTGGGCTGATTAAAGTGGTTAACCAGGGTATATGTTTGTGTTTTTTATTTCTAATAAAGGATTTTTCAGGTGTGTGTGTTTATTTACTGTAATTTACAGATTAATCATGGAAGGTGTCTCATAGACGCCTGACATGATTAATCTAGGACTTATTGGCAGCTATGGGCTGCCAATAACTCCTTATTACCCCGATTTGCCAACGCACCAGGGCAAATCGGGAAGAGCCGGGTACAGTCCCAGAACTGTCGCATCTAATGTATGCGGCAATTCTGGGCGGCTGTTGGCTGATATTGTTAGGCTGGGGGGCTCCCCATAACGTGGAGCTCCCCATCCTGAGAATACCAGCCTTCAGCCGTATGGCTTTTTCTGGCTGGTTTTAAAATTGGGGGGGACCGCACGTCGTTTTTTTTAATTATTTAATTATTTATTTCACTGCACAGTATAGACACGCCCACCGGCTTCTGTGATTGGGTGCAGTGTGACACCTGTCACTCAGCGTGGGGGCGTGTCTCACTGTAACCAATCATAGGCGCCGGTGGGCGGGGAAAGCAGGGAATACGAGATTGTTTAATGGGCGGCCGGCTTTTTCAAAACAGTAAAAGCCGCCGGAGCAGTGTGAATGCCGTGCAGCGCCGGAGATCGGGGATCGGTGAGTATGAGAGAGGGGGTAAGAGGGATAGACTGACATGGACAGAGAGAGAGGGACAGAGATAGTGACCGACTGACAGAGATTAGTGAATGACAGACATTGTGAGGCGCATCAGAACGCAGCTTTTCAGCTGCGCTCTGAAGCGGACCTTTTTTAAGCTGCGGTGCAGAGCGCACACCTGCGCACATTGCCTCAGACATCACAATCGTATGAGGGATGTCACACGTTACAATTGACTAGGTTCGTGCAACAAAACAATCAATTCTAGACAAAGATATGATGTGTTTGCGATCAACGGTTTTGCGTTCCATCCTGATCGCACGTAGATGTCACACGCAGATACCTCACAAACGATGCCGGATGTGCGTCACTTACAACTTGACCCCAACGACGGATTGTGAGATATATTGAAGCGTGTGTTGGGGGCTTAAGAGGCACATGTTGGCTGATCAGTTCAGCTGACGTGCAGGGAAAGTTGTGGGCTCAGCTTGCGAGCCCACAGCAAAGCAAGGCACACAACCTATGACATAAACATACTTCATAAAGGGTTTAATGCAAACATTTGATTTAAACAATAGAATTACCTTATTAAAGCTTCTTTTTAAATTTTATAGTCGAAGAGTACACCCATCAATAGTCAATGAGTTAAGAGATTCTAGTCTTGAAAATTTCTAGATAAACAACTTTGTGTTTTTATTACAAAGGGCTCATATTTGCCCATGTATCCAGATATGCAAAAATTAGCACATAGGAAAATACCTTAGTTGGCTCATATGGTTTTACAGTTTATGTCTCTCTTTATTTTATAAACTGTCAAGTCAAAGAAAAAACAGAGTCACCGCAGAGCACATGTGTTTGAAGTCTTTCTCAAAGAAACAGTAAGATTTCCTGAAATAGTTTGGAAATTTTCAAGCTCGGTGGCTTTGGTGTAAACATAGACTGAATGTCTTGTGTGCGAAGTGTGCAGCTTCCCTTTGTCTAATGCCAAAAAGATGTCACAGTTCCTGCAGACCAGTACTAGCATATCCTGACTGAAGAATCAACTTCTGTTTTTAGATAAAATTTTGTTTGTGAATAAAGGCATTCTTTAGTCGAACTGTCAGGAGCAATGCTGCTTCTTGCCTAAGGAGAGACACAATTTATCCAAAGAAAGTACCAAAACAATGGGAACTGGTGACGCCTGGTGACCATTACTGAAAATGCCTGGTGGACTATTGCATAACTGTACCAGTACTAATAAAAGTTTTTTAAGCAGTATTTTTTTTAAAAAATCCACTGACATGCTGGCAAATAGCTTTGAATGTATGAATATCTCTAATTGAAACTCAACAGTTGTCCCTGCGTTTTAGAGCGCTATAGCAATTAGCAAATATAATTTGGGCATTGATAAAGGTTCCAGATTATTCGCATACCAAAATATAAAGCCATATTCAAATTGCTTAGAATGAAAAAAATGATTGTTTTCCATCATATGGGACGTACCATATTTTTCGCACTATAAGACACACTTTTTCCCCCCAAATGTTGGGGGAAAGTGGGGGGTGCGTCTTATAGTCTGAATGTAGGGCTGCAGGGAATGAGGGTGCTGCAGTGGCGTGGGTAATCGAGGGCATGAGCAGGCTGCAGCAGCCCCTACCGTGACCACGTGGACCCGCTCATTTCATATGCCCACCCATCATCCCGCCCATCATCTCTCAACGCTGAAGCCAGCGCTGACAGGTGGGTGGGATGGTGGGCGGGGGATGAGTGCATACTAAACATCCGGCCCACATGATCACCCCTGGCAGCTGCAGCCTGGAGTGATCATATGTGGCTGTATTCACTGCCCCCCGCGTATCATCATCAGCGCGAGGTGCAGTGAATCAGTATACTCACCGGCCACGATCCCTGCAGCATCGCTCGTCCTCCTATCTGCCGGCCGCAGCTGTGTGTGGAGACTAGCGGTGCACACAGCGGTGACGTCATTGCTGTGCGCACGTGTTCACACACAGCCGCGGCTGGCTCAGACAGGAGGACGAACAATGCTGCAGGAATCATGGCCGGCTCCACACAGGTCAGCGGCAGTGCTGCTGGCACAGACGGGAGGAGAAGCGATGCTGCATGGAGTGAGGAAAGGTGAGTATGAACGTTTATTTTTTTTGTGTGCCACAGGATGCGGCCATACACCAGGATGGGGTATATAGCAGGATGCAGCCATATACCAGGATGGGGTATATAGCAGGATGGGCGCACATATCAGGATGGCAGTATATAGCAGGATGGGGGCTACACCAGGATGAGGGACATATATATACAAGGCAGGAGGATCATATACAAGGCAGGAGGATCATTACCAGGAAGGGGTATATAGCAGGATGTGGCCATACACCAGGATGGGGTATATAGCAGGATGTAGCCATACACCAGGATGGGGTATATAGCAGGATGCGGCCATACACCAGGAAGGGGTATATAGCAGGATGCGGCCATATGCCAAGATGGGGTATATAGCAGGATGGGAGCACATACCAGGATGGCAGCATATAGCAGGATGGGGGCTATACCAGGATGAGGGACATATATATATACAAGGCAGGAGGATCATATACAAGGCAGGAGGATCATTACCAGGATGGGTTACCTTAGTAGAGAATTTGGGGAGATTACCCCCATAACAGTGTCAGCAGCAGATCCTTGCCCTATAACAATGTGTCATGACCACATTTTTTGCTTAAAATTAAATTTTCCGATTTTCCTCCTCTAAAACCAGGGTGCGTCTTATGGTCCTGTGCGTCTTATAGTCCGAAATATACGGTAATTTATAAAAATTGTTCCAAGAAGTTATTAGAACTTAAACAATGGAGTATGAAATGGATTTTAAAAATATTGACATTTTGAGAAAATTAGATGATGTTTTGTCTCAATTGCATTGTCCTGACCGCTCCAAGTATATCAGGGATGAATAATCACTAGAAAAGTTGGAACATGAGCTCTGTTGAGTCTCTTAAAAACTTGAATTGTTGAATTCAAATCTGAAGTATGTTTTAAAAATTATTCTGCAGTAAAAAATGGATAAAAATGATTATGCCTAGCAGGAAGAAGTCCTCCTCATTACGAAAGCTGATCTAATCTGTTGCCTGCCTATCCAAAAGTCCATGGAGAAGTTCATATAGACTACTCACAAAAAGTTAGGGATATTTGCCTTTCGGGAAATATATGTAAAACGGAAAACTTCATGCTGCAGTCATATTTTATCTTGGAAGTAGGGCATGTAAGTAGAAGCATGTAATGGGGATTTCCTCATCTCAAACAATTTACTGAAACAAAAGCCTCATCTCAAACAATTTACTGAAACAAAAGCCAACAGTAATGTTGGCTGTACCACGCAAAAAATGTCACTGTCTCAATAACTTGTCATGTGGCCTTCAGCATCAATTACAGCTTGACAACGAGGCCTCATGCTGTTCACAAGTAGAGTTATTGCTTGCTGAGGCATGACATCCCACTGTTCTGTAAGGTCAGCCCTCAGGTCGTAGAGGTTTTGGGATACAGAGTTACGAGCCTCTACATGGCGACTCATCTGATCCCATAGGTTTTGTATGAGATTCAGTTCTGGAGAAAGTGCAAGCTACTCTATTTGAGGTACCCAGTGTACAGCAGCTGTTCAGTAGTAGTGTGACCTCGATGAGCTGGAGCATTGTCATCCATGAAGATGAAATTACGCCTGTGTTGTTCATGCAGAGACACAATAACTGGATTAATCATGTTATTTCAGTAGTAGGGGCTTGTCACTGTACCATTCACAAAGTGTAGTGCAGTTCTGTATTGACCAGACATGTCTGCCTACACTGTAACACTACCACCACAACTCCCACCACCAAAGGCTTGTCTGGTGACAACAGTAGCTGATGCATAGCACTCTCCTTGACATCTCTGAACATTGTTGTTAGCTAAGAAATTTTCTCAGCATGAATGGGCTTTTATCAGTGAACAGCACTTGGGCCCACTGGTCCCTCATCCAGCAAGATGATGACACCAATGTCTACTCATATGGTCAAGTACCCCTGCAATGTCATAAGGCACGCACACCATGCCAACGTAAACAGTTTATAATGGTCTGATACAAAACTTGGGTGCCTCTCCCCTCCCTTAAATGTGCATAGAGTTTTGTGGCATTCATCATCCAGTTCCAAAGGGCATTGTTCATAATGAAGCAGTCATCAGTATGGGATGTGGCCAAAAAATGTCCACTTCTATGACTTTCTGTGACCCTTCGGGGTACTTTGCATGTTGCAACATCGCTAGCATCAGCTAGCGATGCCGAGCGCGATAGTACCCGCCCCCGTCGCACATGCGATATCTTGTGATAGCTGCCGTAGCGAACATTATCCCTACCGCAGCTTCACACGCACTTACCTGCCCTGCGACATCGCTCTGGCCGGCGACCCGCCTATTTCCTAAGGGGGCGGGTCGTGCAGCATCACAGAGACGTCACACGGCAGGCAGCCAATAGAAGCGGAGGGGCTTCTATTAAACATCCCGTAAACATCCCGCCCACCTCCTTCCTTCCGCATAGCCGGTGGAGGCAGGTAAGGAGATGTTCCTCGCTCCTGCGGCTTCACACACTGCGATGTATGCTGCCGCAGGAACGAGGAACAACATCGTATCTCCTATTGGTGCGACATTATGAAAATGATCGACACTACACAGATCACCGATTTTCGACGCTTTTGCGATCGTTTAGTGGCGCATCTAGGCTTTACACGTTACGACGTCGTTACCGGTGCCAGATGTGCGTCACTTTCGATTTAACCATGACGATATCGCAGTAGCGATGTCACAGCGTGCAAAGTACCCCATCCAGTCTCTCTGTATCTCTGTTGCAACCTGCTGATTACACTCTGTGACACTTTAATCTGAGTGGTTGGTTCCATCTGAGAAAGTCCTGCTTGAAGCCTTGAAATGGCAAGGTACTGTTGATTAATTGTTAGGTGTTATCTTGGTTTCATTGTGTCAAAATGTGAACAGTATGAAGAGGACAATTTAATGCCAATTCTAATTGAACCTCAAAATTTCTTGAGCGATTCATGGATCAAACACTTGGGAATTTTGCCATTATTCTCTTTTTTAGACAACAGCAAGTTAAGCAAATAGTTCTAAAACACAGAACAGTTGGTCATGTGCATTCAAAAGTTTAGCGAAGATCACATTAGGTTCACCTGAAAAGTTTAGAGCGCAATTTAGAATCATAAATGAATTTCACTTGAAAGCCAAATATCCCTAACTTTTTATGAGTAGTGTATGTGGCTCCTTCAGCATAATTGAATTTCAGGACATTAGTGGATTAGGACATTAGCGATTGTCATGACTCATTTAGAAACCTGACAGAAAATAACTGAATGACATAAAAGTTGCAAAAGGAATAGAAACATCAGCAACTTTTTTTTTTTAAGTAAAACCAAACAATCAGCAAGTAGTCTCTCATTTATTATCATTAATGCTGAGTATTTTTTTGTTGTATTATTACATTTTGGCTATTTGTACTAATGGTTGCTTATTTACGCTATGTATGCTGTAGAAATATTTGACTTAAGGTCCTGTTACACGCAACAACTTATCTAACGATATATCGCCGGGGTCATGAATTCCGTGACGCACATCCAGCATCGTTAGCGTCGTCGTTTCGTGTGACACCAACGAGCGACCGTTAACAATGGAAAATACTCACCAAATCGACCATCGTTGACACATCGTTCCTTATCATAAAATCGTTGATTGTTGAGGGTGGAGGTTGTTCGTCGTTCCCGAGGCAGCACACATCGCTATGTGTGACACCTCGGGAACAACGAACTACAGCTTACCCGCGGCCGCCGGCAATAAGGGAGGAAGGAGGTGGGCGGGATGTTACGGCCACTCATCTCCGCCCCTCCACTTAGAGAAAGGAGGCGGTTCGCCGGCCACAGCGACATCGCTAGGCAGAGGCAGGTAAGTACGTGTGACGGCTTCTAACAATTTTGTGCTCTACGGGCAGCGATTTGCCCGTGACGCACAACCGACGGGGGCGGGTGCTACCGATGTCGCTGCGTGTAAAGTCCCCTTTAGGCTGTGAGTCCCCATATTTAACTATTAGTTTTCATGTGTTAGCCTCTTTTTTTTATTTTTGTATTTTTCTATCATCAAATTGAATTGCCAGATAAAGCATTTGGCAGATGTTCAGTTGTGAATAGGTTTACAGTCTTTTTTTGTGATTATTATATTTCTTTAAAGTGACCAAGGTACATGTTTTGGGAGCCGTGGCGCGATTTTTAAACCGAGAAGCTTTTATCTGTAAAGACTGCTCGCAGCATCTGTACACTTGTTCCAACTTGGCTATACTTGAAACAAAATGTACCATTCCCAAGATTGAAAACTATCAGACTTTAAACAAACCTGCAAAAACGACTTCAGACACTTTCCAAACATGGCACAAATATGTTTGCCATTTTACTTAAAAAAACTGTCAACTTTTATCCATGCGCTCAATTATGTTTTTACAGCTAATGTACGTTTCTCTTTTAGAATGAATGGCAAAGCATAATTATATTTGTAATAAAAATATACTTTTGCTCAAATTTTCCTGGAATGCCTACCCGGGGAATGTTCACCTGTAGTAACACTAATTTTAAAAGACTTGCAAAGGAAGATATTGTAGTGTTCTCCAGATTAATTCCATCAAAGTCAGTGTTCTGGCCTCTAAGGCTACATTCACACTTGCGTTGTTTTGGATCCGTCACAATCAGTTCCGTGACTGATGCAACGGATGCACTGCAGATAGTGGCACAACTAATGTGACTGATACTGCAAAAAAAACGATCCGTTGTTTGTTTTTTTTACTGTTTTACCGGTGGCCGGCTATTGTGAATGATCAGCTGATCGCCCGATGGCCAGCTTTTTGTGAACGATCAGCTGATCGCCCAGCTTTTGTGAACAATCATCGTTCACAAAATCCGGCCGCCGGGCGATCAGCTGATCGTTCACAAAAGTCGGCTGCTGGCCGATCAGCTAATCGTTCCGGCCACTGTAACTGGAACTGAATTTACAGTCGATCATGGTTTTTTACTGTGTGCATGCTCACAGTAAAAAAACGATCCACCGCACATAAAAACATTACATTCATACAACTGATCCGTCACGCGGCGGATGCAACGCAGGGCCATCAGTCACATAGTTGCTAATAGAAATCTATGGGGAAAAAATGGGTTCCTGCAAAATATTTTACAGGATACCGTAATTCCTCAAGGCAGCGGATTGTGACTGATGCAAAACAACACAAGTGTGAATCTAGCCTAAGCTACAGTATATTATATGTTTTTAAGACTTCAGTTCTGATGTACATGAGTAAAACACTAAATCCAATATGATATTCCAATTGTGTTTCCACCACTTATACATGGCAGGCATTCATTATATATCAGACATAAAAGGAACATTCTAGAATTAACCACATCAGTTCTGTTATGCAGATTTATGAGACTATCATGCCCAGAATTTTAGTGTCTCATTGAGCTACCCATGATAGTCTATGTGGCTGTTCACATGTTCATGATTTTTTACAGACCGAATAGTTCTTGCAAAATTGTGGAGACTTGTCTGATATTGTTCTGTATGGGTCAGTGAAAACAGTCAGACAGTACTCAGATGCGTTCCAAATGCGGTCTATTTTTCAAGGACTGTTAGTGGAAGGTGGAAACACTTTTTTTTTAAATGCAAGAGAGACTGATGAAACTCAAACCAAACTCTGATGAAACTTGGCTGATACTACTAGCAAATAATTTTATCTTCGCTTGATTGACTACTTGTTTAGACAAGCCGATAATTAGGAAACAAGTATTCGTAGGAATGCACCTTTAAGGCTGCTTTCACACTACGTTTTTTAACATGCGTCCTGAACGTTTTTTAACGCAAAAATGGATCCAGTGCAAATGCGTTTTCATTTCAATGCATTTGCAATGGACTCGCGTCTACATGCGTTCACATGCGTTTGCGTGCGTTATAGTGAGGATCCAGCGAGTTGCAGTTTTTTAACATTTTTCAAAAACGTTACTTGTAGCGTTTTTGAGCTGCGTCCAAATACTGCAAATTGCAGGATCCTGACTATACTGCACGCGAACGCCTGTGAACGCTGGCATGTTGATAGACAGGATCCTGCTTGCTCTACTGAACATGCACAAAAACCAGCCTCGGGTGATCAGTCCCTCTCTCCCCCTCCCTCTCTGTCTCTCTCCCCCTCCCTCTCTGCCTCTCTCTCCCTCCCCCTCTCCTCTCTCTCTCCCCCACCTGAGAGCTGCGGACACTCGTAACCAAGGTAAATATCGGGTAACCAAGCAAAGCGCTTCTCTTAGTTACCTGATAATTACGTTGGTTACGTGTACAGGGAGCAGGCAGCCCGGCTCCTAGCAGCTGCGGATGCTCGTAACCAAGGTAAATTTCGGGTATCCAAGCAAGATTCCTGATGTTTACCTTGGTTACGAGCCTCCGCAGCTGTCAGAAGCCGGCTCCCAGTCTATCACGTTCAGTTCCACTGACTCCCGATCACATGACTTCAATGCCCGCCCATAAACTTAAAGTGACAGGATCCTGCAAAATAACATATGCGTTTGCATGCATTTTTTTTGCTGTGAAAGCAGGATCCGCTTTTACAGCAAAAAAAGTTCATGACGCATATTAAAAAAACGTAGTGTGAAAGTAGCCTAAGGCTCATGCGCACATTGCCGAATTTCATGCATTTATGCTGTGTATTGCACCGCAGCGTAAATGCATGTGACCTGCGTCCCCTGCATAATCTATGAAGATTGTGCATTAGACGTCCTCACGTTGCGTTTGAGAGCGCAGCGATTTGGATGCCAAAATTTTGTTCCAAATCGCTGCATTCTAAAAAGCAACATGTCACTTATTCCGTGCGCTTTGGAAGCAGCTCTCACTCTGTCTATGGTGGGGGTTGCATCCAGAGCGCATGAAATCGGCTTTTTTTCTGCAGAAACACTGCAGCCATTCCGCAGTGTTTCTGCATCGATTTGAAGCGCACATGTGCTGTCAAATCCCTGCAGAATTTTGTGCAGGGACACGACGCAATGTGCGCACACAGCCTTAGGATAAGGCAATTATATAGTGCTTATAAGGTTTTTGCATTGTGAAATCATTTCAAATAGTTGCATGGCTCCCCAAAACAGTGTTCTATTATCTACAAATAATACTGTTATCTAGTGTACAAGAAATAGTAGTAAGCAATAAAAATTGTGTTAAAGCACAAGGAAGTAAAACCAGAGTAGGTGATGTGAAATGGTGACAGGATACACTTAGATGTCTATGGAGAGTGAGCAGCCAATCATAGCAGGGGAAGTGCAGGACTAGCTGACTTCTAACTGACCTAGCCTGACAATGATAATCTCCTGAAACTAAAACAAACATCAGCACACAGTGTGATAAGAGACAAATGAAATCTGTGTGTTAACCATTACATCATGCTATGTTCAGATTACATAGCAAAAACCTGCAGACAGATTCCCGTTAATGTAGTCTTGTATCACACCCTCATAGCTTGAAAAAGTGAAAGATTATGAAGGGAATCATTAAGTAACCAATGAGCATATTCCTTATTGTAAAGGAAAGTACTTATTGGTTAATATACAGGTTCCTGTAACAAACACCTACAATACCCTATCCCGTGTGTTAAGAAAAAATATTTATTACTGAACTCGGAAGTACTGAACACTGAGGAGTGGACTATAGCCCCAATTTGAGGAAGTGAGTCTGGACTGTCTCTTGTCTGTATGAAGAAAGTCAGGATGGTCCTTCTAATGCAGGCGTCACACGAGACGATCTATCGTGCGATGCATCGTCGGGGTCACGGTTTTTGTGACGCACATCCAGCATCGTTTGCGACGTCGTCCCGTGTGACACCTACGAGCGGCGCAAAACGTTTGCAAATCGTGTGCAAATCGTTTATCTTTGACACATCGCTCATTTTTAAAAAATCGTTTATTTTTCTTTGCGCTGGTTGTTCATCGTACCCAGGGTAGCACACATCGCTCCGTGTGACACCCCAAGAACGATGAACACAGCTTACCTGTGTCCCGCGGCTCCCGTCGGCAATGCTGAAGGAAGGTGGTGGGCGGGATGTTTACGCCCCCCTCATCTCCGCCCCTCCGCTTCTATTGGCCGGCCGCTGTGTGACGTCGCTGTGACGCCGAACGTCCGACCCCCTTCAGGAAGGGGATGTTCGCCACCCACAGCGAGGTTGCTCAGCAGGTAAGTGCGTGTAACAGGGGGTTAACAACTTTGTGCGCCACGGACAACTATTTGCCCGTGACGCACAAACGACGGGAGCGGGTACGATCGCTTGTACGATTGCACGATAGATCCCACCATGGCACACCTGATCCGCAGTGCCATTTCAGGACATCTCTCAGCAAATCTCTGTGTTGCAATCTCCAAACTATGCCTCCACCACTACCTTGTTTTTTTTTCTTACCTTTCAGCACCTTTAGTAACCCAAGCTGGGGGAGCTTGGCCATTTCACATGTGCATGGCTGACCGCCACATTGGCACAGGATCACTAAGATTATATGCCGGCTCCAAATTCTTCTTTGTGTAGAGTCAGTAGGGCCAAAAGAATGCTTTCCATTATTAATAGTGCAAGTGGATTGTACACAATATTAATCATTCCAACAGAGTGCTCTTATTACTAATGGTGCCCGTAGATTTCCTTTAGTTTTATTACTTCCTAAAGATTTTCCCCAATTTTAATAATGGCAGTAAAGTCCTCTCATTATTAATAAAGCCAGCAGGGGCCGGAGGAGCTGAAATATCAGTATTTTCCCCACATGATCACTGCTGGAGCTCAACTCAACTGATAGTGCCTGACTGATTCCCCATCTAGATGCCACGAATGATAGTGATTGTGGCATATAGAAGGCTATGAGAGGGAGTGCGCTCCCTCTCTCACTTCCATCGGCACCACCGTGACTTGATCATAAGAAGCTGATGGTTGTCATGAATGGTGGCCTGTTAGACCCAGCCATAGGTCGTGGTTAACAAACAAAAAAAAACCTAAAACAAACAACATTTATTAACTATAGTTTAAAAACACAAGTGGATATATTAGTGAATAAACTCCATAAAAAAGTAACCAGACAGGAACCAGTTAGTATGGAGAGAAGGTGAAAAGGTAGGTGTATAAGATATACAAAATCTAAAGAGCCCTAAAGATGCCCCTAAGAGCTGACCCTACCTTGCAACAGAGGTTGCAACCCTAAAAAATGGCAAATGGTGCTCCTGCTCACTGTAGACTCACCCTAGGAAGCCCTGTAGGAGTCCCTAAACTAGAGCTTGCCGGTACCAAACTATCCAAAAGCCAATGGTTTGACTATGAACGGATAAATAACCAAGCTCACAAAAGTAACAACAACAATAGGTATATCCACAACAAAATGCCAAACTGAGTCGCAATAGCTTTAGTAGCAAAAGTCCAATCAAATGCCTAAAGTTAACCGGAGTGCACCACAACACCAAGCAAGAACGAATGGAGTCATGATAAAGCAGAGTAAAGAAGTTAAGCTACAAGTCAAAGAAGGCCTAAAAAAAGAAAAAAACAAAAACTTTCTTTATAGATGTATTCATCCAAGAAAATGGCCTCATCGTGTTTCTCATATGCTTCCTGACATTCCTTGACATTTCAAGACATTATTGATGTGGATACTGCCAACAAGACTGATTGATCCATTCTGTGTGCAGGGTGACCAAGTAACCAGAATTGGCTGTAAATCGGTATGTATGCTATTTAAGGCATGCGGAAATGGAAGGTATCTTAAAATTTCATTTTATACCAAAACTCACCACCAGGTGAAAAAGTGGCATTGTACAGTGCGCACGCCTTGCAACTCAGTCTACAAGATGCCTGTTTCTTTGCTGGATCATGCGCTGTTAATGCGATTGTTTTATGAGAATGCCGGGAATTCTACAGCTGCACTGAGATCCTTTCATCATTTGAAAGACCTTCACACACTTAGCGATCCAATGGCTGTCAATTCGCTGAGATGCAACGATTGCCTCGTTTTGAGGCAAAAGGGTTACTGAGTGTTCAGCCAGGGCACGGGCAATGACCGGTAAGCAGAGAGGTTGTGGAGGACATTGCCACTGCTGTAGTGGAACATGGCACAACAACCCTGCCGGGAACAGCAGTGCATGCAGTGTTTCCAGGCAACTGTGGCTCCCGTACAGCATAATGTGAAAAGTTCTGCGAAAGGTGGGCATACTCGTACAAAATTAGACATCATCAACAACTTCTTCCTCGTGACAATGATACCCATATGACATTTGCATTCATGTTTCTGGCGAGAGTGGAAGTGGATAGCCATTGGCCATGGAATGTTCTGTGATGCGACAGAGTGCATTTTTACCTGAATGTAATGGTGAGCACACAAAACTGTCACATATGGGCAACTGAAAATCTGCATGCAGTTGAGGGGGTTCCGCTGCATTCACCAGAGGTAACCGTTTGGTGTGGCTTCACCTCTTCCTTCATCCTCGGACACCACAAGTTCCATGACAGCAGTGAAATACCAGACAATGCTGGAAACAGTGGTCATTCCGGAACTCCAAAAGCGGCAGTGTCTTCCGCTGACCACCTTCATGAATGATAGAGCACCTCCTCACATTGCAAATCGTGCGAAGAACGTTCTGTGTGCACATTTTCCCCATTACCGGATTTTGAGCAGTTCCTTCCATAATGCATGGCCACCGCGTTCGCCCGATCTTAATCCCTGTGATTTCCAGTTGTGGGGATACTTGAAAGAGCGTGTTTATCAGGGAAATGGTAACACTCTGGCTGACCTCAAAGACCGCATCATTTTGGAAGTGCACAGCATCCCACAAGACATGTTACACGCAAGCGTCGAGTATGTTCTGCATAGGATGAACATGATCACCATGCATGATGGCGGCCATATTGAACAGTTATGCTGGTCTGTGGAACAGTTGTGACATCTCCAATTATTAGCACATAGTTTTTTGAGCTGCTCGCTCACTGTACAGCGCCACTTTTCCACCTGGTGAGGAGTCTTGGTATAATTTTTTTTTTAAGATACTTTCCATTTCCCCATGCCTTGAATAGCATACATAACAATTTTCAGCCAATTCTGTCCACTGGGTCAGTCTGCACACAGCTTCAAACACCTTATGTTATTTTATGGCCACCTTGTATATACCGTATTTTTCGGACCATAAGACGCACTTTTTCCCCCCCAAATGTTGGGGGAAAGTTGGGGGTGTGTCTTATGGTCTGACTGTGGCTGCGGGGAATGTGGGTGCTGCGGTGGAGCGGGTCATCGGGGGCACAAGCAGGCTGTAGCAGCCTGCCGTAACCACGTGGACCCGCTCATTTAATATGTACGCCCATCCTCCCGCCCATCTCTCAGCGGTGAAGCAGGCACTAACGGTTGTATGGGCAGGGATAAACAGTTGGCCCGCATGATCACCCCTGGCAACTGCAGCCTGGAGTAATCATGTGCGGCTGTATTCACTGCCCCCTGCGCATCATTATCAGTGCGGGGGGCAGTGAATCAGTACAGATTACTCACCGTTCCCCTGTAGCATCGCTCCTCCTCCCGTCTGTCCGGTCAGCTGACTTGCGCGACTAGCGGCGCGCAAAGCGATGACGTCATCGCTGTGCGCACGTGTCCACACTTAGCCGCCGGCACAGACCACCGGAGGACATCACGATGCTGCAGGGGGACGGTTGCATTCAGCGGCGCTGCCGCTGACATAGACGGTAAGTGGAGCGGTGCTGGAGGGAGTGAGGTGAGGTGAGTATGAACGTTTATTTTTATTATGTGCCACAGGATGCGGCCATACCCCAGGATGAGGGCATATAGCAGGATAGGGGTATATTATGAGCAGCATGGGGAGTTTTTGAGCAGGATAAGGGTATATAGCAGGCTGGGGAGTATATGAGCAGGATCAGGGTATATAGCAGGCTGGGGAGTATATGAGCAGGATGAGGGTATATAGCAGGCTGGGGAGTATATCAGCCGGATGAGGGTATATAGCAGGCTGGGGAGTATATGAGCAGGATGAGGGTATATAGCAGGCTGGGGAGTATATGAGCAGCATGGGGAGTATATGAGCAGGATGAGGGCATATAGCAGGATAGGGGTATATTATGAGCAACATGGGGAGTATATAGCAGGCTGGGGAGTATATGAGCAGGATGGGGAGTATATGAGCAGGATGAGGGTATATAGCAGGCTGGGGAGTATATGAGCAGGCTGGGGAGTATATGAGCAGGACATTACCCCATAACAGTGTCAGCAGCAGATTCTCGCCCCATAAGTGTGTCATGACCACATTTTTTGTTTAAAATTTTATTTTCCTATTTTCCTCCTCTAAAACCAGGGTGCGTCTTATGGTCAGGTGCGTCTTATAGTCTGAAAAATATGGTACTGTATATATACTAGATGGTGGCTCGATTCTATCGCATCGGGTATTCTAGAATATGTATGTAGTTTATTTATGAAGATTTAAGAATAATGCAATGAATATACATTATCATTAAATGTTATTGTCCATAGAACTTAATACAAATGAACAAAATTATTAAACAGATCATCAAAATATATAAACTATTACATACATATCTAACTGTATTTAAATAAATCAATGGACGGAAGAAGTACATCGACACTACAATATATTAGTCAATATCAACCTAAAATATTTTTGTACACCACATTTCTTGTGAATACCTTTTGACTATCTACAAGCAACTTTCCTTATAAAGAGGTATCAAAAACTTGAACCTTGACGTTGGATCTCATTTTAACTCTTAAAAATGCAACATAGAGTTGTCCATGACCATGTCCGGGCTCTGGTAGATATATGCCAACACGGTGTAGAGTTTGACCTTGTGACTTGTTTATTGTCATGGCAAATGCTGGTTTTACTGCAAACTGTTGATGCTGAAGCTGGCATTA
Organism: Anomaloglossus baeobatrachus; assembly: GCF_048569485.1. Classification (NCBI taxonomy): domain Eukaryota; kingdom Metazoa; phylum Chordata; class Amphibia; order Anura; family Aromobatidae; genus Anomaloglossus; species Anomaloglossus baeobatrachus. Next base: position 174,950,427 of record NC_134354.1, on the reverse strand, counting down.
GCACCCACCCCACACACATTGTGCCATCACACCGCAATCATTATTTTCCCCTGCATTCGCTAATTTTCCCCTCTCCCCTCCATTTGCTCTCTAACACAGGTTCTGTGACAGTCTGTGTCACATTGATAAGGCCGCAGTTGGGTATCTAAGGGGCCTGCCTGCACCACTCCCTCAGCAACACCCACATCCAATCCGGAGGCAGCTGAGCAGAGAGGTGGGTGGGACATGCCAAGGAGGAAATAGGAAGCAGCTGCATCTCCCAGCCTGCAGGGCCAGCAAGGGGGGTGAGAAAGTACTACAGAGTATGAAAAGAGAAGAAAGTGCAGGGTGAGTATAATCTTTTTTTTTTACTGTGTGCTGGAGGCTGCTGCTGGGGTGTATATAGAGGCCTTGGCTTGTGGGTTGTATATAAAGGCTGCCGTGGTGGATATGCTGGTGTGTATTTAAATGCTGCTGGGGTGTATATAGAGGCTTCTGTATATGGCGGTGTCTGTGTGCGGCGGTGTCTGTGTGCGGCGGTGTCTGTGTGCGGCGGTGTCTGTGTGTTATGAATCAGCGAAGCATGGTTCAAATCCCGCGCCAACTTGCGGCCGGACTTAGCCTGTCGCTGATTGATCATGGGCTGCTGGCGTGACCAATTAGCGACGCGGGAGTTCCGTTACAGACAGAATTAGACAAATATATATATGCTGTATAGATACATACTGCTCCAAAAAATAAAGGGAACACTTAAACAACAGAATGGTATTTTAGTGTTCCTTTATTTTTTGAGCAGTATATATATATATATATATATATATATATATATATATATATATACAGTATATATGAAGTTTTAGTTGATATTTTGGCCAAAATACAGATATAAGTCTATGGGGACCAGTGTCCAGATGTCTAAAATCAATTCTAGGCCAGAACCAGTTTTGTTTTTTATAACTCGGTTAGACCCACTGATCCCGGACATCTGCGAGTCTTCCCATCTCTATCTATTGACTATTTATTAACTATTGTGTGTAAGTGCATAAAAAGTGAAAGTTTGAAATGTTAAATTTTTTTAAAATTTTTGATATTTTCATAAATATACGTTATTAATATATAGCAACATTTACCACTAACATGAAGTATGTGTCACAAAAAACAAACAGTCTTAGAATCACTGGATCCATTGAAACATTCCAGAGTAATTACCACATTAAGTGATACTGGTCAGATTTAGAAAATGAGGCTCAGTCAACGTACAAAGTGGCTTGGTCCTCATGGGGTTAAACAACAAACATAAAATTTATGGAGGATCTTATGCAAGTTACAAAACATATATTTGTAATAGGACCTCAAAACACGGAAACCACATAATAGATCCACTTCAACCCTAATCATCTATGGCAAGGGAATCAGAGTAGCTGCTATTTTGTAATACATGGTTGTTATGGTTAATATTTTAGATCATGATTTGATGATCATTTTAACAATTTATTTCTAAATTTAATAACTTTGTGTTTTGTATTAGCTTTATAAGTATAATTCATAAAAGCAAAGAGACAGGGTGTTGTCTTTGTTTAAATGTAATCTGTAAGCAGGTTTTTGCTACTTCATCTGAGAGCAGCATGATGTAGGCAAAGAGATCCTGAATCCATTCACTTAGGGCGGCTTTGCACGTTGCGACATCGCACGTGCGATGTCGGTGGATTCAAATCGAAAGTGACGCACATTCGGCGTCACTTTCGATATCGTACTATGTAAATGCTAGATGATACGATGAACGAGCGCAAAAACGTCGTTATCGTATCATCGTTGCATTCACCGACATTTCCATAATGCCGGTGCCGCGACAGGTACGATGTAGTTCCTCGTTCCTGCGGCAGCACACATCGCTGTGTATGAAGCCGCAGGAGCGAGGAACATCAGCTTACCTGCCGCCAGCAGCTATGCGGAAGGACGGAGGTGGGCGGGATGTTTACATCCTGCTCATCTCCGCCCCTCTGCCGCTATTGGCCGCCTGCCGTGTGACGTCGCTATGACGCCGCACGACCCGCCCCCCTTAGGAAGGAGGCGGGTTGCCGGCCAGAGCTATGGTCGCAGGGCAGGTGAGTGCATGTGAAGCTGGCGTAGCGATAATTTTCGCTACGCCAGCTATCACACGATATCGTACCTGCGACCGGGGGCGGGGACTATCGCGTGCGACATCGCAGCATCGGCTTGCGATGTCGCAACGTGCAGAGCCCGCCTTAGATTACTGGGTTCCGCTGTTCTGACACCATCAGAATTTTTAGAATTCGTCATGTAGCAGAGCTGAGAGAGCTACCCCCCCCCGCCTACACCAAGCTCTTTATAGAGAATGTACATTGACAGTGAGGTGTCAATCAGAGAGCGGGGCATGCCGGATCACCGTGAACGTGACATTGTAGTCCAAGCAATTATAACTCTCCTGCTGCTTAAATAAACATAGCAAATAAACAACAGACCAGACCTTGAAAAGACAGGCATCCCTGACTTTTATGTGTTAATCCTTGCAGTATGCTGACTTCAGCTTACATAGCAAAAACCTGCTGACAGATTTCCTTTAAAACCGTTGAAAACTTTGAGAACTGGTTTAATTTAGTTTGAGGGAAGTTAGCAGAATCCATGATTTACAGGCCTTTGTACTTAAAACTCACATATCTTTTTTGATACAGAAAAAATATATTGTCGTACCCTGTTAGGTAGTAGATAGAAGAAAAATAAGATTTGAAAGTTTTTTTTAATAGCTAACTGAAAAGATGGTAATAATAGCAAGCTTTCAAAGTGACTTGAGTAGTCACCGTGGTCCCCACAAAAGCTTCTCATGAGCCAGATCAGACACCCCATACTTTGCACTGACGAGGGGCAAGCACCCTGAAACACCGTGTCTGCAAATTGGGAATCTGATCTGGCATATATATCCTAAGTTACAGTTAGGTCCAGAAATATTTGGACAGTGACACAATTTTCGCGAGTTGGGCTCTGCATGCCACCACATTGGATTTGAAATGAAACCTCTACAACAGAATTCAAGTGCAGATTGTAACGTTTAATTTGAAGGTTTGAACAAAAATATCTGATAGAAATTGTAGGAATTGTACACATTTCTTTACAAACACTCCACATTTTAGGAGGTCAAAAGTAATTGGACAAATAAACCAAACCCAAAAAAAAATTTTTTATTTTCAATATTTTGTTGCGAATCCTTTGGAGGCAATCACTGCCTTAAGTCTGGAATCCATGGACATCACCAAACGCTGGGTTTCCTCCTTCTTAATGCTTTGCCAGGCTTTTACAGCCGCAGCCTTCAGGTCTTGCTTGTTTGTGGGTCTTTCCGTCTTAAGTCTGGATTTGAGCAAGTGAAATGCATGCTCAATTGGTTTAAGATCTGGTGATTGACTTGGCCATTGCAAAATGTTCCATTTTTTTGCACTCATGAACTCCTGGGTAGCTTTGGCTGTATGCTTGGGGTCATTGTCCATCTGTACTATGAAGCGCCGTCCGATCAACTTTGCGGCATTTGGCTGAATCTGGGCTGAAAGTATATCCCGGTACTCTTCAGAATTCATCCGGCTACTCTTGTCTGCTGTTATGTCATCAATAAACACAAGTGACCCAGTGCCATTGAAAGCCATGCATGCCCATGCCATCACGTTGCCTCCACCATGTTTTACAGAGGATGTGGTGTGCCTTGGATCATGTGCCGTTCCCTTTCTTCTCCAAACTTTTTTCTTCCCATCATTCTGGTACAGGTTGATCTTTGTCTCATCTGTCCATAGAATACTTTTCCAGAATTGAGCTGGCTTCATGAGGTGTTTTTCAGCAAATTTAACTCTGGCCTGTCTATTTTTGGAATTGATGAATGGTTTGCATCTAGATGTGAACCCTTTGTATTTACTTTCATGGAGTCTTCTCTTTACTGTTGACTTAGAGACAGATACACCTACTTCACTGAGAGTGTTCTGGACTTCAGTTGATGTTGTGAACGGGTTCTTCTTCACCAAAGAAAGTATGCGGCGATCATCCACCACTGTTGTCATCCGTGGACGCCCAGGCCTTTTTGAGTTCCCAAGCTCACCAGTCAATTCCTTTTTTCTCAGAATGTACCCGACTGTTGATTTTGCTACTCCAAGCATGTCTGCTATCTCTCTGATGGATTTTTTCTTTTTTTTCAGCCTCAGGATGTTCTGCTTCACCTCAATTGAGAGTTCCTTAGACCGCATGTTGTCTGGTCACAGCAACAGCTTCCAAATGCAAAACCACACACCTGTAATCAACCCCAGACCTTTTAACTACTTCATTGATTACAGGTTAACGAGGGAGACGCCTTCAGAGTTAATTGCAGCCCTTAGAGTCCCTTGTCCAATTAATTTTGATCCCTTGAAAAAGAGGAGGCTATGCATTACAGAGCTATGATTCCTAAACCCTTTCTCCGATTTGGATGTGAAAACTCTCATATTGCAGCTGGGAGTGTGCACTTTCAGCCCATATTATATATATAATTGTATTTCTGAACATGTTTTTGTAAACAGCTAAAATAACAAAACTTGTGTCACTGTCCAAATATTTCTGGACCTAACTGTATATGTAAAGGATTGTTAAAAATCCACATTTAACTTTTAGGATCGCTACTTCCAATAGGTGGCGCTGCGCTAGAGTTTGTCTCCAGTCCTGGAGAGACAATTTGAGTAGTCTTGAAAGCTTGCTATTTATTACCATCTTTTCAGTTAATTATTTAAAAGATAACAGATAACTCTCAAATTCTATTATTTTTTGTATCCTTTTTTGGTAATGTACTAAGCCATTCCTCTTTTTTCTGTGGGTACAATAAAAACCTCTGTCTTGATACCTGAGTCAAGTTACGTCTTGTACACTGGCAGATACAGCTGTCTACGTTCTTGTCTCCGATGCATCACTCCTAATTTGAGCTGGTAGGACAGCAGTACCTAATTGTACCCTAGAATGTGTGCAAAGTTAGTGAACATTTTACTTACTTCCTGTCACTACAATTATAAGAAAATGACTACACATTAATTATTGATTTTTATGTGTAAAAAAAAATTAGCAATGAAAAATATGTTTCGAAGAAAGAAAGATATAGCTAAAAGATAAAACGTTATGATGTTTAGAAAGAAGTTGTGTGGAAAAACAACTTATTACTTTAGATTATTTCATTGGGTAATTTCTATGCTGAGTTATGACATGATAATAAAAATGTTACAATTCTAATTAAAAGCTTGCCTTCAATTATAGTTATCTATTTTTGTTTTTGTAGAAGTTTGGTCCTAAATTTACCTACTGTTCAGTAACTTAAACTAAATATGTATAACAGAAAGGCTGGCATAGGAAATAGTAGCGTTAATTACCTGCAAAAGAAAATGTCACCACTTGGTTTTAAGATTAAGTCAGTTTTAATTACTAAGAAAGAAAATTATTTACATGAAGGGAAACCACAAGAGGATATAGATCTAATGCAAACTTGGAGTCGCAGACTGAAATTTCTCCACGGACATATTTAATTTCAGGTGCAATATTTCCGAAAATATGTAGTGGGAATTTCTACATCAATGCATTCCCCCAAGTATTAACTAATTTGTTTTACATTTCAAGAAAATATTGTTTTTTGTCCTTTGGAAAACCAATTCATAAATTGTTGCATTCAGTATAGTACATGCAATAAAGTCTTGGTAGTGTGGTAGAAAATGATAATGAAAGCCAATGCCATACATAGCTGTGAATAACCATTCATATATTCCCTGACTCGGAAAATTCATTATAATTATTTGTTCATTAATATTTTTACACTAAGGCCCCAACTCATCATTTTATTTGCACTTTGTTTTAATAAAAGTAGCGATTTTAGGCATTTCTATATATTTGTATACAATGGATTTTGCAACAACTTTATTCTAGTGTTTTCAGTCGTCATCATTTTTGAGATTTGCTATACAATGTGGGTTTGGTCTTCATTAACCACATGCGTCGGCTAATTCATTATTAGCAGCACCTTTTCGGAAAGTTGCAACACTTTTGTACATTGGCAATGAACATTAACTTATCGACCCACTTTGTTTTTGGAATTTCATTTTTTCCTCTCCTTCTTCCCAGAGACACAACTTTTTAATTTTTTTGTCCACAGACATATGAGGACTTGTTTTTTTAAGGACAAGATGTATTTTTGATTTGACACCATTAATTTTACCAAATAGTGTATGGTAAAAAGGGGAAAAAATTCTAAATGTGGAGAAATTGTGAAAAAAACCCTGAATTCTGGCATGATTTTTTTTGAGAATTTTTGTTACAGTGTAGATTTTGTGGTCAAAATTACCAAGCAATATGATTCTCCTCATAAGTACAATTACGGCGATACTGAACGCATTGTTTTGGTTTTTTTCTTTTATTTTTAAATTCAGTCTTGAAAAAAATTCTGAACTTTTTTTAAAAAAAATTGAGGAGGATGTGTTGCATTTTCCAAGACCTGTGACATTTTCATTTTTTAGTTGATGGAGCTGTGTGATGACTTATTTTTTGTGGGACAACACAATATTTTTATTGTTACCATTTTGGGATAGATATGACATTTTGATCGCTTGTTACATCATTTTTGGGGGGTATTGCAGTGACCAAAAAACGTAATTTTGGCACTGTTGAATTTTTTTATGTACAGTGATTGCCTATTGGGTTAATTATTTTTATATTTTTATAGTTTGGACTTTTCTGAATACGGCGATACCACGTGTTTTTTTATCTTAATTTTTACTTAGGCAAAAAGGAGTGATTTGAACTTAAAGATTTTTTTTTCCATATTTTTTTTACTTTTCCCTGTAGGGTACTGTGACCTGCGATCATCTGATCACTTCTGCTCTACACAGCAATGCCATATCATTGCTGTATGTAGCAGAAATCACAGTCTCCTTTGAAGGGTTTCAAAAGAGCTCTGCTATGACAAGCAAGGAGGTCTTTAGCATAGCAACCCATCGGCGACCCACAATTGCATTATAGGTGTGTCAATGATATCTGAAGAAAGCACTCCCCCATGCCTGCACGTGTTAAATTCAATGTCAAACTGACAGCAGGATTTAACCGTTTAACAATTGTGCTCCACCTGCGATTGCTATTGGCATGCACTGTACAGGTATGGTAGATGTTATAAAGGGGTTAAGACTAGTGATGAGAGAATATACTTGGCTTTATTTGTTACTCGCACGAATAGTACAGTCTTCGGGATATTCCTTACTCGAAGAGTATTTTTGTCCAAGATATGAGTCTCCTCCCCACATGTTTGGCACCAAATTTTCAGCCACTAAATATGCTGGGATTGCATGCAATCACTGTAATGCTGTAGCCACTGGCATTACTGTGATTGGCTGGCCGCATTGCGTCATCTGGTCTATATGAGTCCCGCCAATACCATTATAGGTGCACTTGATCTGGAGAGCGTGTAGGGAGAGTTGCTTTTGAAGAAGGGACAGTGTGTTAGAGTGTTCCAGTACCTGTTGCAAAATTAAACAAATAGCCCTTTTTAGAGCTAAATCATAATACCGCTGCTATCTATCTTTAGTAATGCAGAGAGAGTTTGTGGAGTAGGGCAACAGAGTGTTTTAAAAAAAAAGGCATTTAGGCAGGGTTGATTGCATTACTTTACCTGCTGCTATAAACAAAATCTTACAAACAGCCACTTAAAAAGGTAATTTGCAATATCACCGCAATTTGTCCTTGTTAGTGCAGATAAAATCCTGGAGTAGGGATAGAGACTGTTACCGGTATCTAGGCAGGGTTTATAGCATTACATTGCCTGCTGCTACATATGCTTACAAACAGATCTTTTAAAGGGGCAATTCACAATGCTTCTGCTGCCTGTCCTTGTTAGTGCACAGAAAGTTCTGGAGTAGGGATAGAGCCTGTTTTACCAGCATGTAGGCAGGGTTGATTACGTTACATTACCTGCTGCTACAAAAGGTTAGAAACAGCCCTTTTAAAGCGGTAATTCACAATATTACAGCTATTTGTCATTGTTAGTGCATAGAAAGTCCTGGAGTAGGGACAGAGACTGTTTTACCAGCATTTAGGCAGGTTTGATTGCAGTACCTGCTGCAATATCAAACAAACAGTCCCGTAAAGGGATAATTCCAATACATGTTATTCTGTAATAAGAGTTTGCTTAGCTTCATACCTAATTAAAAATGTGAAGCAAGGTGAGAAGAAAAAGAACGCACTCCTTCCGCTGTGCAGGATAACTCGTTTATTCAAGTAGGTGCAGGGTAAAAGGTTGGGAGCAACCTGTGAGCCGGCTCCTAAACGAGGACGACGGCCATTTCGCCTATTGATTAGGCTTCCACGGGTCCACTTGGTGAACCCGTGGAAGCCTAATCAATAGGCGAAACGGCCTTTGTCCTCGTTTAGGAGCCGGCTCACAGGTTGCTCCCAGCCTTTTACCCTGCACCTACTTGAATAAACGAGTTATCCTGCACAGCGGAAGGAGTGCGACAGGAGGAGGAGGAGATGATGGATAGTATTGGTTCCATTGGGACACTGAAATGTTGCCTCTTGGTAGTCTGGCACTCATTGCAGATTTCATGCCGTTCTACCTTTCCCAAGACCCTTGCTTGATAAGCATTTTGGCCACCACCAAATACTGGTTGTGCATCTTTCTCGACCCAGTATAAGGAGAAATTTCCATCTCTCTTTACAGTGTCAAAAAGGGTTAACACTAGAAGTCCCAGAAATTTTGAGCTCCCCCTGAAGTCCCAAAAGAGGGTCAAATGACCCTTAGTCCAAACTAACAACAAATACAATAAACTGAATAGAACTAACTAGAAACTAAATGGCTAAACTCAATGGAAAACAACAACCTCCTGTGGTGCGACAGTAATGGCCTTAATTACAGGACAAAAGATGGTGATTATAAGATGTTAGCTAAAATCCTTCAGGTCATTCGACCCGTCTCTGGGTTCCAAAGGTAGAAATATTAAATGACCCCTCTCTGGGACTTCTAGTGTTAATCAAATGCAACAATATCAGAAGGCCCATGGTGGTAATAATAATAATAATAATAATAAGAAGAAGAAGAACAATAATCTTTATTTCTTTAGCGCCAACATATTTCGCAGCACTTTCAGTCCAGAGGTTCATATACAAACAAACGTTCATAAGTAACAGTTGAACAGTAGCTCCAAAAATTCCCCTCAGACAACTCTAGTGACAGAGCTATTGCTTGTTTGGACAAACAAGGATTAGAGAGGAGGAACATGCACACCAGGTACAACACATAATTTTATAAGAGTCAACCTATCTGCATTTTCTGGTGACAGGTGGCTGACTCTTATAAAATTGAACAAGGGCTGGATTTCCCCAGAATTTGCCAGCCCATCAGATGACACTAAGCAAACCTAAAGTCACCCAAACTGTTCAGTTTTGTTTGTAGTGTTAATGTGCATCCCTTTCCATGCAAACAAGGGTATATACTGTATTTGTTTGTTTTTTTCCCAGATCCCACTCCTCCTCTTTCTCCAACATGTCTTGATGCTCATGATATATGTATACCCCCTAGGGGAAAAAAATTGTTTGCCCTTACACATAGTGCATTGGCTCTACCACTCTAGAGGCGAGACTCCTTACCAATAGTAACACAATGTTTTATGAGGCCCCCCTCACCGTCTCTTTCAGTGTGCATCATACAGTCTTCTACAATATTTTTTGTCTACCTTTGCACATAGTGCATTGGGGTTACCAGTCTTGGAGGGCCATCCTTACCAATGGTAACACCATGTTTTATGAGGCCCTCCTCACCATCTCCAGTGTGTATAACAGAGCCTCCTTCTAATTAGTTAGTCCACTTTTCCACATTGTGGAACGCCAGCATTGGAACACTCGGTCCTACAAGGTCCTTTATCTGAGCTCTTTACCAGTTCCTGTCACCTGTATAATATGCTCCACAGATCTCTTCTCTCGCTGGGCAATAGCATCTGATTTGTTCTGTGTACAAAACTCTCCATGGGACACATTCTGTCTTTTGAGAAGGTATTGATCTGTCTCTTTGTGAATATGGCAGAAGTCCCCAAAGTTGTGCTAACTACACACTGACACTTCAGGCTCCTTTCCGGTAAGAAGCTGCATCCACCTCAAATGCACAGGAAGGTTGCAAAAATATTATTCTTAAAGAGACCCTAAATCAATCTGTCGCTTCCGAGCTTATTTTTAGTGACATTGAATTCACTTGCGTACACCTAGTCATGATATAGGCTGGTGCTTTCCATACCTTAGTCCTAAAAGAACAAAATTTTATTTTGTTGCTTCTGAGCTAAATTTTCCTGACACAAGTTACACTCATTCACAACTAGCTGCGATAGAGGACCTTGCTTTCCATACCTTATTAGTAAAGAGGATAAAAATTTGTTTAATTTCTGCTCAACTTCATATTTCTGACATGGATTTCAGGCCTGACGGGCAACACTGAACATTTTGGAAAGGTATTTATAAGAGTTCTGTCTCAATGCGACAGATGTGTTATATGAGCAACCTCTCTGTATTTCCTAAATCTAAGTATAGTTGTGCTCAAAAGTTTACATACCCCGGCAGATTTTTTGCTTTCTTGACCTTTTTTCAGAGAATATGAATGATAACACAAAATCTTTTTTTCCACTCATGGTTAGTGGTTGGGTGAAGCCATTTATTGCCAAACTACTGTTTTCTCTTTTTAAATCATAATGACAACCAAAAACATCCAAAAGACCCTGATCAAAAGTTCACATACTCTGGTAATTTTGGCCTGATAACATGCACAGAAATTGACACAAATAGGTTTGAATGGCTAATAAAGGTAACATCCTCACCTGTGACTTGTTTGCTTGTAATCAGTGTGTGTGTGCATAAAAGCTGAGTGAGTTTCTGGGATCCAGACAGATTCTTGCATCTTTCATCCAACCACTGAGGTTTCTGGATTGTGAGTCATGGGGAAAGCAAAATAATTGTCATTGGATCTATGGGAAATAATAGTTGAACTGTATAAAACAGGAAAGGGATACAGAACGATATCCAAGGAAGTGATAATGCCAGTCAGCAGTGTTCAAACTATGATTAACAAATGGAAAATCAGGGGCTCTGTAAAAACCAAACCATGCTCAGGTAGACCAACAAAAATTCCAGCCACAACTGCCAGGAAAATTGTTCAGGATGCAAAGAAAAACCCACAAATAACATCAGCTGAAATACAGGACTCACAGAAAACTAACGGTGTGACTGTTTCATGATGTACAATAAGAAGGCACTTGAAGAAAAATGTGCTGCATGGTCGAGTTGAAAAGAAAGCCATTACTGCGCAAATGCCACAAAGTATCTCACCTACAATACAACAAACAGCACAGAGACAAGCCTCTAAACTTCTGCAACAAGGTAATTTGGAGTGATGAGACCAAAATCGAACTTTTTGGTTGGCCACTACCATAAATGTTACATTTGGAGAGGTGTGTTGTGAATACATTTTCCAGTTTGGGGCTCCCTTTTGTGATCAGTGCTGGCGGTGCAGTTCATTTGTGGAATGAAAGCCACACACCTGTGGAAGACTTGCAATCAGGTCTCTCTGATTGGGGTATATAGCTGAGTAGTATTCTCCTGTTACTTGCCGGTGCTCAATGGATATCCTGTGTGTTAAGGACATTTTGAAACCAGCCCTGCTCTCTATCGGAACTCCTCTCAGATAAGTTGGTCTTGTACCTCTGCTTATTGTTTCCCCTTTCTTGTTCTTTTTTCTGCTTTGATACTAATGCTTGATTCCTATTTTGCCTGTGTGGAGTTTCTGGTGGAATTGGATCATTCCCTGCTGGGAGTGTCTGTATTCCCAGCTCCATGATTCTGTAATGTATTGTGTTTTGTCATGCTTGGTATTAATTCAGTCCCTCATCTATTTTAGTGTTTTTGGATCCCAGTAACATCAGAGTGCTGATATAGTGGGGAAGAGGCCGTTTGGTCTCAGGGTTTTTCCATATCAGACGTGCTGGTATTTATTAGGGTTTTTACGGCTGCAGACAGTACTACTTCCTATTCTTTCCTATAAAGATAGTTTGGGCCTCACCTTTGCTGAACCTGTTTTTCTAGCTTTGTATTGTGTTTTCCTATATCACCATAGTCTTTACATGTGGGGGGCTATCTATATCTTTGCGGATTGCTCCAAGGCAGATTAGCTTTTCTTATATTTCTATCTGTAAGAATATTTAGTTCTCCGGCTGTGTCGAGACGACTAGGTCCTCGTAGGCTCGTCCCACGGCTACTTCAAGTTGTGTGTCAGGATTAGGTCTGCAGTCCGTTAAGGTTCCAGCCACTCTGGTTACTTTTTGGGTTTCCGCATTTTTTGATCCTCCTCGGTTCCTGAATCATAACAGAGGTGTCAACAAGGCCTATGATGAAAGGAACACCATTCCTACTGTAAATCATGGAGGTGGATCACTGATGATGTGGGGATGTGTGAGCTAGAAAGGCACAGGACACTTGGTCAAAGTTGAAGGAAAGATGAATGCAGCATGTTATCAGCAAATACTGGAGACAAAATTGCACTCATCAGCCTAGACATTGCGCATGGGACATACTTGGATGTTCCAACATGACAACGATTCAAAACACAAGGCCAAGTCGACCTGTCATTGGCTACAGCAGAACAAAGTGAAGGTTCTGGAGTGGCCATCTCCGTCTCCTCACCTCAATATCATTGAGTCACTCTGGGGAGAGCTTAAGCACACAGTTCATGCAAGAAAGCCCAGGAATTTACTGGAATTGGAGGCTTTGAAAATAAAGAGCCTCATCTACAACTACCACAAAAGGACAAAGCACGGTAGCTGCGAAACGCGCGTCAGTGTTCGTGGGGGCCGCTGCACTGATACCTTCTTGGATATTTTACTCTTTGGTAATATGAATTGTACCTTGCAACCTTAACCTCACTGTCCTTATACATAATAATTTATTAATTATCTATCTTGTAATAGACTGACTGTGACTTTTACTGCTAAGCACATATTTAATAACTAATTGTTTTACTATCCTGCTGGTATATGTTGTTGTGTATTTTTCACCACTAGTGCCGTGCCCCCCATGTGTATTATTCCATCCGTCATCTGGGTGGTTCCATTTGATTCATTTTTACCTAAATTTATTTTTAATAAAGCATTTTGAAATTTATACTGTGTATATTGCTTGTTTTAGCTGTAAGATTGGTAAAAGACTCCAAGCTGTCATTGATGTTAGAGGGGGCAATGCACGGTATTAAGAACTGGGATCTGTGAACTTTTCATCATGGTCATTTGGATGTTTTTGGTTGTTATTATGATTTAAAAGAGAAAACACAGTAGTATGACAATAAATGGCTTCACCCAACAACTAACCATGAGTGGAAAAAGAGATTTTGTATAATCATTCATATTCCCTGAAAAAAGGCCAAGATAGTAAAAAATCTGCAAGGGTATGTAAACTTTAGCTAATGTGATGATCCGCACCTCACAGCCCTACTCTGACATATCTAATACATCAGATTCTTGCTACACGGTCTTGTCACTTCTGATGATGCTTGTGAATGTGCAATCAGAGGTGTAGGGCGGGAGGAATACACACCTGCGTTATGAACAGGGAGTTGGCAACCACATATCACAGGTGAAGAGACAAATATGAGTGCCCTCCCAAATTTATGTGTGAGGGCCCACTAAAATGTATGAGAGAGGGCCGTTCCAAATGTATGATAGAGAGCCCTCCCAATGTATGAGAGAGAGCCCTACCAAATGTATGCATGAGGGCCCTCCTAAATTGGTGCTTGAGAGCTCTCCAAAATGTATGATGAGGGCCCTCCCAAATTTATGAGTGAGGGCCATCCCAAATGTATGAGAAAGAGCTCTCCAAAATGTATGATGAGGGCCCTCCCAAATTTATGAGTGAGGGCCCTCCCAAATGTATGAGGGAAGGCCCTCCCAAATTAATGAGTGGGGGCCCTATAAAATTTGAGTGAGGGACCTCCCAAGTGTATGAGAAAGGGACCTCCGAAATGTATGAGAGAGGGCCTTCCTAAATGTATGAAATAGGGCCTTTCCAAATGTATGAGAACGGGACGCTTGACTCCACTTCAAAAGTTATGGTTGAGTGCTGCCTGCTGGACCTCTAAAAATTAGGAGTGAGGGCACATAATGACTATGTGGATATGGTGGAGGAGGAGGACAAAAAAAAGATCTGCAGACACCATCTTGTGCACAGTGCGTCCAGAGTTAGTGTAGGGAGAGCTTGTGTCATTGAAAGGAGAGATTTTTGGGCTGAATTTTTATACCTGATGGTATAAGAATAAAATAAACAGTCCTAATTACAATCGAGTGTACAGTCCCTGACAGAAGTTCTGTCGCTTATCCATGTTATGTAAATAAAAGCTTATAACCTGACTTTAAATTCATCCATTGGTTTTATAAATTAATCTTTTGAAAGCTGAAACCCTCCCAAATTTGGTTTAGGTTATGAAAATAAAGTTGCTGCAAAGCTGAAATATTGATCATTTAATGAACACAGAAAGGTCAGATTTTGGCAAGACAAAAGTTTTGTCGCCCACAGAAAGTAATGTGAAATTCAAACAAATAATTAACTTCTAGTATAAAGATATGTTGCATAACATTGGTGAATGAAGTTGTGGTGCTATTAGAGTCATATTTAATATTTTGTATGACTTCCATGAGCTTGAAAGACTGCATCCATGCGGTTCAACAATGATTCATACAATTTATTGATGAAGTCATCAAGAATAGCAAAGAATGCAGTCTAAAGGCCGCTTTACACGCAGCGACATCGCTAAAGCGATGTCGTTGGGGGTCATGGAATTCGTGACGCACATCCAGCCGCTTTAGCAATGTCGTTGCGTGTGACACCTACGTGCGATCGAAAATGGTCGCAAAAACGTGCAAAATCGTTAATCGTTGACATGCTCCCCTATTCCCAAAAATCGTTGCTGCTGCAGGTACGATGTTGTTCGTCATTCCTGCGGCAGCACACATCGCTATGTGTGACACCGCAGGAGCGAGGAACCTCACCTTACCTGCGGCCACGGGCAATGAGTAATGAAGGAGGTGGGAGGGATGTTCGTCTCGCTCATCTCCGCCCCTCCGCTTTGATTGGGTATCCACTTAGTGACGTCGCTGTGACGCCGAACAAACCGCCCCCTTAGAAAGGAGGCGGTTCGCCAGTCACAGCGATGTCGCTATGCAGGCAAGTAGTGTGACGGGTCCGAGCCATTTTGTGCGCCACGGGCAGCGATTTGCCCGTGCACGCACAAACGATGGGGGCGGGTACACATTCTAGCAATCTCGCTAGCAAGATGGCAGCTTGTAAAGCGGCCTTTACATGCCTCCCAGAGTTCATCTAGATTCTTTGGTTTTGCCTTCCGAGCTTCCTCTTTCATCCTACCCCAAACATGCTCAATGATGTTTATGTCTGGTGACTGGGCTGGCCAGTCCGTGAGCACCTTGATCTTCTTTGCCAGGAGGAACTTTGTTGTAGAGATGGATGTATGGGATGGAGCACCATCCTGCTGCAGAATTTGACCCCTTTTATGATTGGGAATGTAAGAGGTAGCTAATACTTCTTGATATTTTAGGCTATTGATATTGCATTCCACCTTACAAATGTTTCGCACACCCCCATGCTGAATGTAACCCCAGACTATGATCTTTCCACCACCAAACGTAACTGTTTTTGAGTGTATTTTGGATCCATACGGGCTCCAGTAGGATTCCTGCAGTATTTGTGGCGGCTGTGGTGTAATTCAACTGACAATCCATCAGAGAAATCCACCTTCTGACACTTTTCCAGCGTCCATCTGTTTAACAGGCTGTGGGACTTTTAATTGCCTTTTGTTTAGTGCTGGCTTCTGGGCACTGATTCGACCAAGGAGGCCATTTCGAGACAGAATCCTACAAACTGTTCTAGTTGACACAGGGACTTGATGTGACCAGGCCTGTTGGAGCTCTTCTGCAGTGGAAGAGAGGCTGGCTTTGGATTTTCTAACCAACAAACTTTCTAATCATAGTATTTCTGTATGCAAGGTGTCTATTTGTATTGAATTGATGATGCTCTACAATTTTTTAATTCACTTTTTTTCTCTATCTTGTTCCATTTTTAAGATAAAAATGCTAACTTTGTTGTTTTCCACCAGGCGGGGCTATAGGTGGTTTAATTGCATAGCTCATGGCTACTTTACTATACCTAGACACCACTTCTATGCCTATAGCTGCTGCCGTTCTCAAGTTAATGGTGGTGGACAGGATATGGGTGGACACACTGTGTATATATATATATATATATATATATATATATATATATATATATATATATATATATATATATTTTTATATATATACACATTTCATCTATATCTATATATATCTAATAAATAAAGCTGAGTGTATGTATGTGTGTGTGTGTGTGTGTGTCCGCTGAAGGAATCCGCAACATCGCATTTACAATCACGAAATTGTGCACACACACCCCATATGATTCAGGGAACGTCATGGACTATGTTTTGACCGGAAAATTTAACCCCGCGCTTTACAGTTACTCCCCAAAAAACCTGCCTCCATTAAAGTGAATGGAGCCACGGCCTACAGGTTATAATAGGAGCTGTGATTGGTTGCTATAGGAACAAAATAAATTGTTAGTATAAAAAGCTTATGTGTGAGGTAATAAGATATCAGTATAGAGATGGATAGAGAGAGATAGAAGGAGACAGAGACAGACAGACCGAGAGAGGGAGAGAGAGAGAGAAGAGACAGGGAAAGAGACATACAGACCGAGACAGACAGGGAAAGAGATAGACAGACCGAGACAGACAGGGAAAGAGACAGACACAGACAGACATACACAGACAGACAGAGAAAGAGATAAACAGAGAGACAGACAGAGAAAGACAGAGACAGACAGAGAAAGAGACAGACAGGGAAAGAGACATACGGGGAAAGAGACAAACAGGGAAAGAGAAAAACAGGGAAAGAAACAGAGACAAGGAAAAAGACAGGGAAGGAAAAAGACAGACAAGGAAAGAGACAGAGACAGGAAAAGAGATAGAAGGGGAAAGAGACAGACGGGGAATGAGACAGATGGGGAAAGAGACAGACGGGGAAAGAGACAGACAGACACAGAGATAGAGACAGACAGACACAGAGATAGAGATAGACAGACACAGAGATAGAGAGAGACAGACAGACAAAGAGATAGAGAGAGACAGACAGAGACACTGATACAGAGACAGACAGAGAGATAGACACAGACAGACATGGATAGAGACAGACACACATGGATAGAGACAGAAATACATGGATAGAGACAGACACACAGACAGACAGGAAAAGGGACAGACAGACACACAGAGACAGACAGGGAAAGAGACAGTGAGACATACACAGAGACAGATAGAGACAGACAGAGAAAGACACACAGACAAAGACAGACAGAGACAGAGAGACAGCAGTCGCTATCCCGGGCAACGCCCGGGTACTACAGCTAATATATATATATATATATATATATATATATATATATATATTTATTTAGCACACTATATGATAGAAGGTATATATGATGCAATGATCTTAATGAGGTTGCTGTACAGTGGATGTAAATACTTTTATTTCCTAGAAACAAGTCCTATGAAGACAATTATAATCAAGCGATGGATGCATTTGTGCTGTAACTCAGTTACTTAGCAAGAATCACTTCAAGACAGAACACTGGTGGTCTCAAACTTGCTGAGTAGACTTTATATTTGATGGAATGCCCTAAATATGTGCAGTTAATTACCCTGTCCTTATTAGACCTCAATATTTGGCTCAGGATTTGTTTCAATAAAAAAAAATTGATTAGCTAATAAACATGTTGATCTATGAAAACTAAAAACCTTAAAATCTCTCAAGATTCTTTTTACGCCCTTACAACCTGCTCAAGTAAATTAGAATATTTGAAGGTAACATATTCCATGTTAGTATCAAGTCACTTCTATAAATCATTGTCTATGACTTATTATTATAACAAAAAAAATAAGAGTATCTTAAAAAAGTCAATGAGATTTGTTATTTCTGTCCACATTGCAGATGTTCTGTATATTAATGATAACAATTGTGATATTATCCATTTCTAGTTTTGTAAAATATGTAATTCATTTGTAACATTTTTCATTTTTTTATGCATATTTTCAACCCACCCCCACCCCATCCCCCTCTCTCTGAGACGAATTTTCACTTTTGCATTTTAGTTTTTTCTTATCCTTCTTCCAAAAGTCAGAACTTTTTTAGATTTTTTTTCAGCACCTTTCCGGCTCTCTTTTGAGTCAAGTGACAGCAATTCAGATCTCCAGATCACTTTGAGCTCTATGGAACATCAAGAGCTTTGATTTTCTCCCTGGTCTTGATGAGTGTTGGAGTCAGATGCTCCTGATTCATCAAGATGTGCTTGCCCTTTACAAGTAACCTATTAGAAGCATTTGATGAATGGAGTGCTCCTCCAGAAAGTCTGTATCACCATCACATAATTCATAAGAGGAGTAGAACAACACTGCATACTGGAGAAGATGACAAGTGGCGAGCATATTAACATAAAAGACAAAAAGACCTTGTGAAGATGCTGGTGGAAGCTGGTAAGATTGTGTCATTATCCACAGTGAAACAAGAACTGTATCAACATGGGCTGAAAGTCCACTCTGCCAAAAAGAAGCCATTACACCAAAAGACACATAAAAAAAAGTCAGATTAATGTTTGCAAATGCACACAGGAACAAAGGCCTTAATTTTTGGAGACATGTCCTGTGGTCTGACAAAACCAAAATTGAACTGATTGGCCATAATGAACATTGTTATATTTGGAGGAAAAAGGGAGAAGCTTTGAAGCCTAAGAACACCATCCCAACTGTGAAACATGGGGGTGGCAGCATCATGTTGTGGGGTTGTTTTGCTGCAGGAGGGAGTGGTGCACTTCACAAAATAGATGGCATCATGAGGAAAGAAGATTATATGGCAATACTGAAGCAAAATCTCAAGACATCAGCCAATAACTTAAAGCTTGGGTGGAAATGGGTCTTTCAAATGGACGGTCACCCGAAGTATACTGCCAAACTAGTTACAAAGCCCTGATCTTAGTCCTATTGAAAACGTATGGGCAGAGCTGAAAAGGCAGGTGCAAGCAAAGTGACCAACAAGCATGGCTCAGTTACAGTAGATCTGTCAGGAGGAATGAACCTAAATTCCTACTAACTATTGTGAGAAGCTTGTAGAAGGATATCCAAAATATTAGACCCAAGTCATACAGTTTAAGAACAACAGCACAAAAATTCTAATGAAATGTATGTAAACTTTTCACTTTGTAGAAAGTAATTAAAATTTCTTAAAACATTCTCTCTAATTATTCTGGCATTTGGGAAATATAAATAATTTTGTTTTTTAATTGCTCTAAAATGGGAAAGGTTTATTCTGATTTCATGTCAGATAGTGAGAAAAACATGCAGATGTGTCTTTTTAGATAGTGTATGTAAACTGGTTTCGACTGCATATATCATTATTAATTCATTTTTTTTTAGCTACCTTGTTCTATACCGTTGTATTACAGTATATAGATAAAAAGATGTACTCCTGTGAAGCTCAGTCTGTGGGAACTAATCCATTTAAATACTACTGTCATTCAAATGATAAACTAGCAGCGATCTGATCACTGCAGTTACATGTAGAATTAGCCATGATCTGATCACTGCAGTTACATGTAGAATTAGCCATGATCTGATCACTGCTGTTACATGCAGAATTAGCAGTGATCTGATTACTGCTTATAATTAGAAGAAACAAGAGAAAGAGTATACCGATCAGGGATCACCAAAACTCCATGTTTGAAAAAGTGGAAAAAACGTTATTACAAAGCAGCAAGAACATGTCCCAGCACTGGGAATATATAGAGCACACAAAGAACAATATTAAAAACATTTAAAAAGCCAGAGGCATAATTCCCCAACACACCGAACCCCATATAATTGCACAAATAACTGTATAGATGATACACAGTAGAGAGAGCATACACAACCTCTCTTTGGTTAATTATGATGGACGTCTAATAGAAAAATTATTATTAAAGGTCGGTATAGAACTCTAGATATGTAGCAAAACATGGAAACATAATCAGATATTAACAGGGCTCTAGTATAGGCTGGTTTCAGAAGTCCGTGTTTAATCAGGTACCAGTCACACGCATGGTTATGGTCACACGTGTGTCATACGTGTGTCTCACATGTGGCACACGTGTGACATCCGTGTTTACATATGTGTGACAGGTACCGGAGAAAACACGGGTCTGTGAAATAAAAAGATTTTTCATATTTACCTGCTGTCTCCGGCTCTGCTGCCTCCCGCTCATGACCGCCGCTCATTATATTCATTGATTATTCACCACACTCAGGAAGCCAGAGCATCGCGGGTACAGCACCGCCGGGGACAGCACCACCGAGGACAGCACCGCGGGGACATCATCGCGAGGACAGCATCGCCGAGGACAGCACCGTGGGGACAGCACCGTGGGGACAGCACCGTGGGGACAGCACCGTGGGGATAGCACAGCGGGGACAGCACTGCAGAGACAGCACCGCGGGGACCGGTGAGTATTCTGCAAGCACAGTGACATCCAGGAGGTCATCCGAGTTCCCAATGAACTCTGCTGACATCCTGATGACCCCCGCGACACCCGCGCTACAGCTTCATGGGTTCATCAGAGTTCATTGGGAACTGTGATGAGTCCCCGAAGTTGTCCCCACAATGTTCTGGCTTCCAGGTTCTTACCACACACACAAACCCTGCACACACAAACACACACACAGACACGTATACACTGAGCACATATACACACATGTGTATACACACATAGCAGACACACACACATGGATACACCGCGCGCATGCACACATAGCGCACATGCATGTATACACTGAACACAGACACACACACACACAGTCTGCTGTAAACTTACCCAGCGATGCGGTCCCCGGCACTGAAGTCCCCAGCGCTGTCCACGCTTCCAGCTCCTCAGGGCACTGAATATTCAGTGCGTATAATGAGCGGCGATAAGGAGCGGGAGACAGCAGAGCCGGAGACAGCAGTGCTGGAGAGAGGAAAATATAGAAAATCTTTTCATTAAAAAGACCCATATTTTCTCCGGTATGTTTTCTACTGATGTCACACGGATCACATCAGTGTGCGATCTGTGTGACATCCATGCTGCGGAGATGCCTGCGTGTGAGCGTGCGGGGTCATGAAAGGTCACACGGTCCATGTGCAAACACGGACGTGTGAGGCACATCATAGAATAACATCGGTACGTGTGACTTCCGTGTTAAAAACGGATGTCACACGTACCTAAAACACGCACGTCTGAAACCGGACATATACTGTGTTTTAGACCCTTTATGCTTCACATCCAAAACAATACAGAGGTATAATATAGACAGAGGACTTATTTATCAAAGTGTCACTAATAATATGAGAACCTCTATTTCTTCATACATGCAACCAGACATATACCAGACCTATCTATATATATAATTGCCTTATTCTGTCTGTCTATCTGTCTGTCTGTCTGTCTGTCATGCTCCAAAATTGTGTCCTTACGGTGACACTAAGTGTCCTTACGGTGACACAAAGCTGATTGGCCGCTGGGCTCGCCATGGCCCCGCCCCCCCGCACGGATTGGCCGCTCGCCTTGCCTCGGCTCCTCCCCCGCATGGATTGGCCGCTCGCCTCGCCTCGGATCCGACCCCCCCGCACGGATTGGCCGCCACTCACACTCAGACTCACACTCAGACGCAGACTCAGACGCAGACTCAGACGCAGACTCAGACACAGACTCAGACGCACACTCAGACGCAGACGCACACTCAGACGCACACTCAGACGCACACTCAGACACAGACTCAGACGCACACTCAGACACAGACTCAGACACAGACTCAGACTCACACGCACACAGACTCACACTCAGACACAGACTCAGACACAGACTCAGACACAGACTCAGACACAGACTCAGACACAGACTCAGATACAGACTCAGACTCACACGCACACAGACTCACACTCAGACACAGACTCAGACACAGACTCAGACACAGACACAGACACAGACACAGACTCAGACACAGACACAGACTCAGACTCAGACTCACACTCACACTCACTCAGACTCACACAGACTCAGACTCAGACTCACACTCAGACTCACACTCAGACTCACACTCAGACTCACACTCAGACTCACACTCAGACTCACACTCACACTCTCACTCTCACTCACACTCAGACTCACACTCACACTCAGACTCACACTCAGACTCAGACTCACACTCAGACTTACACTCAGACTCACACTCACACTCACTCAGACTCAGACTCACACTCAGACTCACACTCAGACTCACACTCAGACTCACACTCAGACTCACACTCACACACAGACTCACACTCACACACAGACTCACACTCACACTCACACTCAGACTCACACTCAGACTCAGACTCACACTCACACTCAGACTCACACTCAGACTCACTCACACTCAGACTCAGACTCAGACTCACACTCACACTCAGACTCAGACTCACTCTCACTCACACTCAGACTCAGACTCACACTCACACTCACACTCACACTCAGACTCACTCAAACTCAGACTCAGACTCACACTCACACTCAGACTCACACTCACTCACACTCACACTCTCACTCTCACTCACACTCAGACTCACACTCAGACTCACACTCAGACTCACACTCAGACTCACACTCAGACTCACACTCAGACTGAGACTCAGACTCACACTCAGACTCACACTCAGACTCACACTCAGACTCACTCACACTCACACTCAGACTCAGACTCAGACTCACACTCACACTCAGACTCAGACTCTCACTCTCACTCACACTCAGACTCACACTCACACTCACACTCAGACTCAGACTCAGACTCACACTCACACTCAGACTCACACTCACACTCAGACTCAGACTCAGACTCAGACTCAGACTCACACTCAGACTCACACTCAGACTCACTCACACTCAGACTCACACTCACACTCACACTCAGACTCACACTCAGACTCACACTCAGACTCACACTCAGACTCACACTCAGACTCACACTCAGACTGAGACTCAGACTCACACTCAGACTCACACTCAGACTCACACTCAGACTCACACTCAGACTGAGACTCAGACTCACACTCAGACTCACACTCAGACTCACACTCAGACTGAGACTCAGACTCACACTCAGACTCACACTCACACTCAGACTCACACTCACACTCACACTGAGACTCACACTCAGACTCACTCACACTCAGACTCACACTCAGACTCACACTCAGACTCACACTCAGACTCACACTCACTCACACTCTCACTCTCACTCACACTCAGACTCACACTCAGACTCACACTCAGACTCACACTCAGACTCACACTCAGACTCAGACTCACACTGAGACTCACACTGAGACTCAGACTCACACTCAGACTCACACTCAGACTCAGACTCACACTCACACTCAGACTCACACTCACACTCACACTGAGACTCACACTCACACTCAGACTCACACTCACACTCACACTCAGACTCAGACTCAGACTCACACTCACACTAAGACTCAGACTCACACTCACACTCAGACTCACACTCAGACTCACACTCAGACTCACACTCAGACTCACACTCAGACTCACACTCAGACTCACACTCAGACTCAGACTCACACTCAGACGCAGACTCACACTCAGACTCACACTCACACTCACACTCAGACGCACACTCACACTCAGACTCAGACTTACACTCAGACTCACACAATCACTCACACTCAGACTTACACGCACACTCACACTCAGACTTACACGCACACTCAGACTCAGACTCACACTCACACTCACTCAGACTCAGACTCACTCAGACTCACTCAGACTCACACTCAGACTCACACTCAGACTCACACTCAGACTCACACTCAGACTCACACTCAGACTCACACTCACACTCACACTCACTCAGACTCAGACTCACACTCAGACTCACACTCAGACTCACACTCAGACTCACACTCAGACTCACACTCACACTCAGACTCACACTCAGACTCACACTCACACTCAGACTCACACTCACACTCAGACTCACACTCACACTCACACTCACACTCACACTCAGACTCACACTCAGACGCACACTCAGACTCAGACTCAGACGCACACTCAGACGCACACTCAGACGCACACTCAGACACAGACGCACACTCAGACACAGACTCAGACTCACACGCACGCAGACTCACACTCAGACACAGACTCACTCACACTCAGACTCAGACTCACTCACACTCAGACTCAGACTCACACTCAGACTCAGACTCACACTCACTCAGACTCACACACACTCAGACTCACACTCAGACTCACACTCAGACTCAGACTCACACTCACACTCACACGCAGACTCAGACGCAGACTCAGACGCAGACTCAGACGCAGACTCACACAGACTCACACTCAGACTCACACTCAGACTCACACTCAGACTCACTCACACTCACACTCAGACTCACACTCACACTCAGACGCACACTCAGACGCACACTCAGACGCACACTCAGACGCACACGCACACAGACTCACACTCAGACACAGACTCACTCACACTCAGACTCACACTCAGACTCACACTCAGACTCACACTCAGACGCAGACTCAGACGCAGACTCACACTCACACTCAGACTCACTCAGACTCACACTCAGACTCACACTCACTCAGACTCACACTCAGACTCACACTCAGACTCACACTCACACTCACTCAGACTCAGACTCACACTCAGACTCACACTCAGACTCACACTCAGACTCACACTCAGACTCAGACTCACTCAGACTCAGACACACAATCAGACGCAGACTCAGACGCAGACTCAGACGCAGACTCAGACGCAGACTCAGACGCACACGCACACAGACTCACACTCAGACACAGACTCACTCACACTCACACTCAGACTCACACTCAGACTCAGACTCACACTCAGACTCACACTCACACTCACACTCACACTCACTCAGACTCACACTCAGACGCAGACTCAGACGCAGACTCACACTCAGACTCACACTCAGACTCACACTCAGACTCACACTCAGACTCACACTCACACTCAGACTCACACTCAGACTCACACTCAGACTCACACTCAGACTCAGACTCACTCAGACTCAGACACACACTCAGACGCAGACTCAGACGCAGACTCAGACGCAGACTCAGACGCACACGCACACAGACTCACACTCAGACACAGACTCACTCAGACTCAGACTCACACTCAGACTCACACTCAGACTCACACTCAGACTCACACTCAGACGCAGACTCAGATGCAGACTCACACTCAGACTCACACTCAGACTCACACTCAGACTCACACTCAGACTCACACTCAGACTCAGACTCACACTCACTCAGACTCAGACTCACACTCAGACTCAGACTCACACTCAGACTCACACTCAGACGCAGACTCAGACGCAGACTCAGACACAGACTCACACGCACACTCAGACTCACACGCACACTCACACTCAGACTCACACGCACACTCACACTCAGACTCACACGCACACTCACACTCAGACGCACACTCACACTCAGACGCACACTCAGACGCACACTCAGACGCAGACTCAGACGCACACTCAGACACAGACTCAGACGCACACTCAGACACAGACTCAGACTCACACGCACACAGACTCACACTCAGACACAGACTCACTCACACTCAGACTCAGACTCACTCAGACTCACACTCAGACTCACACTCACACTCAGACTCAGACTCAGACTCACACTCACTCAGACTCACACACACTCAGACTCACACTCAGACTCACACTCACACTCACACTCACACTCAGACTCACACGCAGACTCAGACGCAGACTCACACTCACACTCAGACTCACTCAGACTCACACTCAGACTCACACTCAGACTCACTCACACTCACTCTCAGACTCACACTCAGACTCACACTCAGACTCACACTCAGACGCACACTCAGATGCACACTCAGATGCACACTCAGATGCACACTCAGATGCACACTCAGACGCACACGCACACAGACTCACACTCAGACTCACACTCAGACTCACACTCAGACACAGACTCACTCACACTCACACTCAGACTCAGACTCAGACTCACACTCAGACTCACACTCACACTCAGACTCAGACTCACACTGACTCAGACTCAGACTCACACTCAGACGCAGACTCAGACGCAGACTCAGACGCACACTCAGACTCACACGCACACTCAGACTCACACGCACACTCACACTCAGACTCACACGCACACTCACACTCAGACTCAGACTCACACTCAGACTCACACAAACACTCACACTCAGACTCAAACGCACACTCACACTCAGACTCAAACGCACACTCACACTCAGACTTACACGCACACTCACACTCAGACTCACACGCACACTCACACTCAGACTCAGACTTACACTCAGACTCACACAAACACTCACACTCAGACTCAAACGCACACTCACACTCAGACTCAAACGCACACTCACACTCAGACTCACACGCACACTCACACGCACTCTCAGACTCAGACTCAAACGCACACTCACACTCAGACTCACTCGCACACTCAGACTCACACGCACACTCAACGCAGCAGACACACAACACCCAACACACAAACACCGCGGCACACACAAATATACGCACATACCGCACAACACACACATTGCACAAAACATACCTCCCCCCAAAACACACACACACACCCACACAAACCGCGCAACACACATACACAACGATACAGACACACAGCGCTCCACAAATAACGACACACAACGCAACACACAAACAACACCGCTCTCACCCCCCGCTACACCCAGACAACACCCAGAACATGTACAGCCCCTACACAAACACTTGGTAACTACACACAACAACATATATATATATATATATATATATATATATATAACAAAAATCATACATTAACTACACAATACGTAAATTCTAGAATACCCGATGCGTAGAATCGGGCCACCTTCTAGTCTATATATATAATTGCCTTATTCTGTCTGTCTGTCTGTCTGTCTGTCTGTCTTGCTCCAAAATTGTGTCCTTACGGTGACAACCGTCTGATTGGCCGCTGGCTTGGCCTGGCCCCGCCCCCCCCACGGATTGGTCGCTCGCCTCGGCCTGGTCCCGCCCCCCCTCACAGATTGTCCGCTCACCCCGGCCCTCCGCACGCATCGCCAGACATAACCTTGCGCTGCTGGGATCGTGACGGAGACGGTGAACGCTGGTAACCATTATACACATCGGGTAACTAAGGTCCCTTAGTTACCCGATGTGTATCATAGTTACCAGTGTACACCGGCTCCCCAGCGGCCTTGCCCCGCCCCCCCCCCCGGATTGGTCGCTCGCCTCGGCCTGACCCCGCCCTCCACATGGATTGGCCGCTCGCACCGGCCCTCCGCACTCCTCACCGGACATAACCTTGCGCTGCTGGGATCGTGACAGAGCCGGTGAACACTGGTAACCATTATAATCATTGGGTAACTAAGGTCCCTTAGTTACCCGATGTGTATCATAGTTACCAGCATACACCGGCTCCGTCACGATCCCAGCAGCGCCAGACATAACCTTGCGCTGCTGGGATCGTGACGGAGCCGGTGAACGATGGTAACCATTATACACATCGGGTAACAAAGGTCCCTTAGTTACCCGATGTGTTTCATAGTTACCAGCGTTCACCGGCTCCCGGTACACATGTGCAGGGAGCCGGTATTATACTCCTCTCCCCCCAGGACTACTCCTATTATAGTCCTCCTATTTTACTCCTCTCTGAGTATAATAGGAGAACTATTATAGCATGGGGGATGGAGCACGATGGGGAGTGCGCAGCATGGGGGATGGAGCACGATGGGGTGCGCAGCATGGGGGATGTTGCACGATGGGGGGTGCGCGGCATGGAGGGTGTGGCACGATGGGGAGTGCGCAGCATGGGGGATGGAGCACGATGGGGAGTGTGCAGCATGGGGGATGGAGCACTATTGGGGGTGCGCAGCATGGGGGATGGAGCACGATGGGGGGTGCGCAGCATGGGGGATGTAGCACGATGGGGAGTGCGCAGCATGGGGGATGGAGCATGATGGGGAGTGTGCAGCATGGGGGATGGAGCACAATGGGGGGTGCGCAGCATGGGGGATGGAGCACGATAGGGGTGCGCAGCATGGGGGATGTAGCACGATGGGGAGTGCGCAGCATGGGGGATGGAGCACGATGGGGGGTGCGCAGCATGGGGGATGGAGCACAAAGGGGGGGTGCGCAGCATGGGTGGGGGATGGAACACGATGGGGAGTGTGCAGCATGGGGGATGGAGCACGATGGGGGGTGCGCAGCATGGGGGATGGAGCACGATGGGGGTGCGCAGCATGGGGGATGGAGCACGATGGGGATTGCGCAGCATGGGGGATGGAGCACGATGGGGAGTGCGCAGCATGGGGGATGGAGCATAATGGGGGGTGCGCAGCATGGGGGATGGAGCACGATGGGGGGTGGGCAGCATGGGGGATGGAGCACGATGGGGGGTGCGCAGCATGGGGGATGTAGCACGATGGGGGGTGCGCAGCATGAGGTATGGAGCACGAAGGGGGGTGCACAGCATGGGGTTTGGAGCTTGATGGGGGGTGCGCAGCATGGGGGATGGAGCATGATGGAGGGTGAGCAGCATAGGGGATGGAGCACGATGGGAAGTGCGCAGCATGGGGGATGGAGCACGATGGGGAGTGCGCAGCATGGGGGATGGAGCACGATGGGGAGTGCGCAGAATGGGGATGGAGCAAGATTGGGGTGGTGCGCAGCATGGGGGATAGAGCACGATGGGGGGTGCGCAGCATGGGGGATGGAGCACGATGGGGATTGCGCAGCATGGGGGATGGAGCACGATGGGGAGTGCGCAGCATGGGCGATGGAGCACGATGGGGAGTGCGCAGCATGGGGGATGGAGCACGATGGGGAGTGCGCAGCATGGGGGATGGAGCACGATGGGGGGTGCGCAGCATCGGGGATGGAGCACGATGGGGGTGCGCAGCATGGGGGATGGAGCACGATGGGGGGTGTGCAGCATGGGGGATGGAGCACGATGGGGGGTGCACACCTCCCCCCAAAACACACACACACCGCCACACACGCACTGCACAACACACAACACACACTGTGAACCACAAACACCGCCCTACACAGACACCCAACACACAAACAGCGCGGCACACACAAATATACGCACATGCCGCACAATACACACATTGCACAAAACATACCTCCCACCAAAACACACACACACACCCCACACCCACACAAACCACGCAACACACACACACAGCGCTCCACAAACAACGCAACACACACAACGCAACACACAAACAACACCGCTCTCAACCCCCGCCACACCCAGACAACACCCAGAACATGTACAGCGCCCTACACAAACACTTGGTAACTACACACAACAACATCTATATGATGATGATTATATATAACAAAAATCATACATTAACTACACAATACGTAAATTCTAGAATACCTGATGCGTAGAATCGGGCCACCTTCTAGTATTATATAATTAGACAAAAAAAAACATACATCATGCTTTAATCCCACATGTTCACTCCACCCAAATAAGTAGTTGGGAGCAAAACCATATAATGTCCAGATCAGGACCTATATCCTATAGTCAAAAAACTGCACTGTATATGCTCTAAGTATGCATTTAGATGGGGGGGGTGAGAGGCATGGAGGGTATGGCACGATGGGGAGTGCGCAGCATGGGGGATGGAGCACGATGGGGAGTGTGCAGCATGGGGGATGGAGCACTATTGGGGGTGCGCAGCATGGGGGATGGAGCACGATGGGGGGTGCGCAGCATGGGGGATGTAGCACAATGGGGAGTGCGCAGCATGGGGGATGGAGCACGATGGGGAGTGTGCAGCATGGGGGATGGAGCACAATGGGGGGTGCGCAGCATGGGGGATGGAGCACGATAGGGGTGCGCAGCATGGGGGATGTAGCACGATGGGGAGTGCGCAGCATGGGGGATGGAGCACGATGGGGGGTGCGCAGCATGGGGGATGGAGCACGAAGGGGGGTGCGCAGCATGGGTGGGGGATGGAGCATGATGGGAAGTGTGCAGCATGGGGGATGGAGCACGATGGGGGGTGCGCAGCATGGGGGATGGAGCACGATGGGGGGTGCGCAGCATGGGGGATGGAGCACGATGGGGATTGCGCAGCATGTGGGATGGAGCACGATGGGGAGTGCGCAGCATGGGGGATGGAGCACGATGGGGGGTGCGCAGCATGGGGGATGGAGCACGATGGGGGGTGCGCAGCATGGGGGATGGAGCACGATGGGGGGTGGGCAGCATGGGGGATGGAGCATGATGGGGAGTGCGCAGCATGGGGGATGGAGCACGATGGGGGGTGCGCAGCATGGGGGATGGAGCACGAAGGGGGGTGCGCAGCATGGGTGGGGGATGGCGCATGATGGGAAGTGTGCAGCATGGGGGATGGAGCACGATGGGGGGTGCGCAGCATGGGGGATGGAGCACGATGGGGGTGCGCAGCATGGGGGATGGAGCACGATGGGGATTGCGCAGCATGTGGGATGGAGCACGATGGGGAGTGCGCAGCATGGGGGATGGAGCACGATGGGGGGTGCGCAGCATGGGGGATGGAGCACGATGGGGGGTGCGCAGCATGGGGGATGGAGCACGATGGGGGGTGGGCAGCATGGGGGATGGAGCACGATGGGGGGTGCGCAGCATGGGGGATGTAGCACGATGGGGGGTGCACAGCATGGGGGATGGAGCACGATGGGGAGTGCGCAGCATGGGGGATGGAGCACGATGGGGAGTGTGCAGTATGGGGATGGAGCACGATTGGGGTGCGCAGCATGGGGGATGGAGCACGATGGGGGGTGCGCAGCATGGGGGATGGAGCACGATGGGGATTGCACAGCATGGGGGATGGAGCACGATGGGGAGTGCGCAGCATGGGGGATGGAGCACGATTGGGAGTGCGCAGCATGGGGGATGGAGCACGATGGGGAGTGCGCAGCATGGGGGATGGAGCGCGATGGGGGGTGCGCAGCATCGGGGATGGAGCACGATGGGGGTGTGCAGCATGGGGGATGGAGCACGATGGGGGGTGTGCAGCATGGGGGATGAAGCACGATGGGGGGTGCACACCTCCCCCCAAAACACACACACACCGCCACACACGCACTGCACAACACACAACACACACACTGGGAACCACAAACACCGCCCTACACAGACACCCAACACACAAACAGCGCGGTACACACAAATATACGCACATGCCGCACAATACACACATTGCACAAAACATACCTCCCACCAAAACACACACACACACCCCACACCCACACAAACCACGCAACACACACACACACAGCGCTCCACAAACAACGCAACACACACAACGCAACACACAAACAACATTGCTCTCAACCCCCGCCACACCCAGACAACAACCAGAACATGTACAGCGCCCTACACAAACACTTGGTAACTACACACAACAACATCTATATGATGATGATTATATATAACAAAAATCATACATTAACTACACAATACGTAAATTCTAGAATACCTGATGCGTAGAATCGGGCCACCTTCTAGTATTATATAATTAGACAAAAAAAAATACATCATGCTTTAATCCCACATGTTCACTCCACCCAAATAAGTAGTTGGGAGCAAAAACATATAATGTCCAGATCAGGACCTATATCCTATAGTCAAAAAACTGCACTGTATATGCTCTAAGTAGGCATTTAGATGGGGGGTGCACGGCATGGAGGGTGTGGCACGATGGGGAGCGCGCAGCATGGGGGATGGAGCACGATGGGGAGTGTGCAGCATGGGGGATGGAGCACTATTGGGGGTGCGCAGCATGGGGGATGGAGCACGATGGGGGGTGCGCAGCATGGGGGATGTAGCACGATGGGGAGTGCGCAGCATGGGGGATGGAGCACGATGGGGAGTGTGCAGCATGGGGGATGGAGCACAATGGGGGGTGCGCAGCATGGGGGATGGAGCACGATAGGGGTGCGCAGCATGGGGGATGTAGCACGATTGGGAGTGCGCAGCATGGGGGATGGAGCACGATGGGGGGTGCGCAGCATGGGGGATGGAGAACGAAGGGGGGTGCGCAGCATGGGTGGGGGATGGAGCACGATGGGGAGTGTGCAGCATGGGGGATGGAGCACGATGGGGGGTGCGCAGCATGGGGGATTGAGCACGATGAGGGTGCGCAGCATGGGGGATGGAGCACGATGGGGATTGCGCAGCATGGGGGATGGAGCACGATGGGGAGTGCGCAGCATGGGGGATGGAGCACGATGGGGGGTGCGCAGCATGGGGGATGGAGCACGATGGGGGTGGGCAGCATGGGGGATGGAGCACGATGGGGGTGGGCAGCATGGGGGATGGAGCATGATGGGGGGTGCGCAGCATGGGGGATGTAGCACGATGTGGGGTGCGCAGCATGAGGTATGGAGCACGATGGGGGGTGCGCAGCATGGGGTTTGGATCTTGATGGGGGGTGCGCAGCATGGGGGATGGAGCATGATGGGGGGTGAGCAGCATAGGGGATGGAGCACGATGGGGAGTGCGCAGCATGAGGGATGGAGCACGATGGGGAGTGCGCAAAATGGGGATGGAGCATGATTGGGGTGCGCAGCATGGGGGATGGAGCACGATGGGGGGTGCGCAGCATGGGGGATGGAGCACGATGGGGATTGCGCAGCATGGGGGATGGAGCACGATGGGGGGTGCGCAGCATGGGGGATGGAGCACGATGGGGGGTGCGCAGCATGGGGGATGGAGCACGATGGGGGGTGGGCAGCATGGGGGATGGAGCACGATGGGGGGTGCGCAGCATGGGGGATGTAGCACGATGGGGGGTGCGCAGCATGAGGTATGGAGCACGATGGGGGGTGCGCAGCATGAGGTTTGGAGCTTGATGGGGGGTGCGCAGCATGGGGGATGGAGCATGATGGGGGGTGAGCAGCATAGGGGATGGAGCACGATGGGGAGTGCGCAGCATGGGGGATGGAGCACGATGGGGAGTGCGCAGCATGGGGGATGGAGCACGATGGGGAGTGCGCAGAATGGGGATGGAGCATGATTGGGGTGCGCAGCATGGGGGATGGAGCACGATGGGGGGTGCGCAGCATGGGGGATGGAGCACGATGGGGATTGCACAGCATGGGGGATGGAGCACGATGGGGAGTGCGCAGCATGGGGGATGGAGGACGATGGGGAGTGCGCAGCATGGGGGATGGAGCACGATGGGGAGTGCGCAGCATAGGGGATGGAGCGCGATGGGGGGTGCGCAGCATCGGGGATGGAGCACGATGGGGGTGTGCAGCATGGGGGATGGAGCACGATGGGGGGTGTGCAGCATGGGGGATGAAGCACGATGGGGGGTGCACACCTCCCCCCAAAACACACACCGCCACACACGCACTGCACAACACACAACACACACACTGGGAACCACAAAAAAAAATACATCATGCTTTAATCCCACATGTTCACTCCACCCAAATAAGTAGTTGGGAGCAAAAACATAGAATGTCCAGATCAGGACCTATATCCTATAGTCAAAAAACTGCACTGTATATGCTCTAAGTAGGCATTTAGATGGGGGGTGCGCGGCATGGAGGGTGTGGCACGATGGGGAGTGCGCAGCATGGGGGATGGAGCACGATGGGGAGTGTGCAGCATGGGGGATGGAGCACTATTGGGGGTGCGCAGCATGGGGGATGGAGCACGATGGGGGGTGCGCAGCATGGGGGATGTAGCACGATGGGGAGTGCGCAGCATGGGGTATGGAGCACGATGGGGAGTGTGCAGCATGGGGGATGGAGCACAATGGGGGGTGCGCAGCATGGGGGATGGAGCACGATAGGGGTGCGCAGCATGGTGGATGTAGCACGATGGGGAGTGCGCAGCATGGGGATGGAGCACGATGGGGGGTGCGCAGCATGGGAGATGGAGCACGAAGGGGGGTGCGCAGCATGGGGGATGGAGCACGATGGGGAGTGCGCAGCATGGGGTATGGAGCACGATGGGGGGTGCGCAGCATCGGGGATGGAGCACGATGGGGGTGCGCAGCATGGGGGATGGAGCACGATGGGGGGTGTGCAGCATGGGGGATGGAGCACGATGGGGGGTTCACACCTTCCCCCAAAACACACACACACCGCCACACACGCACTGCACAACACACAACACACACACTGGGAACCACAAACACCGCCCTACACAGACACCCAACACACAAACAGCGCGGCACACACAAATATACGCACATGCCGCACAATACACACTTTGCACAAAACATACCTCCCACCAAAACACACACACACACACCCCACACCCACACAAACCACGCAACACACACACACAGCGCTCCACAAACAACGCAACACACACAACGCAACACACATACAACACCGCTCTCACCCCCCAACACCCAGACAACACCCAGAACATGTACAGCGCCCTACACAAACACTTGGTAACTACACACAACAACATCTATATGATGATGATTATATATAACAAAAATCATACATTAACTACACAATACGTAAATTCTAGAATACCTGATGCGTAGAATCGGGCCACCTTCTAGTCTATATATATAATTGCCTTATTCTGTCTGTCTGTCTGTCTGTCTGTCTGTCTGTCATGCTCCGAAATTGTGTCCTTACGGGGACACAAAGCTGATTGGCCGCTGGGCTCGCCATGGCCCCGCCCCCCCACACGGATTGGCCTCTCGCCCCGACTCTCTGCAGGCCCCGCCCCCCTCACGCAATGCACGCTCGCTGTGGCCCAACTGACACGGGGCTCCGATTCCCAGGTGAGTACACACACATCAGATCACACACACCTCACACACACCTCACACATCACATCACATCCACACATCACATCCACACATCACATCCACACATCACATCCACACATCACATCCACACATCACAACATGCTGGGATATCACTTGCTTCTACACCGCCTCCGTCAGGATCCCGGCAGCGCCACACATAACCTTGCGATGCTGGGATCTTAACGGAGGCCGTGAAAGCTGGTAACCATTATACACATCGGGTAACTAAGGTCCCTTAGTTACCCGATGTGTATCATAGTTACCAGTGTACACCGGCTCACACTCACTCTCATACACACCTCACACACATCACATCGCATCCACACATCAAGGTCCTGCAGCTGCGGAACATACATAACATAACAGCACACACACACACACACAAATCAGATCACACTCACTCACACACACACATCACATCGCATCCAAATACTCACAACATCCTGGGATATCGCTTGCTTCTCGGCGGCGATATTGTGCTGTGAGCTTCCAGGACCTGACGGAGGATCACATGGCCAGAAGCATGTGATATCCCCGGAAGTTGTGAGTATCAGCGCGTATGTGCAATATCGTCAGTGTCTGTGTGTGTGAGTGGATGCGATCGGGTGTGTGTGAGTGGATGCGATCGGTTGTGTGTGTGAGTGGATGCGATCGGTTGTGTGTGTGAGTGGATGCGATCGGTTGTGTGGGTGAGTGGATGCGATCGGTTGTGTGGGTGAGTGGATGCGATCGGTTGTGTGGGTGAGTGGATGCGATCGGGTGTGGGTGAGTGTCGGCAGAGGAGCACGGCGTGCTGGAGGAGGCTGGGAGCAGAGAGGCTGATCTTGGGGAAGGCTGGGAGGGGGAGGCTGATGCTGAGGGAGGCTGGAAGGAGAGAGGCTGAGCAAACGTGCTCCATCCGCCATACTGCGCACTCCCCATCGTGCTGCATCCCCCATGCTGCGCACTCCCAAACGTGGTCCATCCGCCATGCTGCGCACTCCCAAACGTGGTCCATCCGCCATGCTGCGCACTCCCAAACGTGCTCCATCCGCCATACTGCGCACTCCCAAACGTGCTCCATCCGCCATACTGCGCACTCCCCATCGTGCACCATCCGGCATGCTGCGCACTCCCAAGCGGATGGAGCATGATGGGGGGTGCGCAGCATGGCGGATGGAGCACGTTTGGGAGTGCGCAGCATGGCGGATGGAGCACGTTTGGGAGTGCGCAGCATGACGGATGGAGCACGTTTGGGAGTGCGCATCATGACGGATGGAGCACGTTTGGGAGTGCGCAGCATGCCGGATGGTGCACGATGGGGAGTGCGCAGTATGGCGGATGGAGCACATTTGGGAGTACGCAGTATGGCGGATGGAGCACATTTGGGAGTGCGCAGCATGGCGGATGGAGCACGTTTGGGAGTGCGCAGCATGGCGGATGGACCACGTTTGGGAGTGCGCAGCATGGCGGATGGAGCACGTTTGGGAGTGCGCAGCATGGCGGATGGAGCACGTTTGGGAGTGCGCAGCATGGCGGATGGAGCACGTTTGAGAGTGCGCAGCATGGCGGATGGAGCACGTTTGGGAGTGCGCAGCATGCCGGATGGTGCACGATGGGGAGTGCGCAGTATGGCGGATGGAGCACGATGGGGAGTGCGCAGCATGGCGGATGGAGCACGTTTGGAAGTGCGCAGCATGGCGGATGGAGCACGTTTGGGAGTGCGCAGCATGGCGGATGGACCACGTTTGGGAGTGCGCAGCATGGCGGATGGACCACGTTTGGGAGTGCGCAGCATGGCGGATGGAGCACGTTTGAGAGTGCGCAGCATGGCGGGTGGAGCACGTTTGGGAGTGCGCAGCATGGCGGATGGAGCATGATAGGGGGTGCGCAGCATGGCGGATGGAGCACGTTTGGGAGTGCGCAGCATGGCGGATGGAGCACGTTTGGGAGTGTGCAGCATGGTGGATAGAGCACGATGGGGAGTGCGCAGCATGGCGGATGGAGCACGTTTGGGAGTGCGCAGCATGGGGGATGCAGCACGATGGGGAGTGCGCAGTATGGCGGATGGAGCACGTTTGGGAGTGCGCAGCATGGCGGATGGACCACGTTTGGGAGTGCGCAGCATGGCGGATGGAGCACGTTTGGGAGTGCGCAGCATGGGGGATGCAGCACGATGGGGGGTGCGCAGCATGGGGGATGGAGCACGATGGGAGGTGCACACCTCCCCCCAACACACACACACACGCGCACTGCACAACACACACACACTAGGAATCACAAACAACGCCCTACACAGACACCCACACACACAGACAACGCTGCACACACAAATATACGCACATACTGCACAACACACACATTGCTCAAAACATACCTCCCCCCAAAACACACCACACACACACAAACCGCACAACACACACACACACACAACGCTACAGACACACAGCGCTCCACAAACAACGCAACACACGCAACACACATACAACACCGCTCTCACCCCCCGCGACACTCAGAACATGTACAGCGCCCTACACAAACACTTGGTAACTACACACAACAACATCTATATATATATATATATATATATATATATATATATATATATAACAAAAATCATACATGAACTACACAATACGTAAATTCTAGAATACCCGATGCGTAGAATCGGGCCACCTTCTAGTATTATATAATTAGACAAAAAAAAATACATCATGCTTTAATCCCACATGTTCACTCCACCCAAATAAGTAGTTGGGAGCAAAAACATATAATGTCCAGATCAGGACCTATATCCTATAGTCAAAAAACTGCACTGTATATGCTCTAAGTAGGCATTTAGATATAACTATACAGGCTTAATACCATATAGCTGTTCAAGCCAAGATAACTAAAGCCAGGTAAGTGCAGTATGAGCAGTAGGATGACAGAATCGAGCCCATAATCACACTATATAGGAATTGCAGATATGTCAAACATGTGGGTAGGAAAGAGAGGGGTGGGGGGTTGGCGTGGTAGAACCCCACGCGTATCG
Source organism: Anomaloglossus baeobatrachus (assembly GCF_048569485.1). NCBI lineage: Eukaryota > Metazoa > Chordata > Amphibia > Anura > Aromobatidae > Anomaloglossus > Anomaloglossus baeobatrachus. Next base: position 174,912,304 of record NC_134354.1, on the reverse strand, counting down.
CCATTACAAATGTGGCATCCTCAGGAGAAAAAAAGAAAGAATTACATGCAGCATTAGAAGTGATTTGATCACTGCTATTACCTGCAGAATTAGCAGCAATCTGATCACTGCTGTTACATGCAGAATTAGCAGCAATCTGATCACTGCTGTTATATGCAGAATTAGCAGCAATCTGATCACTGCTGTTATATGCAGAATTAGCAGCAATCTGATCACTGCTGTTATATGCAGAATTAGCAGCAATCTGATCACTGCTGTTATATGCAGAATTAGCAGCAATCTGATCACTGCTGTTATATGCAGAATTAGCAGCAATCTGATCACTGCTGTTACATGCAGAATTAGCAGCAATCTGATTACTGCGGTTACATGCAGAATTAGCAGGGATCTGATCACTGCTGTTATATGCAGAATTAGCAGCAATCTGATCACTGCTGTTACATGCAGAATTAGCAGCAATCTGATTACTGCGGTTACATGCAGAATTAGCAGGGATCTGATCACTGCTGTTATATGCAGAATTAGCAGCGATCTGATTTCTGCTGTTACATGCAGAATTAGCAGGGATCTAATCACTGCTGTTACATGCAGAATTAGCAGCGATCTGATCACTGCTGTTACATGCAGAATTAGCAGCGATCTGATCACTCCTGTTACATGGAGAATTAGCAGCAATCTGATCACTGCTGTTACATGCAGATTTAGCAGCGATCTGATCAGTGCTGTTACCTGCAAAATCCGTCTGTTTAACAAAGTTGGCCAACAATGAAGTAAGAGAAAAAAAAAGTGTTTTCAGCTCACCTAGTATAAAGTTGTTCCAGGACTTCAGCAGGAGTGCACGCGGTCCACTGAACAGGCCAGTCCAGAGGTAGAGTTAGAAGCAAAGGGTAGAAGGCAAGGACCCAGCACTGATGCAGGGAAAAATAAAATCCAAGGCTTTATTAGGTCATCTTAAAAACATTATTAGGGTAAAGGCTCCATAATATGCGCCCAAGTCTGAAACGTGACGCGTTTCGGACTATAAAATAAAAACAAAGTCCTTCATCATAAGTGATGATGATGATTATGATTAACTTATGATTAAGGACTTTGTGTTTATTTTATAGTCCAAAACGCGTCAAGTTTCAGACTTGCATATTATAGAGCCTTTACCCTAATAATGTTTTTAAGATGACCTAATAAAGCATTGGATTTTATTTTTACGTGCATCAATGCTGGGTCCTTCCCTTCTACTCTTAGATTATAACAAAGTTGGCATCTCCTCAGTATGGTGCGGACATACACTAGTTCCTGAGCTTGCTCTATACACCGCCACCTGACTTTAAATATACTGTTATATCCTACACCTGGAAGGGATTAAGCATTTTCTCATTTTTCACCTCATTGTGGAAAAATGCCATATGGTCGCAAATTTGACTAGTTGCATTAGCCGGAATGGGATGGTGGAGATGAGATTTTAGCACAAAAACGATGTATGACAAAATTGACAAGTTTCTGATACCAGAGAATTGGCACAAAAACCTTGATAAATTCCCACATTTTTAAATTTCTTCTGACTTTCATTACTGAACCAAAAATGTTATGCACTGTAGATCACTAAAGGCCGCTTTACACGCAACGACATTGCTAACGAGATATCGTTGGGGTCACGGAATTCATGATCCACATCTGGCCTCGTTAGCGACGTTGTTGCGTGTGACACCTACGAGCGTCCGCTAACGATCAAAAATACTCACCTAATTGTTGATCGTTGACATGTCGTTCATTTCCAAAATATCGTTGCTAGTGCTGGACGCAGGTTGTTCGTCGTTCCTGAGGCAGCAAACATTGCTATGTGTGACACCCCGGGAACGACGAACAGCAGTGTTCCTGCGTCCTCCGGCAATGAGGTGGGTGTGTGTCGTTAATGCGGCTGGTCTCCGCCCCTCCACTTCTATTGGCGGGCCACTGTGTGATGTCGTTGTGATGGTGCACGAACCTCCCCCTTAAAAAAGAGGTTGTTCGCCGCCCACAGCGACGTCGCTAGGAATAGAGTTGAGCGCGGTTCGCGGTTCTCCAGTTCTTTGCAAAAGCTCGATAGTTCTAGAAACGTTTGAGAACGGTTCTAGCAGCAAAAAAACAGCTAATTCCTAGCTTGGTTTCCGCTGTAATAGTGTAAGTCATTCTGTGAATCACACTATTATGACATTTCAGTGTATAGTGTGCAGGAACAGCGCCTTCAGATCACTGCTGTTTCTATAATGGCGATCGCCATTTTTTTTTTTTTTTTCCTTGTCTTCCTTCCCTAAGCGCGCGCGTCTTGTGGGGTGGGCAAGCATGTCAGCCAATCCCAGACACACACACAGCTAAGTGGACTTTTAGCCAGAGAAGCAACGGCATGTGTGATAGGATGTCAATGTCACATGTCCCTAAATTATAAAAACGAGTATCTGCCCGTCCGGACGCCATTATCTCTTCTGCGTCTTTGGTGTCAGACATCACTGTCGCAGCTCCGTCCTTTGTCCTATCGCCGATACAGCTGTATGCGCTCCATACACAGCGCTGGACAGCATAGGGATAGCACTTTCTATCAGTCCTTTTAAGGGCTCAAACCGGTAGGGTCAGAGCCATAGGTGACAGGTCCTGAAAACAGCGACAGCGTCTGAGTAGCAAAGGTCAGGGATTTCCTCCCTGCATTTCCCTATTAGGAGGGAATAGAAAGGCAGGCTTCCATTCCTCTACCCAGAGCCCCACAATCCTGGCACTGTACCCTCCTGTCCTCTGCACACTGCAACTCATGATAACTAAGCCATTATACTAGCAAACACTCAGTGTACCTAGTGGCATCCTAAACGTGGCTATTGGACTTTGCTATAGTCCCACTAGTGCAAAGACATTTGCAGCACCTCTGTCTGCATTGCACACTCCAACTCATGATAACTAAGCCATTATACTAGCAAACACTCAGTGTACCTAGTGGCATCCTAAACGTGGCTTTTGGACATTTGTCTAGTCACACTAGTGCAAAGACATTTGCAGCACCTCTGCCTGCATTGCACACTCCAACTCATTATAACTAAGCCATTATACTAGCAAACACTCAGTGTACCTAGTGGCATCCTAAACGTGGCTATTGGACTTTGCTATAGTCCCACTAGTGCAAAGACATTTGCAGCACCTCTGCCTGCATTGCACACTCCAACTCATGATAACTAAGCCATTATACTAGCAAACACTCAGTGTACCTAGTGGCATCCTAAACGTGGCTATTGGACTTTGCTATAGTCCCACTAGTGCAAAGACATTTGCAGCACCTCTGCCTGCATTGCACACTCCAACTCATGATAACTAAGCCATTATACTAGCAAACACTCAGTGTACCTAGTGGCATCCTAAACGTGGCTATTGGACTTTGCTATAGTCCCACTAGTGCAAAGACATTTGCAGCACCTCTGCCTGCATTGCACACTCCAACTCATTATAACTAAGCCATTATACTAGCAAACACTCAGTGTACCTAGTGGCATCCTAAACGTGGCTATTGGACATTTGTCTAGTCACACTAGTGCAAAGACATTTGCAGCACCTCTGCCTGCATTGCACACTCCAACTCATTATAACTAAGCCATTATACTAGCAAACACTCAGTGTACCTAGTGGCATCCTAAACGTGGCTATTGGACATTTGTCTAGTCACACTAGTGCAAAGACATTTGCAGCACCTCTACCTGCATTGCACACTCCAACTCATTATAACTAAGCCATTATACTAGCAAACACTCAGTGTACCTAGTGGCATCCTAAACGTGGCTATTGGACTTTGCTATAGTCCCACTAGTGCAAAGACATTTGCAGCACCTCTGCCTGCATTGCACACTCCAACTCATTATAACTAAGCCATTATATTAGCAAACACTCAGTGTACCTAGTGGCATCCTAAACGTGGCTATTGGACTTTGCTATAGTCCCACTAGTGCAAAGACATTTGCAGCACCTCTGCCTGCATTGCACACTCCAACTCATGATAACTAAGCCATTATACTAGCAAACACTCAGTGTACCTAGTGGCATCCTAAACGTGGCTATTGGACTTTGCTGTAGTCCCACTAGTGCAAAGACATTTGCAGCACCTCTGCCTGCATTGCACACTCCAACTCATGATAACTAAGCCATTATACTAGCAAACACTCTGTGTACCTAGTGGCATCCTAAACGTGGCTATTGGACTTTGCTATAGTCTCACTAGTGCAAAGACATTTGCAGCACCTCTGCCTGCATTGCACACTCCAACTCATTATAACTAAGCCATTATACTAGCAAACACTCAGTGTACCTAGTGGCATCCTAAACGTGGCTATTGGACATTTGTCTAGTCACACTAGTGCAAAGACATTTGCAGCACCTCTGCCTGCATTGCACACTCCAACTCATTATAACTAAGCCATTATACTAGCAAACACTCAGTGTACCTAGTGGCATCCTAAACGTGGCTATTGGACTTTGCTATAGTCCCACTAGTGCAAAGACATTTGCAGCACCTCTGCCTGCATTGCACACTCCAACTCATGATAACTAAGCCATTATACTAGCAAACACTCAGTGTACCTAGTGGCATCCTAAACGTGGCTATTGGACTTTGCTATAGTCCCACTAGTGCAAAGACATTTACAGCACCTCTGCCTGCATTGCACACTCCAACTCATGATAACTAAGCCATTATACTAGCAAACACTCAGTGTACCTAGTGGCATCCTAAACGTGGCTATTGGACTTTGCTATAGTCCCACTAGTGCAAAGACATTTGCAGCACCTCTGCCTGCATTGCACACTCCAACTCATTATAACTAAGCCATTATACTAGCAAACACTCAGTGTACCTAGTGGCATCCTAAACGTGGCTATTGGACTTTGCTGTAGTCCCACTAGTGCAAAGACATTTGCAGCACCTCTGCCTGCATTGCACACTCCAACTCATGATAACTAAGCCATTATACTAGCAAACACTCTGTGTACCTAGTGGCATCCTAAACGTGGCTATTGGACTTTGCTATAGTCCCACTAGTGCAAAGACATTTGCAGCACCTCTGCCTGCATTGCACACTCCAACTCATTATAACTAAGCCATTATACTAGCAAACACTCAGTGTACCTAGTGGCATCCTAAACGTGGCTATTGGACATTTGTCTAGTCACACTAGTGCAAAGACATTTGCAGCACCTCTGCCTGCATTGCACACTCCAACTCATTATAACTAAGCCATTATATTAGCAAACACTCAGTGTACCTAGTGGCATCCTAAACGTGGCTATTGGACTTTGCTATAGTCCCACTAGTGCAAAGACATTTGCAGCACCTCTGCCTGCATTGCACACTCCAACTCATTATAACTAAGCCATTATACTAGCAAACACTCAGTGTACCTAGTGGCATCCTAAACGTGGCTATTGGACTTTGCTGTAGTCCCACTAGTGCAAAGACATTTGCAGCACCTCTGCCTGCATTGCACACTCCAACTCATGATAACTAAGCCATTATACTAGCAAACACTCTGTGTACCTAGTGGCATCCTAAACGTGGCTATTGGACTTTGCTATAGTCCCACTAGTGCAAAGACATTTGCAGCACCTCTGCCTGCATTGCACACTCCAACTCATTATAACTAAGCCATTATACTAGCAAACACTCAGTGTACCTAGTGGCATCCTAAACGTGGCTATTGGACATTTGTCTAGTCACACTAGTGCAAAGACATTTGCAGCACCTCTGCCTGCATTGCACACTCCAACTCATTATAACTAAGCCATTATACTAGCAAACACTCAGTGTACCTAGTGGCATCCTAAACGTGGCTATTGGACTTTGCTATAGTCCCACTAGTGCAAAGACATTTGCAGCACCTCTGCCTGCATTGCACACTCCAACTCATGATAACTAAGCCATTATACTAGCAAACACTCAGTGTACCTAGTGGCATCCTAAACGTGGCTATTGGACTTTGCTATAGTCCCACTAGTGCAAAGACATTTGCAGCACCTCTGCCTGCATTGCACACTCCAACTCATGATAACTAAGCCATTATACTAGCAAACACTCAGTGTACCTAGTGGCATCCTAAACGTGGCTATTGGACTTTGCTATAGTCCCACTAGTGCAAAGACATTTGCAGCACCTCTGCCTGCATTGCACACTCCAACTCATTATAACTAAGCCATTATACTAGCAAACACTCAGTGTACCTAGTGGCATCCTAAACGTGGCTATTGGACTTTGCTGTAGTCCCACTAGTGCAAAGACATTTGCAGCACCTCTGCCTGCATTGCACACTCCAACTCATGATAACTAAGCCATTATACTAGCAAACACTCTGTGTACCTAGTGGCATCCTAAACGTGGCTATTGGACTTTGCTATAGTCCCACTAGTGCAAAGACATTTGCAGCACCTCTGCCTGCATTGCACACTCCAACTCATTATAACTAAGCCATTATACTAGCAAACACTCAGTGTACCTAGTGGCATCCTAAACGTGGCTATTGGACATTTGTCTAGTCACACTAGTGCAAAGACATTTGCAGCACCTCTGCCTGCATTGCACACTCCAACTCATTATAACTAAGCCATTATACTAGCAAACACTCAGTGTACCTAGTGGCATCCTAAACGTGGCTATTGGACTTTGCTATAGTCCCACTAGTGCAAAGACATTTGCAGCACCTCTGCCTGCATTGCACACTCCAACTCATGATAACTAAGCCATTATACTAGCAAACACTCAGTGTACCTAGTGGCATCCTAAACGTGGCTATTGGACTTTGCTATAGTCCCACTAGTGCAAAGACATTTGCAGCACCTCTGCCTGCATTGCACACTCCAACTCATGATAACTAAGCCATTATACTAGCAAACACTCAAGCCTGCTTTACACGAGTCAATCCATCGTGCGATTTTTTTGGCAAAGTCTTTTTTTTTTTTTTGTATCGCTGATAGGTATTTGTCCATGTGTCACACGTTGAGTGTTGTCAAACGACCTCAAAGCGCTCATCGATATATTGATTGGCCATGGCGGACGTCCAAAAGGCTTCACACATGTTTTCCTTTGGTCAATCTGTCTTTTGCATGGGCGTAATTAGGCAAACTATACAGCCCTCCGTGACGTTGTCTGGATTGTTGCACGCCCTGAATTCTTCTGACCTGCTCAATCCAGTTCTGCTAATGTGGTTGATTGGTTACATACCATATATATAGTTTCGCTTCTGCGCCTGTCTTTGTTGCCTCGTGTGTCCTTAGCATCAATCTTGTTTGTGGTCTGGTTTTTGACGAATTCTGAGTATCTATCCTCCAAAGGTGGTTAACATTAGGTTTTGTATGGTTTCTTTATTGTGTCATTTAGCCGTTCACAATTTTTTTTTTTTTCATGTTTATTTATTATTGTTATTTGTGTAGGTTTTATCGTGTATTATGTTTTTTGAAACATAATAATGTTTTTTATTATTTTTTCTCATTTTTGTTCTTTTAAAAATCTAAAAAATTACATGTTTATTATAACAGTGTCAAATAAAATGTTCTCATATAATCTTTCACAGATGACGGCTCATCAAAACGAATTATTTTTGCGTGATTTCATTGAAAAATATCGCACATTAACCTGTCTTTGGAAAATTAAATCGCCTGAATATAGTAACAAACGCATCAAACAAGCAGCTTATGCGGATCTGATTACTATCTATAAAAACCATTTTCCAAATGAGCCTGTGGATGTAAATCTGATCAAGAAAAAAATACAAGGAATACGCACTGTATATAAAAAGGAACTCAATAAAGTCGAGGAGTCACGACGTTCAGGGGCTGCGACTGCCGATCTTTATGTCCCACGGCTGTGGTATTTTGATCTACTTGACTTCACAAGAGATCAAGAGATTCCAAGGTCATCAACAAGTATGCTTTCCATTCAGGAGTCAGAAAATGGGGCAATTGGCAGCGAGTCAGCGACACAATTGGTATATTTACCTTTATTCATAAATGTTTCTTTACACACTTTTTTTTTATTTTATAATCAATTTTTAAGGTGTTTTATGATCTGCTTTTGTTTTTTTGGAAATTTTGTTTTATGTAGCAACATAAATAACCAACAGAAATAATTTTCAACACAAAAGGGTAACGTTTTTTTTTTACCATTATTGTAGTTCCAAAATATGTTGTATCATCTCTCTAATGTGTTCACACATCTTTCTAATTGTTTCTTTTTTTTTTTCTTGTTAAAAATGTAGGATTATGCTACTGAAAGCACTTCTCAAGAGCAGGAAACTACAAATAGCTCACAGAATCCATCTGTAACATCGTGTGAACAAACACCTGCCACATCAAGACCTTTGTTAAGGCAATTACCAAGGAGAATGAGAAGACCAACTTTATTGTCACGTGGAAATGAGTTGGCGTCTATTTGTCGGTCAATACTTGAGAAACATGACCGTCCACCTGTATCTGGATTTGCGCATTATGTTGATGATGTTTGCAAAATACTGGAAAAGGATCAAAAATTACATGCCGAAAGAATCATCGCCCAAGTCCTACATGCGGCACAAGAAAATCACCTTACATCGGCTACAGTATTAAAAGAAGATTTTTTGCCTGAAAATACATCTGTTGTTGCTGATGTGGCAACCCTTGGGGAATCTGTAGCATTGTCACCACCTCGAAAAGTTAAAAGCAAAAGGCGTCGGTAATTTTTTTTTCTTTCCTTTTTTTTTTTAATTTTGATACTCAATTTGCATTCAAAATAAGACAAAGAAAATATTTGTCTACAAACTGTAAATATTTAGTTTTTTCAGACTCACATAATTTTCGCTGTATATATTTCACAATAAATGTTAGGTTAAGAACAAAATAATTGTCATGTTGTTTTCTTTAAAAAAAAAACAAAAAACAAATTTTTAGTTAAAAAATTTTTATTATATAGAGTTTTAAATACCCATTCTCTAAATATTTTTAGCCCTTATGTACAAAAAAATAACATGGTCAAAACATCATTACATGTTGTGACTGCAAACGGTTTAAAATTTAAATAGCCAAACAAAATTATGCATGACTCCGGAATGTCTGACTAAAGGCCTTGACCTTCACCCAACATCCCCCTACCCCCTCAGGGTTCTTATCTAAAATAAACACAAACACTGCGTGACATTGGACATAAAGGCCACAGCAGCCCCATTTATTATTAACAAAAACATAAACCATGTAACAAACAATTCTTCATTGAAGAACCCCCGAAAAAGGAGGGGGGGGGGGGTACCTGAAGGTTAACCAAAATGTTCCTTACAACATCAGCCCACCTCCTGACCCTCAGCCGCAACACACCGACTCGAGAGCCCAAGCCAGATGTTGCCCACACCATGTCCTGCTGAGACTCAACCCAGCAGGACCCGTTTACCAAACATTGCACCGCTAGAGGTAACCCGCTCCGGCACTGGGTTCCGTCCTCTCCTCTGTGCAAACCCCCACCTTCAGACACCCCCCTCCTTTCCGCCGCTGCGACAAATACGATCTTCCTCCTCTTCCTCGTCGATGTCGAATCCAAAATCAGGGCGGGCGGGCGGGAACGATTCCAGTCGCTGTCCAGGTAGGAATGGCCCACCCCCCTCTGACCTGCCCTATATACGACCCCCTATCGCACCACCCCCTGACCAATCACACTGGCCTCTGATCCTAACTGACCCTTAGCACCACCCCCAAATTTCGCGCTCAAACTGACTTTCTCCATTAACCCCTGATTAACCCTATGGCCTGGCATCCCTCCTAGTCATGTAGCCGTCCCTTGAGCCCCTTTGGGGCAGCAGTCCGGGCTCTTCCTTGACTCCGGAATGTCTGACTAAAGGCCTTGACCTCCACCCAACATCCCCCTACCCCCTCAGGGTTCTTATCTAAAATAAACACAAACACTGCGTGACATTGGATATAAAGGCCACAGCAGCCCCATTTATTATTAACAAAAACATAAACCATGTAACAAACAATTCTTCATTGAAGAACCCCCGAAAAAGGAGGGGGGGGGGGGTACCTGAAGGTTAACCAAAATGTTCCTTACAACATCAGCCCACCTCCTGACCCTCAGCCGCAACACACCGACTCGAGAGCCCAAGCCAGATGTTGCCCACACCATGTCCTGCTGAGACTCAACCCAGCAGGACCCGTTTACCAAACATTGCACCGCTAGAGGTAACCCGCTCCGGCACTGGGTTCCGTCCTCTCCTCTGTGCAAACCCCCACCTTCAGACACCCCCCTCCTTTCCGCCACCGCGAGTGCGCATGACCCCTTGTGCGCGCGAGTCCTCCCACACCGCCAAAGCCTTCTCGACCCCTTCCATTAGCCCTAAGGCCCAAATATCGTTCCCCACCGAATTTAAATGGACCCCGTCCCGTCGCAACAAGTCGGCGGATGCCGCTTCCAACTCCGGGTACCGCACAGAGACACCCCCGACCCGAGAAATAAAACTCCCAATCTCACGATTCACTTTGCTACGTGCTCTGTTGACCGCCTCCACCGACCTGGCGCGCCGCCATGCCCGCCGCGCAACAATGTCCGACCAGACGATTACTAGACCCGGGTGGGAGGACAGGAGCCGCAGGCAATCACACTTAATGTCTTGTATCAGGTCCCTGGAAGCCCGGAGGCCCAGGTCATTCCCACCCGCGTGTAGTACCACCACGTCCGGCGTTCTATCCAACTGTGAATGGTGACGCCAGGTCGGCCACACCTCGCTCCACAGCATACCCCTGACGCCAATCCATCGCACTGTCGCCTTTTCCCTGGGGACCCCCAACTGACGGCCGTCCGGTCGTATTCCCGCACGCAAAGCCCCCCAATACACGTATGAGTGGCCGAGCACCCACACCAATAAAGGTACACCTACAAAACAAAAGGTGACAGCACGGGGGGGGGGACACGTGGAAGAAAAGGGGGGCAATGAGTACCAAACAACTACCGCCCCCGACCCCCCCCCCCCCCCACCAATATCTCATAACAAGTTCGGCCGGACGTAAGATCTAAACCTGACCGAGTCCCATCGTCCAATCTTACGGAGAGCCTGCGCGCCCAGGCCCCAACGAGCCGCCTGAGTCGCAGCCCCAATCCGAAAGGAATGTGACGCGAACTCAGCCTCGTTGAGACCGCAACACTGCAGGCACCTCCGAAAGATACAGACGAATTGGTAACTGGACAAGGCCGACCCGTCCTCGTGGGCCAAGAGGGACCCCGGGCGAGTTCCCCTCACTTCTAAAAACGCCGACAGCCATTTAACAGGGCATTCCGCCAAACCAGGTACGCCCCACAGTTCCACCACACGACCTCTGCCCATTTGGTCCGTCTTTGACCGTCTCAAGCAACACCGCACCACATCCATACCGCATGCCATGTCCTCCAACAACAAACCTCCGTGACTCCTAGTGTTCCTACTCACCAATTCACTAATTCTGAACGCCCCAAAGAAGGCCAAAACAAAAGCGGTCCCGAACAGGTGGCATTCATACTCCGAGAAACACACACGGGGCAAAACCAACAACAGCTTGCCTAGCAGTTCGAAAGACACCGGGCGCCGAAGGTCTTGGCGCGCCCCCGCCCTACGGTAACCCTTCCGCGCCTGGCGAACCCAGAACTCCTTAGTGACATCCTTCCAGCCCAATAACCTGAAAAAGAAAGCAATGCCAGCCAATCTGCCCGCAACCGCCGACCACGAAAGGCCTTCTTCCTTTGCCCTGCCCATCATGAACAAAACTAAATAAACCCTGTCACCCTCGGGTACATCACCTCCCACCTCATCCACCAACTCGAGCCAACGGTCCCACGCTGCATTATAGCTGCGCCACGTGCTGGGTGCCACCGAATGCTTGATCAATTCCCAGGCCTGCTGCAAACCAGGTCCCACAACCAGACGGGCCACACGGTCTCCTGCTGCTCCGCGTCCGGCGCCAGCATTCGAAAACGGTCCCACTGGAAGCGAGATAAAGCATCAGCCACAGAATTCAGCACCCCCGGCACATGCACAGCGCAGACCCACAAGTTCAACTCCAAACATTTCAACACCAAATGACGCAAGAGATCCACCACCGGGGGGGAATCAGCTGTCAACTTGTTAACACACTGAACGACCCCCAGGTTGTCACACATGAAACGCACCTTTCTGTCTTTCAAATCCTGTCCCCAAACCTCTATGGCCACGACAATAGGAAAAAGTTCCAACAAGGCTATATTCCTAGTCAGACCGGAAACCCGCCACGAATCAGGCCACCTGCCGGCACACCATCTCCCCCCAAAATATGCCCCAAAACCACTGGACCCCGCCGCGTCCGTATAAAGGACCAACTCCTCATTGGACACCACCTCGCGAAGCCACAATGACCGTCCATTATACAGCTGCAAAAAACGGGACCACACTCTCAGGTCCGCCTTGTGCTCCACCTTCAAACGCACAAAATGCAAAGGGTGCAACACACCGGTAGTGGCTTGAGCCAAGCGACGGGAAAAAACTCTTCCCATCGGCAAAATCCTACACGCAAAATTCAACTTTCCCAACAGGGACTGCAACTCCCGTAAACGAATCTTCTTGGCCTCAATGGCCCCTTGAACGCAACGCCTCAAATCCGCCAGCTTGTCCTCCGGCAAGCTGCACTCCATGGCAACTGTATCAAGCTCGATACCCAGGAATTTCAAAACAGTAACCGGACCCTCCGTTTTTTCAGGCGCCAACGGAACGCCAAAGCGGCGAGCAACCTGCTCCACTGTCCGAAGCAAAAGGGAACACTGCGAGGATCCAGCCGGTCCCATGCACAAAAAATCGTCCAAGTAATGCAACACTGAATCCAGGCCCGCCTCCTCCTTAATTACTCATTCCAAAAAACAGCTAAACTTCTCAAAATAGGAACATGAAATTGAGCAGCCCATAGGCAAACAACAATCCACGTAAAACTTGTCCTCCCACCAACACCCCAACAGGTGAAAACTGTCCGGGTGCACTGGTAACAGCCGGAAGGCGGCCTCCACATCCGTTTTTGCCAAAAGCGAGCCACGACCCAGCTTCCTCAGCCATTCCACCGCCTTATCAAAACGAACATACGATACCGAAACCAGTTCCGGATCAATACCATCGTTCACCGACCTGCCAGTAGGATATGACAAATGGTGAATCAGCCGAAACTTGTTAGGTTCCTTTTTGGGGACCAACCCCAACGGGGACACCACCAAGTCAGGCAACGGAGGGGCATCAAAAGGCCCCGCCATCCGTCCTAATTCCACCTCCCTTTGTAACTTATCTGCAACAATCTCACCATGCAGGCGAGTCGACTGTAAATTTTTTAAACGAATCTCTCCCGTCTTGACAACTGACGGTATCTTGAAACCAAAACTAAAACCTTCACTCAACAATTCCGCCGACACCCGATCCGGGTATCTACTTAGAAACGGCGCCATCCGATCTACCCTCACCGGGGTCCTCCCTTTTTGACGAAGACTCAGCGGCCTTCCCTCTCCCTTTCCGGTAGCACTTGAGATAACTGTGGGCGCCACCACAGCCCGAACGTTCGTGCTTGAATCGGCAGGAGGAACCAAATCGGCAGTCCTTTTCATTGAACTGCCAGCAAACGCCCTTTTTGGGCCCCGGCGAGGTGCCAAATGATCCCCCGCCGGTACCCCCTGGAAAGGACTGCGATGCCGACTTAGGCGCAGCCATCAGTCGCATCCATAGACTGATTTCTTTGTGGTCCCACCGTAAACTGGGTCTGACCGCTTTCCTCTGACGAAACTGCTCGTCATACCGTAGCCAAGCAGTTCCCCCATAGGTCCTATACGCTTCACAAATTGAATCCAGATAACAAAAAAGCGCCGAACAGTTATCCGGAGCCTTTTCCCCCACCACACTGGCCAGTATCACAAAGGCCTGTAACCAATTCTGAAAAGTACGAGGAATAAGGCGATAACGCCGCCGTTCTTCCTCGTCCTTTTTGCTCTCGTCCGGTTTAACCCGATCCAGGTTAAACTTCTCCAACGGGAGCAAGGAGAATATTTCAACATATTCATCCTTCCATATTTTTTCCCTGGTCTCCTGCTTCAGATGCGCCCCCAACGGCCCATCAAAGCAGACATACACTTCCCCTCTCGCTTTGTCATCTAAGCGAACAACATCCACTGCAGCCACAGCTGCGGCAGCGGGAGCCGCAGCTGCGACAGCGGGAGCCGCCACCACCGGCTCCCCAACCGCACTGCCACTGGCAACCCCTCCAGCCGCAGGAGCCACAACCTCCTGCCCCGTCGCTCCCTGCCACACCATGCTAGGGCCCCCCACCGGGGCAAACAAACCCCTGACCAACCTCAACAACTCAGATGCCACACTGCCGTCACCCGGCACCGCATCCATGACCTGCCCACCACTCGGGCCACCACGCAAACCACCCGTACCACCTACCACATTCAAACCCTGCACGCCATCCATACCACCAGACTCACCATCCATGGCCAAACCAGGTGCACGAGAAATAGGAAAAACTGTGGTCTTACCAGGCTGACTCCGAGAAGATCCCGAAACAGCCGTCACATGTCCTCCGCGTCGCACTCCAGCCGATACCCCGTCATCCACGATCTGGTCCCCGATGTCGTCCTCCGCGACGTCCTCCTCCAAGATGGCATCATCCTCCTCACTGGACCCAGGTCCAGGGAGCCCGCCGTCCGGCAGACTCGACCTTAGACCCCGTCCGCCCGCCGAACCACTCGTCCTCCGCGCCGTCCGCGATGATCCAGACGCTGCCGCCTCCGTGTAGACTCTGCCTGGGGCATGCCGGCCGGCATCCCCGCGCGCTCCATCGGACCCCGCCGCCGTCCTGTCGCTGTCCATCCTCTGCGCCGAAAGGCCGGGCCCCGCTGATCCGGGCCGTCTCCGGTCATAATCCCCCGCCGGCACTGGGACCCTATGCTCCTGCATAGGCCCCGCTCGCTTTCCAGCCCGTGCTGCCGTTGACGCTGCGGCCTCATCCCTGGCCTGTGATCCCTCTGGCGCACACAACCCTGCTGGCCCCCTCGACCCTGCTGGCCCACACAACCCAGCTGGCCCCCGCGACCCTGCTGGCACACGTGACCCCCCCAGCCCACGCGACCCTGCCGACCCCCGCGACCCCGCCGGCCCACGCGACCGCGGCGGGTCAGGTGACCTCGCCGGGTCAGGCAAGCCTGCCGGATCACAAGAGCGCGCAGGGCCGGGTGAGTAAGAGGGGTCACGTGACCGCGCCGGGTCGGGTGACCTCGCCGGCCCACGTGACCGCGCCGGCCCATGTGACCGCGCCGGCCCACGTGACCGCGCCGACCCACGTGACCGCGCCGACCCACGTGACCGCGCCAACCCACGCGACCGCGGCGGGTCAGGTGAGCGCGGCGGGTCAGGTGAGCGCGGCTGGTCAGGTGAGCCCGCCGGGTCACAAGGGCACGCCGGGCCAGGTGAGCGCGGCAGGTCACGTGACCGCGCCGGGTCAGGTGACCGCGCCGGGTCAGGTGACCGCGCCGGGTCACGCGGCCGCGACGCGCGCGTCACCACAGTGCGCCGCGGACCGGAAGAGGAGGGGAGGCCGGCCATGTCGCTCACCGCCCCGCTGCCTTTATGCCCGCGGCCCGACTTCCGGCCTGGGCCTCGCGACGTCCCGACTCCCGGATCCACCGCCGCACTTCCACTGGGGCTCCGTCTCCGCTGCCGGCTCCTCGATGTCATCTCTGGGCTGAGCCGCTCCGGAGGCCGCGTTCGTCGCTGCCGCTTCGGAGGCAGGGGGGTCCCGTCCTCAGCGCCGTCGCCGCTCCATCGCTGCAGCTGTGCCTCCATCCACCGCTGTCCGCGCTGCTCCGCCATCCTCTTCATCTGGGCCATGAAATCTTCCATCTTCAGGATCCAGAAGAGAACGATTCCAGTCGCTGTCCAGGTAGGAATGGCCCACCCCCCTCTGACCTGCCCTATATACGACCCCCTATCGCACCACCCCCTGACCAATCACACTGGCCTCTGATCCTAACTGACCCTTAGCACCACCCCCAAATTTCGCGCTCAAACTGACTTTCTCCATTAACCCCTGATTAACCCTATGGCCTGGCATCCCTCCTAGTCATGTAACCCTCCCTTGAGCCCCTTTGGGGCAGCAGTCCGGGCTCTTCCTTTATCATCCATGTATTTTTTTAACAATTGTACATGATCTTGTGCTGTCTGGTATAATCTGCATGCTGACTGATACACTTCTTCAAGCTTTGGTCGATCATCTGTTTTTAAAAAAAAAAAAAATTATTTAAAAAAAAAACATACATTATCTCAACCAAAATTATACAAAATAAACAAATACCTGATCTAACTTGCACAGACGCAGAATCTGAATCAGAGCTGAGTGTCCAACCAACAGCATGAACACGTGTTGCAGCAATAGGAGGATGTTCTTCAATGTTATCTAGGGAGTGACATAATAGTTCACTATTTGTGTTTTTCCTTATTTTTTTTAAAAAAAAAAAAAATGGCAAGTTAAAATAAAAACAAACCTTGCTCTGACACCTCATTTGGATCCAAAACAGGAATTGGTTCTGATGAAGTTCCTGGATTATTGTTTATTGCGCTCCCTTGGTCCGCTACATGTGATGATCCTTTCACAAAATAGAAAATAAAATTTTTTTTTAGAAAAAAAAAAAACAACATGGCATATTATTTAAAAAGGGCAAAATAAAAGAAACCAAACATTTATTGTTAAAATATACCTCGAGTAGTGTTATTTTGTGCTCTAATTGCTGCTAGACGTTGCTTGTCACGATATTTCAGATCAGCCATTTTCTTCCTGATCTGCGTTTTTGAGCGGTGGAGGCCAAATTTATTCCGAAGAGATTTCTTAATCTTCCGTAGAACTTTTTTTTTATGCTCCCTTGGACGTTCAGATATAAGTAGACAATCATAGTCTCTTTCATCCATTTCGGTGACAAGAAGATGGATTTCTGCATCTCCCCAGACAGTTGCTCGCATGTTTGCAGACATGTTTGTTTATGCGATTTTTAAACCGGAAGTGAAAATTCCAGCCTGCCTTGTAGTGAAAGGAAGTGATGGCAGTGTTTATTTGTGAAACATAGAATAAAGTTGTAATGCTTTGAAATCATGTAATGTATGTATTTTATAAATATATTTGTATTCATATATTTATAACAAAGTGAATTTGTTTTTTGATAGTTATTTCTTACTTTACTTCAAGTTTTAATGTAATTATGTTTGTATCATTGTTTTAATTAAAAAATATAGTTTACACAAAAGGTAATGTTCTCCGACTTTGTTAACACACTCTAATGTTCAGAAATGCCTTTTCTATTATAAAAATGAAAAAAAAAAAAAAAATTTTTGTCAAATAATGAAAAAAAAAAAAAAATTAAGACGCATTAAAATAATCACAAAAACGATCCCGATTGATTATGGCATCATGCCGGACACGACCAAAACATTGAGGTGTCGGCAGGGATGGCAACTGTGGATCACTACAACGCCAAACTCCTGGGACAACATCGCAATCATCACTGCCAATGTTGTCTACATACCCCGGGGGCATGTAGGCTGCTGCATCCTTTTTGCGTAAAAAATTATGTAGAAGACAGCTGGCAAGAACTACACTATCAATGGATTCGAGTTTGAGATTTATTGGTGTTGAGAATACACGAAACCGACTTGCCATAATTCCAAACGTATTCTCAACAACCAAACGTGCCCTTGAGAGACGGTAATTGAAATATTGACGCTCGGGACTCAAAGTAGTCTGGGGATAAGGACGCAGGAGATGGCTTTGAAGAGGAAATGCCTCATCCCCTAAAAATACAAAATTTAAATTATTTTCATTTCCTGAATTTGGAGGCAAAGGTAATTGTGAACTAAATAAACGCTTTCCAAAATCAGTTTGTTCTAACACGCCACCATCGGAAACACGGCCATTTATTCCTACATCCACTGTTAAATATTCATAATTTACATTAACTACTGCAAATAAAATTATACTAAAGAAACCTTTATAGTTATAAAAAAAAGAACCACTATTTGGGGGTTTAATTATTCTTATGTGCTTGCCATCAATCGCACCACCACAGCAGGGAAATTGCCACCTCGTCGCAAAATTATGAGCTATATCAGACCATTCTGAAGTTGTCTTGGGGAAAGGCATGAAATCTGCTAACGCATGTATTATTGCCTGACAAGTCTCCGGAATTAATGAACTTAATAGTGATCTCGAAATACCAGCAGAATATTGTAAATCAGTGAGGCTACGGCCTGTGGCAAGATAGCGCAACGTCACCAGCAACCTTTCTTCCGCAGGAACAGCCTTACGCATTAAAGTATCTCTGCGCTTTATGTATGGGCTGATACGCGTCAGGACTAATGAGAAAGATTCTTCCGACATACGGAGATAGTTGCGGTAATCATGCGGATTGCGTTCCTGTAAATCATGCACTAGACGCACGTGGGATATCTCATCCCTTCGAAGCAGCCATTGACGTGACCATAATCTTTTGGGCCGAGGATTCATACGTGTATTTTGGTCCATTTCCTCCTCCTCCTGCAATATCTCGGTCATAAGGAGACCCACAGATAAAATGTCAGTTTCGACATTGCTGAACATCCTGTTACCTTAAATTATATAAAACACACACATTATAATGATGCCAAATGTCGATTTTGATCCAAAAAGAAAAGATTCGCATATAACAACTTACCACAAAAAAGGTATACAAGGAGTGAGGTCGGAAAATCCAGCGAACTAACTAACGTCAGAAAAATTAGGAGTAATGCACTATAAAACACTGTGCATGACGCCAAGGATGAATGTTCACACATCATGAATACAGCGCCGTCTTTTATAACAGTAATAACCTATCACAACGCATCTGCTACAACCAATCAGATTAGATTAGGCGTGATTATTTAAAACCACAAATACGCCCTGAACGTTTACTGACGTCACAAACAACTACGAGGATGGCCGATTACACGGTGTCACACTTTGCAATGTGTCGTTCATTAAGACTAAACTGACCGATTTTATGGAATTAAACGATGAGTACACGATGGCCGAATTTCAAACGATTAGGCATCGGTTGAACTCGCAAGGAGCTGTCACATGAGGAGATGTCGTTACGAATGACGGAAGTGCGTCACAAAATCCGTGACCCCAACGATGCATCGCACAATAGATCGACTCGTGTAAAGCAGCCTTCAGTGTACCTAGTGGCATCCTAAACGTGGCTATTGGACTTTGCTATAGTCCCACTAGTGCAAAGACATTTGCAGCACCTCTGCCTGCATTGCACACTCCAACTCATTATAACTAAGCCATTATACTAGCAAACACTCAGTGTACCTAGTGGCATCCTAAACGTGGCTATTGGACATTTGTCTAGTCACACTAGTGCAAAGACATTTGCAGCACCTCTGCCTGCATTGCACACTCCAACTCATTATAACTAAGCCATTATACTAGCAAACACTCAGTGTACCTAGTGGCATCCTAAACGTGGCTATTGGACATTTGTCTAGTCACACTAGTGCAAAGACATTTGCAGCACCTCTGCCTGCATTGCACACTCCAACTCATTATAACTAAGCCATTATACTAGCAAACACTCAGTGTACCTAGTGGCATCCTAAACGTGGCTATTGGACATTTGTCTAGTCACACTAGTGCAAAGACATTTGCAGCACCTCTGCCTGCATTGCACACTCCAACTCAATATAACTAAGCCATTATACTAGCAATTTTTGCTGCCAGTTTAAGTGCCGTAGTTGCATTGTCAGGGATATTTATTCTTTATTATTCTGCTGTTAATAAAGCTAGACCACCACTGCAATCTACACCACCTCTCAATTTTTAATACCACATTTTCAGTCCACAATCTTGTCGCAATCAACATGAGTGGCAAAATGACAGATGCTGGTGGAAAGGGGAAGAGGCGTGGTGGAAAAGGAAAAAAAGGTTTTGTCCGTGGGGAAGGTGGCAAAGCTCCATTATCATCTGCTGAAGATAGACCATCTACCAGCAAAAGTAAGATGTCTACTACTTACCGTGGACAATCCGATGTGCTCCCTTTTTTACAGACACGAACAACAGGAACAAAGGTAGATGATGGCCAAAAAAGGAAAATGCTTGAATGGATCTCAAGTGGTCCAACAAGTGCCCTCTCAGACACTTCAAGTACCGCATCCAAAAAACACCAGTCCTCTGAGTTGTCATCCCAATCAAACTTGATTTCTCCCAGCTCTGAAGTCTCCATCAGCCCTGCACAGTATGGTGGAACTGAGATGGCTGAGTCTGCAGAGCTGTTCAGTCACACTATAGCCTGGGAATCAGAGGTCTGCTCCCAAGCTACAGTGAGTACAGAACATGAAATGGTCTGCAGTGATGCCCAGAACCTTTGTGACTCTGATTCAGGCCGTGAGGACCAAGTTTCGGAGCATAATGTTGACCCTTTGTCACAAACTGTAACACCTGTGGTTATAGACAATGAGGAACATACTGATGAAGATAAGACTCAGATACCCGATTGGGATGACAACTTAAATATTCGGTCAGGGCAAGAAGAGGCTCGGTCTGAGGGGGAGGGGAGTGCAAACACAACAATTGATGATGAAGTTCTAGATCTCACCTACTGTCAACCCACAGTCAGGCACTCGAGGAGGTCAACAGAGGTGGTGGAGGAGGATGCAACTGATGACGAAGTTACCTTGCGCCTTCCTGGACAGAGTCGGAGTACTGGTAGCACGTCTACAACTGCATCCTCAGCCACCACTCTGCCTCTGAGCATTATTCGGGGTGGATCAACAGGTCGCATGGCCTCTAAGCCTTGCCTAGCCTGGTCCTTTTCCAACCAGGGAGAAAAAAAGCTCATGCATAGGAGACGCGCAGACCCAAAAATAAATATATATATATATATATATATATATATATATATATCACAGGGATCCTCAAAATAGTAAAGATTGATATAGAATTTTATTGAAACAATCAAGGTGACACATAAGACATACAATTAAAATCACTTAAAATACATATAAATAGAGAACCCCCACATCTCCAAGATGTAAAATATGGGGTACCGCCCTGTGTACATATGCAACAATGTATAAATCTGATCCCTAGAAAAACATATACTGGATCAATCCATAAATGTAATAACTCTTAACCATTAAGTCTATAACATAGGGACCACACCTGTGAGCTATACTGGTAGTGAGTCCAATGGGATAGCAGCTATCAATATATGACAGAACAAGAGCATGCAAGTCATACAGTAATTACAATAACCAGGCATGAATCATGCAAAAAAGAAAGGAAAATCATAAAAACCCTTGTCCAGAGATCCCAAAGATGGCTCACAATCAGGTGCCCAAGTGAAAAGCTACATCAAGCTCCCAGGATACACTCTCCCCTGACGAAGCTGTTCACAGCGATACGCGTGGGGTCCCCCACATCCCTCCCTATTGTGGGTACCTCCTTGTTTCTGTAGCGCCCTTCACTGGTTGGGAGCTTGATGTAGCTTTTCACTTGGGCACCTGATTGTGAGCCATCTTTGGGATCTCTGGACAAGGGTTTTTATGATTTTCCTTTCTTTTTTGCATGATTCATGCCTGGTTATTGTAATTACTGTATGACTTGCATGCTCTTGTTCTGTCATATATTGATAGCTGCTATCCCATTGGACTCACTACCAGTATAGCTCACAGGTGTGGTCCCTATGTTATAGACTTAATGGTTAAGAGTTATTACATTTATGGATTGATCCAGTATATGTTTTTCTAGGGATCAGATTTATACATTGTTGCATATGTACACAGGGCGGTACCCCATATTTTACATCTTGGAGATGTGGGGGTTCTCTATTTATATGTATTTTAAGTGATTTTAATTGTATGTCTTATGTGTCACCTTGATTGTTTCAATAAAATTCTATATCAATCTTTACTATTTTGAGGATCCCTGTGATATATATATATATATATATATATATATATATATTTATTTTTGGGTCTGCGCGTCTCCTATGCATGAGCTTTTTTTCTCCCTGGTTGGTCTTCGCTTTTTCATGCAGGACGCAGCATCCCATTAATTGATCCATAGGCTGTGCACCCGAGGTTTTTCCAATTTCAAATAGCCTGGTCCTTTTTTGACATAGAAAAAGATCGCCCAAATTATGTGATCTGTAAAATTTGTCATGGTTCTCTTAGTAGAGGTCAAAACCTCAGCAGTTTGACAACTTCTTCCATGAATCGTCACATGAATAAATATCATATGGCCCGATGGGAAGCTCACCGTGCTGCAATGCGGCCTAGCGGAGCGAACCATCCACCGCCTGCCCCTTCCAGTGCATCCACGCGCTCGTCATCTTCTAGGACTGTGGGGACAGCTGTCACACCTGTTTTTCCACCCACAACTTCCACCACTGTAACCGCAACAGGCAGTTTGCTTGGTAGGTCGTCAGTTGGTTTGGAAGGGGAAACAAGTGAGTGTGTACAGCTCTCTCAGACATCGATAGCACCAACTTTGGATGAAGGCAACATCATGTCTCCGCCTGCACTTTCCTCACAAACCTGCATTTTTCCAGGGACACCCTACTCAACACCGTCTACACACAGCAGCCAGATCTCTGTCCCTCAGATGTGGACAAATAAAAGGCCATTTCCTGCGACCCATGACAAAGCTAAGAGGTTGACTCTATCCCTCTGTAAGCTGTTGGCTACAGAAATGCTGCCTTTCCGCCTAGTGGACACACAGGATTTTAGAGACCTTATGTCTGTCGCTGTGCCCCAGTACCAGATGCCTAGTCGCCACTACTTCTCTAAGAAAGGTGTGCCCGCGCTACACCAGCATGTCGCACACAACATCACCGCTTCCTTGAGAAACTCTGTGTGTGAACGGGTGCATTTCACCACCGATACTTGGACCAGTAATCATGGACAGGGACGTTACATGTCGCTCACTGGGCACTGGGTAACTATGGTGATAGATGGTGAAGGGTCTGCTGCACAAGTCTTGCCGTCCCCACGACTTGTGTGTCAATCCTCTGTCTGTCCAAGTTCCGCCACTGGTTCTGCATCCTCCACCTCATCTGGGTCCTCCACCTCCGCCCCAAGCCTGCCTGGTCAGGCCACCAGCGTTCTCACTGCGCAGAAGGAATCACGCACCCCTCATTACTATGCTGGCAGCAGAGCGCAACGGCATCAGGCGGTCTTTAGCTTGACATGTCTTGGGAATAAGAGTCACACAGCTGAGGAGTTGTGGTCAGCTCTGCGGTCCGAGTTTAATAAATGGTTGTCTCCACTCAACCTGCAGCCTGGTAAGGCCGTGTGCGACAATGCTGCAAACCTGGGTGCGGCCCTTCGCCTGGGCAAGGTGACACACGTACCTTGTATGGCTCACGTGTTGAACCTTGTCGTGCAGCAATTTTTAACACACTATCCCGGCCTAGATGGCCTTCTGAACAGGGCACGAAAATTGTCTGCTCACTTCCGCTGTTCAAGCGCCGCAGCTGAGCGACTTGCATCGCTCCAGAAGTCTTTCGGCCTGCCGGTTCATCGCCTGAAATGCGATGTGGCGACACGCTGGAATTCAACTCTCCACATGTTACAGCGACTGTGGCAGCACCGCCGTGCCCTGGTGCAATACGTCATGACGTATAGCCTGGGCC
Source organism: Anomaloglossus baeobatrachus (assembly GCF_048569485.1). Taxonomy (NCBI): domain Eukaryota; kingdom Metazoa; phylum Chordata; class Amphibia; order Anura; family Aromobatidae; genus Anomaloglossus; species Anomaloglossus baeobatrachus. Next base: position 174,888,618 of record NC_134354.1, on the reverse strand, counting down.
AACGAGATGCAGAGGTGGGGCAGATCACCCTGATGGAGTGGTCTCAGATCAAGGACCTATGCACCCTTCTGCACAGTTTCGACATGGCGACGAATATGTTTAGCGCTGACAATGCCATTATCAGCATGACGATTCCAGTCATTTACATGCTGGAGCACACGCTAAACACTATTCGGAGTCAGGGGGTGGGACAACAGGAAGGGGATGAACTACAGGAGGATTCATATGCGCAAGACACAACAACATCACCAAGGTCTAGACGTTCATCATCACCAAGGCGCCAGGCATGGGAGCATGGGGGACAGGGATCAACAAGGGCGCATGGTAGCAGGCGAGATGTTGAGGAAGGTGCAGGAGGACATGAAGAAATGGAGGACGAACTGTCCATGGACATGGAAGACTCAGCAGATGAGGGAGACCTTGGTCAAATTTCAGTTGAAAGAGGTTGGGGGGAGATGTCAGAGGAAGAAAGAACGGGTAGCACCTCTATGCCACAAACACAGCATGGACTTGGTCCGCATGGCTGCGCAAGACACATGAGTGCCTTCTTGTTGCACTACCTCCAACATGACCCTCGTATTGTCAAAATTAGAAGTGATGATGACTACTGGCTTGCCACACTATTAGATCCCCGGTACAAGTCCAAATTTTGTGACATAATTCCAGCCATAGAAAGGGATGCACGTATGCAGGAGTATCAGCAGAAGCTGTTACTCGATCTTAGATCCGCTTTTCCACCAAACAACTGTGCAGGTGCAGGGAGTGAATCTCCCAGTTGTAACTTGACAAACATGGGACGGTCTCGTCATCTTCAACAGTCTACACGTACCAGTAGGACCGTATCTGGTGCTGGTAACAGCAATTTTATGGAATCTTTTCATAATTTTTTTAGACCCTCCTTTGCAAGGCCACCAGAGACTACAAGTCTGACACATAGTCAACGGCTGGAGAGGATGATACAGGAGTATCTACAAATGAACATCGATGCCATGACTTTGCAAATGGAGCCTTGCTCATTTTGGGCTTCAAATCTAGAAAAATGGCCAGAGCTATCCAGTTACGCCTTGGAGATTTTGTCGTGTCCAGCTGCCAGCGTTGTCTCTGAACGTGTCTTCAGTGCTGCTGGGTGTGTGCTGACAGATAAGCGCACGCGTCTGTCCAGTGACAATGTGGACAGACTGACGTTCATCAAAATGAACAAGTCATGGATCCAGAAGGAATTTACTACCCCTGTGTCATCCTGGGGAGAATAAATGCTTGTGGATTTGGAATGTGCTTGATGCAAATCTAGCTGTGAAGTGTACAACTAGGGCACAAGTGCTGCCACTGAATGGGTGGGTGTGTGTGGGGCACAATTTTTGGAAAAAAGGGAGACTCCGCTTGGAGTAACCCTTGCTTACATTGTTTTTAAAACGAGCCAAGATGAACAAGTCATGGTTCAGCAAAGACTTTATCTACCTACCCCGGTGTCATGCTGGGGACGGTTAATTATGGCGTATTTTTGAATGTGCTTGATGCAAATCAAAACATCCTGTTTGCAACTAGGGCACAAGTGCTGCCACTGATGGGGTGTCTGTGTGGCCCAATTTTTTGAAAAAAGGGAGACTCCGCTTGGAGTAACCCTTGCTTACATTGTTTTTAAAAGAAGCCAAGATGAACAAGTCATGGTTCAGCAAAGACTTTGCTACCTACCCCGGTGTCATCCTGGGGACGGATAAGAATGGCGTATTTTTGAATGTGCTTGATGCAAATCTAGCTGTGAAGTGTACAACTAGGGCACAAGTGCTGCCACTGAATGAGTGGGTGTGTGTGGGGCACAATTTTTGGAAAAAAGGGAGACTCCGCTTGGAGTAACCCTTGCTTGCTGTGTTTTTAAAAGAAGCCAAGATGAACAGAGCTGGGATCAGGAAAGACTTTGCTACCTACCCCGGTGTCATCCTGGGGACGGTTAAGAATAGTGTATTTTTGAATGTGCTTGATGCAAATCTAGCTGTGAAGTGTACAACTAGGGCACAAGTGCTACCACTGAATGGGTGGGTGTGTGTGGGGCACAATTTTTGGAAAAAAGGGAGACTTCGCTTGGAGTAACCCTTGCTTACATTGTTTTTAAAAGAAGCCAAGATGAACAAATCATGGTTCAGCAAAGACTTTGCTACCTACCCCGGTGTCATCCTGGGGACGGATAAGAATGGCGTATTTTTGAATGTGCTTGATGCAAATCTAGCTGTGAAGTGTACAACTAGGGCACAAGTGCTGCCACTGATGGGGTGTCTGTGTGGCCAAATTTTTTGAAAAAAGGGAGACTCCGCTTGGAGTAACCCTTGCTTACATTATTTTTAAAAGGAGCCAAGATGAACAAGTCATAGTTCAGCAAAGACTTTATCTACCTACCCCGGTGTCATGCTGGGGATGGTTAATTATGGCGTATTTTTGAATGTGCTTGATGCAAATCAAAACATCCTGTTTGCAACTAGGGCACAAGTGCTGCCACTGATGGGGTGTCTGTGTGGCCCAATTTTTTGAAAAAAGGGAGACTCCGCTTGGAGTAACCCTTGCTTACATTGTTTTTAAAAGAAGCCAAGATGACCAAGTCATGGTTCAGCAAAGACTTTGCTACCTACCCCGGTGTCATCCTGGGGACGGATAAGAATGGCGCATTTTTGAATGTGCTTGATGCAAATCTAGCTGTGAAGTGTACAACTAGGGCACAAGTGCTGCCACTGAATGAGTGGGTGTGTGTGGGGCACAATTTTTGGAAAAAAGGGAGACTCCGCTTGGAGTAACCCTTGCTTGCTGTGTTTTTAAAAGAAGCCAAGATGAACAGAGCTGGGATCAGGAAAGACTTTGCTACCTACCCCGGTGTCATCCTGGGGACGGTTAAGAATAGTGTATTTTTGAATGTGCTTGATGCAAATCTAGCTGTGAAGTGTACAACTAGGGCACAAGTGCTACCACTGAATGGGTGGGTGTGTGTGGGGCACAATTTTTGGAAAAAAGGGAGACTTCGCTTGGAGTAACCCTTGCTTACATTGTTTTTAAAAGAAGCCAAGATGAACAAGTCATGGTTCAGCAAAGACTTTGCTACCTACCCCGGTGTCATCCTGGGGACGGATAAGAATGGCGTATTTTTGAATGTGCTTGATGCAAATCTAGCTGTGAAGTGTACAACTAGGGCACAAGTGCTGCCACTGATGGGGTGTCTGTGTGGCCAAATTTTTTGAAAAAAGGGAGACTCCGCTTGGAGTAACCCTTGCTTACATTATTTTTAAAAGGAGCCAAGATGAACAAGTCATAGTTCAGCAAAGACTTTATCTACCTACCCCGGTGTCATGCTGGGGATGGTTAATTATGGCGTATTTTTGAATGTGCTTGATGCAAATCAAAACATCCTGTTTGCAACTAGGGCACAAGTGCTGCCACTGATGGGGTGTCTGTGTGGCCCAATTTTTTGAAAAAAGGGAGACTCCGCTTGGAGTAACCCTTGCTTACATTGTTTTTAAAAGAAGCCAAGATGACCAAGTCATGGTTCAGCAAAGACTTTGCTACCTACCCCGGTGTCATCCTGGGGACGGATAAGAATGGCGCATTTTTGAATGTGCTTGATGCAAATCTAGCTGTGAAGTGTACAACTAGGGCACAAGTGCTGCCACTGAATGGGTGGGTGTGTGTGGGGCACAATTTTTGGAAAAAAGGGAGACTCCGCTTGGAGTAACCCTTGCTTGCTGTGTTTTTAAAAGAAGCCAAGATGAACAGAGCTGGGATCAGGAAAGACTTTGCTACCTACCCCGGTGTCATCCTGGGGACGGTTAAGAATAGCGTATTTTTGAATGTGCTTGATGCAAATCTAGCTGTGAAGTGTACAACTAGGGCACAAGTGCTGCCACTGAATGGGTGGGTGTGTGTGGGGCACAATTTTTGGAAAAAAGGGAGACTCCGCTTGGAGTAACCCTTGCTTGCTGTGTTTTTAAAAGAAGCCAAGATGAACAGAGCTGGGATCAGGAAAGACTTTGCTACCTACCCCGGTGTCATCCTGGGGACGGTTAAGAATAGTGTATTTTTGAATGTGCTTGATGCAAATCTAGCTGTGAAGTGTACAACTAGGGCACAAGTGCTACCACTGAATGGGTGGGTGTGTGTGGGGCACAATTTTTGGAAAAAAGGGAGACTTCGCTTGGAGTAACCCTTGCTTACATTATTTTTAAAAGGAGCCAAGATGAACAAGTCATAGTTCAGCAAAGACTTTATCTACTTACCCCGGTGTCATGCTGGGGATGGTTAATTATGGCGTATTTTTGAATGTGCTTGATGCAAATCAAAACATCCTGTTTGCAACTAGGGCACAAGTGCTGCCACTGATGGGGTGTCTGTGTGGCCCAATTTTTTGAAAAAAGGGAGACTCCGCTTGGAGTAACCCTTGCTTACATTGTTTTTAAAAGAAGCCAAGATGACCAAGTCATGGTTCAGCAAAGACTTTGCTACCTACCCCGGTGTCATCCTGGGGACGGATAAGAATGGCGCATTTTTGAATGTGCTTGATGCAAATCTAGCTGTGAAGTGTACAACTAGGGCACAAGTGCTGCCACTGAATGGGTGGGTGTGTGTGGGGCACAATTTTTGGAAAAAAGGGAGACTCCGCTTGGAGTAACCCTTGCTTGCTGTGTTTTTAAAAGAAGCCAAGATGAACAGAGCTGGGATCAGGAAAGACTTTGCTACCTACCCCGGTGTCATCCTGGGGACGGTTAAGAATAGCGTATTTTTGAATGTGCTTGATGCAAATCTAGCTGTGAAGTGTACAACTAGGGCACAAGTGCTGCCACTGAATGGGTGGGTGTGTGTGGGGCACAATTTTTGGAAAAAAGGGAGACTCCGCTTGGAGTAACCCTTGCTTGCTGTGTTTTTAAAAGAAGCCAAGATGAACAGAGCTGGGATCAGGAAAGACTTTGCTACCTACCCCGGTGTCATCCTGGGGACGGTTAATTATGGCGTATTTTTGAATGTGCTTGATGCAAATCTAGCTGTGAAGTGTACAACTAGGGCACAAGTGCTGCCACTGAATGGGTGGGTGTGTGTGGGGCACAATTTTTGGAAAAAAGGGAGACTTCGCTTGGAGTAACCCTTGCTTACATTGTTTTTAAAAGAAGCCAAGATGAACAAGTCATGGTTCAGCAAAGACTTTGCTACCTACCCCGGTGTCATCCTGGGGACGGTTAATTATGGCGTATTTTTGAATGTGCTTGATGCAAATCTAGCTGTGAATTGTACAACTGGGGCACAAGTGCTGCCACTGAAGGGGTGGGTGTGTGTGGGGCCCAATTTTTGGAAAAAAGGGAGGCTCCGCTTGGAGTAACCCTTGCTTGATGTGTTTTTAAAAGAAGCCAAGATGAACAGAGCTGGGATCAGGAAAGACTTTGCTACCTACCCCGGTGTCATCCTGGGGACGGTTAATTATGGCGTATTTTTGAATGTGCTTGATGCAAATCTAGCTGTGAAGTGTACAACTAGGGCACAAGTGCTGCCACTGAATGGGTGGGTGTGTGTGGGGCACAATTTTTGGAAAAAAGGGAGACTTCGCTTGGAGTAACCCTTGCTTACATTGTTTTTAAAAGAAGCCAAGATGAACAAGTCATGGTTCAGCAAAGACTTTGCTACCTACCCCGGTGTCATCCTGGGGACGGATAAGAATGGCGTATTTTTGAATGTGCTTGATGCAAATCTAGCTGTGAAGTGTACAACTAGGGCACAAGTGCTGCCACTGAATGGGTGGGTGTGTGTGGGGCACAATTTTTGGAAAAAAGGGAGACTCCGCTTGGAGTAACCCTTGCTTGCTGTGTTTTTAAAAGAAGCCAAGATGAACAGAGCTGGGATCAGGAAAGACTTTGCTACCTACCCCGGTGTCATCCTGGGGACGGTTAATTATGGCGTATTTTTGAATGTGCTTGATGCAAATCTAGCTGTGAAGTGTACAACTAGGGCACAAGTGCTGCCACTGAATGGGTGGGTGTGTGTGGGGCACAATTTTTGGAAAAAAGGGAGACTTCGCTTGGAGTAACCCTTGCTTACATTGTTTTTAAAAGAAGCCAAGATGAACAAGTCATGGTTCAGCAAAGACTTTGCTACCTACCCCGGTGTCATCCTGGGGACAGATAAGAATGGCGTATTTTTGAATGTGCTTGATGCAAATCTAGCTGTGAAGTGTACAACTAGGGCACAAGTGCTGCCACTGAATGGGTGGGTGTGTGTGGGGCACAATTTTTGGAAAAAAGGGAGACTCCGCTTGGAGTAACCCTTGCTTGCTGTGTTTTTAAAAGAAGCCAAGATGAACAGAGCTGGGATCAGGAAAGACTTTGCTACCTACCCCGGTGTCATCCTGGGGACGGTTAATTATGGCGTATTTTTGAATGTGCTTGATGCAAATCTAGCTGTGAAGTGTACAACTAGGGCACAAGTGCTGCCACTGAATGGGTGGGTGTGTGTGGGGCACAATTTTTGGAAAAAAGGGAGACTTCGCTTGGAGTAACCCTTGCTTACATTGTTTTTAAAAGAAGCCAAGATGAACAAGTCATGGTTCAGCAAAGACTTTGCTACCTACCCCGGTGTCATCCTGGGGACGGATAAGAATGGCGTATTTTTGAATGTGCTTGATGCAAATCTAGCTGTGAATTGTACAACTGGGGCACAACTGCTGCCACTGAAGGGGTGTGTGTGTGTGGGGCACAATTTTTGGAAAAAAGGGAGGCTCCGCTTGGAGTAACCCTTGCTTGATGTGTTTTTAAAAGAAGCCAAGATGAACAGAGCTGGGATCAGGAAAGACTTTGCTACCTACCCCGGTGTCATCCTGGGGACGGTTAATTATGGCGTATTTTTGAATGTGCTTGATGCAAATCTAGCTGTGAAGTGTACAACTAGGGCACAAGTGCTGCCACTGAAGGGGTGGGTGTGTGTGGGGCACAATTTTTGGGAAAAAGGGAGACTACGCTTGGAGTCACCTTGCGGTGTTTTACATGATTTTAGAAGGGCGTGCCATGCCTATATCTGTGTGTCCTCCTCTTTTTCCTTGTCCAGCTCTTTTGTTTTCGCATGAGTATATGTCCTTGTCACTTTCCCATGTGTTTGTGTTGTGTTGTTAGTTGTTTGTCACCTTTTGGACACCTTTGAGGGTGTTTTCTAGGTGTTTTTATGTGTTTGTGATTGCCTGCCATTGTTTCCTATGCAGTTCGAGTTCGGTTCGTCGAACGTTCGACGAGCCGAACTCGAACGGGACCTCCGTTCGGCGAACCGACCTCGAGCCGAACCGGGACCGGTTCGCTCATCTCTAGCTAGGAAGGTAAGTATGTGTGACGCGTCCTAGCGTCAATTGCCCGTGATGCACAAACGACGGGGGCGGGTGTGATCGCTAGCGATGTCGCAGCGTGTAAAGCGCTCTTTAGAGATGAATTTACCAACATATAGTTGCACTTCGTTTTACCGGAAAGCAATTCTGTACAAAAATGACCTTTGTTTCTAAACATCTTCACCTAAATTTCAATCATACAGAATTTAAAATGTTACATTTTTTTTAGAATTAAAAAAAAACAAAACTTCATTGATATATAAAAACCTTCAACAGGCAGTTCATGTTATTGACAATTCAAGGAATATTAATTTCATTGACACACTGTAACTATGGCTGCTATGGTGTCCACTTAAAATTGCATACTTCTGGCTTTTGCACTAATTTGTTTGAATGCTGATCTCTGTGCTGCGCTGGAGACATTCACAGCGTATAATTTTCTTTGGCACTCTTAATGTTTTTACACCTTAGTGAGAAAATGTGAGTTGAGGGGTAAGGCCATTTGCAACCATCAGCCTGGATTTTCCTGTCAGAACAAATTAGGTGTACGGGTTGTGCAGCTTTTTCTGCAATACGGTGTTTACATCCACAGTGCTAAAAGCAAAAAGCAGAGATAGAGTATGGTAGATGTTTAATGTCACAGACAAACTGGATATGCAAAAAAAATATAAAATAAACCAGTCTTTACTTCATTTATAATGATGACCATAATGCGGCAGACTCCATGTAGGCCTTTTGTGAAGAATTATAATCATGTATACAATTCATATTGCTTTTAGGGTTCTTTAAATAAGGATCCAGAAGTACCCACTCCCACAAACACCAATATAGCAGTTACTGTGTGAGTGAACCACATCAAGATCATAGACCTGCTGTGGATGCATTAAATTCTCACTGGATTACCATAGATTCATCAGATTTACTCCCTTTACACAAAACATCAAATACTAAAATCATATAAATCGCCAACTTTAAAGAGTTATTCTCAAGTTTGAAAGCTGTAATCTATCCATTGGATAGGGGATAACTTTATTATCGATGGGAGTCCAGTAGAGATCTGCCTGTCTGGATCAACCTACAACTGTAAGTTCAAAAACTGACCAACTGCTACCTACTATTTGTATATTCACGAGCTAAATGGTAACAATGTTTGGAACTTTTGACTTTTGGTTCCATATCTCACCATCCACTACAGCTGCAAAAGTGAGACTAACGTAATTTTATAGACAATCATCTTGGCTATCTCATACATAAATTTGACTTGCAACTGTTTAGCATATGATTAGTTATGCAGATTCTTGTCATGTCATTGCATTGTTACTATTTTGCTGCTAAAAATCTAAATTTTAATTTCATTTTTTCTTAGTATTTTGTAAAGCCACCTTTGCGTTTCAACACTGCCTGAACTCTGGGCATGCTCTCAATCAGATTCAAGCAAATCTCGATCTAAATCTGATCCCAGGTCTCTTCTACATATCCCCAATGTTGATTTTTTATATATATATATATATATATATATATTACAGCTTTTTCTTCCACTATTCTACCCCCAAGTATTCAATTGGGTTGAGGTCTGGGGACTGTGGGGGCCAATCCAGTACCCGTACTTCATTGTCATAGACCCATTTCTTCGCAAATCTCGACATATGCTTCGGGTCATTTTTTTTCTGCTGGAACACTATGTCTTACTTTTCATACCCATAGTACTTAAAGTGTATGAAGTAATTTGTCTTGTAGGATAGTGACATATAACTCATCATTGAGACCACGATCGATCCTGGTCAAGTATCCAACACCTTTGGCTGTGAAACAACCCCACATCATTTGGCTTCCTCCACCGAACTTGACATTTCAATTTCTCCATCTGTTAGCCCCTTTTTCCTTTTTCTCTTACTTCTTCCAGACCAATTTGCACCCATCAGAGCCTAGTCTATTGACGTTCATCTCATTGGACATGGGTGATTTGGAGTAATCTTCTACTATCCACTTTTCATACTTTTTTCATAACTGGAGCCAACGCTTCTTAGGACGATATTGTCGAGACTTTTTCACCTTTTTTTGGGCCACCATTCCAGGCTTGTCTAACATATGTCACATACTGCTTGCATGGACATCTGTTATCTTGTTATTACAAAGCATAGGAACCACCTCCATTGCCGTGTTTGTCACGCCAGAACTGATAGACCTTGTGATGAGCCAACTTGATGACACCGATATTTTGTCTGAATGTCCACCTCTTGGCTTTTGAATGAATAAATGGACTTCATTTCATATTTTTCCAAGAGTCATGGCACTCACAATGATGAAGTTGGGCAATATTCTTGGCCAAGAGACTGCTATTGATATGCTACATGATGCTGTTTATCTTTCTCTTGAGAAATTTATTTCATGGCTGCTCCTCAATTCGAACCAATCATGTTTTGCTAAGGAATCAACCTAAGGCTATGGGCCCACAGGACACCACAGATTTTGCTGCGGAAAACCTGTGGATATATCTGGATTTTCTAGATAAATCCGAAGGTTTCAGCAAGTACAGACACTCCCCATGTTATCCTATGGGACATGGGGAGTGTCTGTGTCCATGCTGCGGTATGTGCAGCTGTGGAATATGCTGCGGATATCCCACATATGTCCCGCAGCCGCACATAACTGCATGTCAATTATGCCTGTGGAATTACATGCGGAAATCCTGGCCCTCCACTATAGAGATAGAGGCCAATACTTCCGCAGGTAAGTGGAATGACTGTGCACAGGTTTTCTGCAGCTATTTTGCTGGAAACCCACAGCTAAGTATAGCTGCGGATTCCGGGGAGCTGTTGCGGGAAACCTGCAGACGTACCTGCGGATATATCCACAGGTGCGAGCTCCCGTGGGCACATAGCCTTATAACACACTCAGCTATTAGGGAATGTGAGAACAGATTGTAATTTGTAACATATAGGAAGAAAAAGATTTTTCCACCACCAGAAGCAAAACAGTAACAATACAGTGACATGACAAGAATCTGTATAACTAATCATATATTAAATAGTTGCAAGTCAAATTTATGCATGAGATAGCCAAGATGATTGTCTATAAATAAAGAAAGTCTCATGCTCAAATCTGTAGGGGATGGTGTGATATGGAGCGAAAAAGTCAAAAGTTCAAATTATTGTTACTCCATTGCTTGTCAGTGTATATAGTTACCTACCCAATTTCATCAGTAAACAGACTGGGCTTTTTTTTAAGTTATAATTGTTTCTTCATAATTGAGAATTATCTACATATTCAAACTATCATTACCATTAGATTCTACTTAAAGAGTCAGCTAGTATCCAAAAACACTATTTCCCACTGTTATATTTCTTTTATTGGTGGACCTGATGTGTGTGCAATTTGGAGGGGAGCTACTGTGACAATAAGCATGGCCGCCATGAGGCAGAATACAGGCTGCCAAGTGCACAACCCCTGCCATGCACCACATCATTCATCAACAGATCTTAAAAGCTCCAATGCTCCTCCATTCAATTGTACTGCCCTCAAAATGTGTTAGTCATTGTTTACCCACAATTCAGAGTTCTGTGTGCATATTCCACAGGAGTATATATAGGTGCTGTAATTGGTTTTCCCATGGCATATATTAGTAATGCAATATGTGGTAAAGTAATGTGATCTGCCAATTCTGTTTGAATGTGGAGGATACCGTATGTCTTAGCTAAAAGTATAGGATGGCGTTCCTGAACAACTGTTGCAAAATCTTAACTCTCAGCATGCTCTTACTGCTTATGGCCACCATGATTCTGATAAAAGTTGTGGCCGTAAAGCCAATTAAAAACAAAATTGTGAAGAAATGAAAAGAAAATTTCACTTTTTTGTCATCAAAAGTGTTTTTACCTAAACAAGTGTTGACATATTGATAAGTTATTCCATCAGGATCTGACTGTTATATTGCCTGGAGGCTGTGTGTTGCCCAACTTGCACAGATCTCACTATCTACTGAAGTAGTCTTTTGTTTGTTCAGGCAAAATTATGAAGAAACCAGCATACATTGTTGCCCCTATTTTTTAATGGTTCCACTGTGAAAAAGGTTAAACAGAATCATTCTAGCACCCTCGCTCCAGTGGTCCCCACCATCCTGTCCATTTACATGGCCACTGTAATTAACCAATGACATTAGCGAATATGTAACATGGCAGCAGGTGGTAGCCATGGGCGAGGTAGGCATCTCTTATTTTCCAGCATGTTGCATGAAGTTGACGGTCCTGTCTTGGTATATGGACTTGTACTATGGGGGAGTTATACCCTTACAAGCTACATGGTGCCAATAGCTTTGGCTAGCCAGGACCAGATGTTGCATAACTTAGTGAGGGAGACCACCGGGTCTTTATAAATTTTGTTTTACTGAATAGCTACGTGGCGACAACTACGTACAGATGATAACGGGTATATAACGTTTTTATGGCTCTTCTTCTACACAGAGAATTTCTATACACAGCCTATTTCTTCTTCAATTTCACTTAGTCCTACCTGCACCAGACTCACTTCCTTCACTACAACCCAGCTTAAAAAGGTATTTCCATCTCCAAGATCATATCCAAATATCTAGTACGTGTAATAAAAATAATATTGGCAAATACCTCCAATTAGAAATGTAGCAGAGTTTTTCTGATTCACTATGTTGCTTACATTATGTTCAGGGCATTTCAGAACCTTAAGTATCCATTGTTACGACCATTAGCAACTAACTAGCTCTCACTAGTGTCATGCTAGGTATCCGGAAGTACCTAGCAAATGGTGAAAAGTAAGGGAAGGTAAACCCTGTGTCAAGGGAAGAGAGAGGTGGTGACCCCTGACCAAACTTACAGCTGGCTCCTAGCTTCCCTCACAACCCTAGATAGGTTCCACACCTATGCGCTGAGCAGGGGGCATTGCTCTAAAATCACTGCGTTGAGAAACACGTGATGGTGTCTCCGCGGTGTTGGATGTTGATCTCCCTAAGGTCAACCATCCTTGCTTTTGTAGTCTTCTACTAGGCATTGCTCCCACTAGCCAGTTTCCTACTCCACACTGATGAGGGGCAAATACCCCGAAACAGCTGTCTGTGGATGGATACCATGTTTGGCATAGGTGGTCTCCTTGACTGGAGACTGCCCTTCCCGTGGTTGTTCCTTCCCGGTGAAAGACCTGGCTAGTTCCTTGCCAGCATTGAGAAACATGTGATGGTGTCTCCGCAGGCTTTCTTGTTTTGAATATTTCCCAGGGGGCATTGCTCTAGAATCACTGCGTTGAGAAACTCGTGATGGTGTCTCCACGGTGTTGGATGTTGATCTCCCTAAGGTCAACCATCCTTGCTTTTATGCGCTGAGCAGGATACCTGACCCTGACTGAAGCTGAAATAGGCCCTAGGTAGTGAACGGATTGCTTTGTCAACCCCACATAGCTCTAAAGAACACACAGGGAATACACACAGGGGAAGTAAACAATTAACTTACTGTATCTCCAGATGACCCAGGGAGAGGAACTGCAACAACAAAGTTTTTCTAGATTAATAAAAGCCGACTGCTGGCACTCAAGACTAGAGATGAGCGATGTTCGAGGTTCGCCAATTTCATGTTGGAACGATTTTGGGGGGTATTCGAGTCGTTTGACGAACTCGAACGATTTGCTAAAACTTCGGCAGTTTGAGTTACGTTCGAGAACGGTTCGAGCACCAAAAGCGTGGCTTTTCACAGTAAGTATGTGCGCACCTTTCATATCTGCATGCGTCCTGCGTCCCCAGCACAATCCCTCTCTCTTTCCTACTCACCGATCACGGCTATCACAAATCTCCAGCGGCATTTCCTCTTTTGAAAATGGCTGCCGCTTCATTATTCAATTAGTTACTCCGTGCTTTCCCCGCCCACCGGCGCCCATGATTGGTTGCAGTCAGACACGCCCCCACGATGAGTGACAGCTGTCTCACTGCAACCAATCACAGCCGCCAGCGGGCGGCTCTATATCGTGCAGTAAAATAAATAAATAAATAATAATAAAAACAAAATATGCGGTTCCCCCATATTTGATACCAGCCAGGATAAAGCCACATGGCTGGAGGCTGGTATTGTCAGGATGGAGAGCGCCACGTCATGTGGAGCCCACCACCCTAACAATATCACCCAGCAGCTGCCCAGAATTGCCGCATCCATTACATGCGGCGGTCCCGGGACTCTACCCAGATCATCCCGAATTGCTCTGGTGCGGTGGTAATCGGGTTAATAAGAAGTTAATCATGGCAAGCATCTCCCTGAGATACCTTCCATGATTAAACTGTAAGTTAAAGTAAATAAACACACACAACAAAAAATCCTTTATTTGGAATAAAAGACAAAAAAACACCCTCTTTCACCATTTTATTAAAATCCCCAAATACCCCTCCAGGTCCGAAGTAATCCACACGACACTGTCAGCTCTGCTACATGAAGATGACAGGGAGCACCGTAGAACACGATTGCTGTGTCCTCTCTTTGGTTTTTGCCCACGGGATCTTTTTGACTCTCCCCCTCCTCTTTACCATTGTGGAGCCTTGATTCCCCTCTTCCACCTGACCCCTTGCTGGGATAATCTTTTTGCAGTGTGGACGACTCCCTGCATTATATTGGTATGGCATACCGTCTTCATCTTGCTCCTGGCCAGGACGTATAGGGTTGTGATCTTGCCACATTAGTGCTTCCCTGCTACTATTTTGGGTCTGTCATCCTATATGATATTATTATAGATTGTCATACTATGTGTAATTTCACATGTCCTTGTTTGTGATTTAATGTGTATATTTTCATTGGTCAAGCATTTTCACTTATGTATATGCAATATCATTATCATTGTGATGTATATTGAGGGGTTATCTCGGCTCTGGTTGTTTATTATATAATGTTATGGTATACCACTATATTACTATGAGCTGTTGGGGAGACTCATACCATGTCAATTAGTGTGTTTTTTGCATTTTAAATGATTTTATGGATATTTTTGCTACAATAAAATTGTTTTTCATAAACATTATTGGACTCTGCTCCCCATTGTGCAGTACTTTTTTTCTTATTGTGTCCTCTCCATGTAGCACCTGAAGTGAATCGCGCTGTCACCAGAGACCTCAGTCTGCAATGCAGACGTCAAGATTACCAAATCTGCCTATGTTTCTCATTAAAGCCAGTGACTGACTAGTTAGAGCTCTCGCATAAGTTCATGAGTTCAAGTCTCGGCCGTCCCGGGAAAAAATTTAATTTAAATTATAATTATTTATTTATAATTATAATTTTATTTAATTATGCACTGAGGGGAGGATGATGGGGGTTGTAGTGCCTGCGGTGATGATGGTGGTTGTAGTGCCTGCGTGTGTGCGGCGATGAGTGCGGTACTGCCGGTGTTTGCCCGCCCATCCATCCGCCCGCCAATCCATCCATCCATCCGCCCATCCATCCATCCATCCTTGCAGCTGAACAATGTGCTTCTAGATTCTCTACTTCAGTATAGAGCTAAAGATTACCAAATCTGCCTATGTTTCTTATTAGAGCCAGTGGCTCAATGGTTAGAGCTCTCGCCTAAGAAGCATTAGTTCACGAGTTCAAGTTCCGGCCGCCCTGGTAAAGAATTCAATTAATTATAAATATTATTTATTTATAATTATAATTTAATTTAATTATGCACTGAGGGGAGGAGCCGGACATCAGCTCTGAGCCGCGGGACACACCTCTAAAATCGGAGCAGTTCACGGAATGAGGCTGCATTGCTCTCTCCTCTCTCTCTTTCTCTCTCTCTCCCTCTCTCTCTCTTTCTCTCTCTCCCTCTCTCTCTCTTTCTCTCTCTCTTTTTCTCTCTCTCTCTCTTTTTCTCAGTCTCTCTTTTTCTCTTTTTCCCTCTCTCTCTCCTCTCTTTCTTCTCTCTCTCTCTTCTTTCTCTCTCTCTCCTCTCTCTCTTCTCTCTCTCTTCTCTCTCCTCTCTCCTCTCTCTCTTCTCTCTCTCTCCTCTCTCTCCCTCTCTCTCCCTCTCTCTCTCTCTCCCTCTCTCTTTTCTCTCTCGCTCCTCTCTCTTTTCTCTCTTCTCTCTCTTTTCTCTCTCTCCTCCCTCTCTCTCTTCTCTCTCTCTTTTCTCTCTCTTTTTTTCTCTCTTCTCTCTCTCTCTCCCTCTCTCTTTTCTATCTCTCTCCTCTCCTCTCTCTCTCCTCTTCTCTCTCTCTTTTCTCTCTCTCTCTTCTCTCTCTCTCTTTTTTCTATCTTCTCTCTCTCTTCTTTCTCTCTCTCAGACCTGGCAATGATCAGCTGATGCGGTCACCTGACGGAATCAGCTGTGACTATAAGTCGAGCGATGAGGCCGGCTTTTTACCGCCCGGCCGGCTAAACTATCAGCTGCTGCTGTCGGATAGGAGTCTGCACTGAAGTGCTTTATTTCTAATAAAAATATTTTTCTGTGTGTTGTGTTTTTTTCATCTGTACTAGAAATTTATGGTGGCCATGTCTAATATTGGTGTGACACCATGAATTTCGGGCTTAGGGCCAGTTGATAATATAAAACTAGCCCTAACCCCATTATTACCCAGCGAGCCAACCGTCACCAGGGCAGCTGGAGAGTTGGATACAGCGCCAGAAGATGGCGCTTCTATGAAAGCGCCATTTTCTGGGGCGGCTGCAGACTGCAATTCACAGCAGGGGTGCCCAGAAAGCTTGGCATGAATTTCATGAATTAATTAAAAAAAAAAAATCGACATGAGCATCGCCCCATTTTTGTGTCCAGCCAGGTACAACTAGGCAGCTGGGGATTGAAATCCTCAGCACAGGTTGGCCCGAGCTTTCTGGGCCCCTCTGCTGCGAATTGCAGTCCACAGCCGCCCCAGAATATGGCGCTTTCATAGAAGCGCCATCATCTGGCGCTGTATCCAACTCTTCCAGCAGCCTTGAAGCCAGGTAACTTGCTGGGTAATAATGAGTTAATACTAGCTTTGTTTTACTAGCTAGTATTAAGCCAGAGATTCTTAATGTCAGGCAAGTTTGACCTGGCCATTAAGAATCTCCAATAAAGGGTTAAAAAAAAGATACCACACAGAGAAATAATACTTTAATAGAAATAAATACACAGACACACTTAGAGACTCCTTGTTTATTACTCCCTCTTATCCCTCCACGATCCATGGTATTCTGTCTTCTTTCTCCTTCAACCAATGCAGCTCTTCTACATCAGACAGCACAGCATGGGAGGAAGATGATGCTGCTCCCGTGCAGTCTATTCACTCAATGAGTGAGCAGAAGCTGCGGGCTGTAAGCGGTGATGTCACTGCTGACAGGCGGGTTGCTATAGCAACAGTGATCTCCATTATTCACCGGCTGTGGCAACCAGTCCTTGCATGTGGGCTGACTCTGTAAAGAGCGCACACATGCAGGAACGGGGAAGTCGGAAAGATGCAATGACAGGACCTAGCATGACGTATAGCCATGTGACCAGTCTGTAGCCAATGAGATAATAGACACGTGACTGGTCACATGCTATTTTGACGTCACGATAGGTCCTATCATCAGTACTGGTTACCGGGAGGATGCAGTGATTATCGGAAGGAAAAGCAGCGAGAGACAGAGTGCAGGGCACATCACGGGGACCTGTTATGGCAATGTTTATTAACTGTATGTGTACATGTATAATGTGTTTTTATGTGTTTGTGTTTGCCTCCCATTGTTTTCAATGGCATTTGAGTGGTTCGAACCGAACTCGAATGCCAGGGGGATGGCTCATCTCTACTCAAGACCTGTAAAGAGGTTTTAAATCTATCACCAGCAAAAAGCAAGGTGGAATAAGAGTATTTAAGTACACAAATGGACGTGCTGATGATTAACAGCTGAAAAGGTGAGTAAATCCACAGGGTTCGAAAGAGAAAGGAATTAACCCCAAGCAGGAAAAAAGGGAAAGTCAGAGAGCAGCTTGTGTAGCCAAACACTGCAACCTTCTACAACCAAACACTACAGGACTGTCTGTCAAGCGTGAAACACCGTGGCAACTATATGCATGGTCATAGCCATGGATACCTAAGGTTCTGCAATGCCCTGCACATGCGGTAAGAGACATGGCTATATCAGGAGAACCATACTGCATTCCTAATTGGAGGTATGTGCCAATATTATTATTATTATTACACCTACTACATATTAGGATAGGATATTGGACATTTGAAAAACTCTTTAACACAACAGTCCTGTTAGTTAAAGTCAAATCTTCAACCAACGGTTTTGTGTCCTGTCTCCCTATTAACTGATGAGCCAATATTGCTGAACTTAGCTTCCAGCCTGCTGATGTTTAAGGAACTCCCACCCGGAGTACTCTCTTCATCTTAAATTCCTGCACCATCCTGGCCATTTCCTTTATAAGTTATAAGCTCGGGCCATGGATCGTCTCCAGTCATTCACTCAGTCTCAATCAACCCTCCCCTGCTCTCTCCTCAGGATCTCGCTATCCATTTTCTAGGTCTCTGCTCACTCAGGGTCATCTCCATCATGTGGCTCTGCTCACTAGTCAGACCTTAGGTCCATCACTTCTGCATACTGAGCCCTATATGCCTTATTACTCAGAAACGGTCACTGTTCCCTTAGTCTAGCCCTATCCCTTCGGGGCTAGGTCCAAACATTAACTAAGTCTTTCCCTACAGACAGGCAAAATACATTCAACACAATGACACATGTCACAATTCACATTACACATTATAACAAAAACTACTACTAGGCATTGCTCCTACCTGGCCAGAATCCTACTCCACACTGATGAGGAGCAATACCCCGAAACAGCTGTCTGTGGATGGATACCTGGCCTTGGTATTTCCCTTGTCATATCTTTAAACTTGTCAAAGAGTTGGATATTGACTAAAAGGGCCACTTAATATGGTGGTTATGGTGGTCTCCTAAAAAGAGCCACTCCTTGGCTAGGTCCTTCCTGGAGGGATATCTGGCTAGTTTCTGTGTCGAGACTCCTAACAGAGGCTCCACAGACTTTTTTGATTTGCATATTTCCCAGGGGGCAATCCACCTAGGATTTCACTGTGTTGAGCACCCTCGTTGGCTGCTGGCAGTGTTTTCTCTGGCTGGTCTCCCCGAGATAAGTGATTGTTTTGTCTTGTTGGTCTACAAGGCATTGCTCCCCCCTGGCCAGAATCCTACTCCACACTGATGAGGGGCAATACCCTGAAACAGCTGTCTGTGGATGGATACCTGGCCTTGGTATTTCCCTTGTCATATCTTTAAACTCGTCAAAGAGTTTGATATTAACTAAAGGGCCACTTAATATGGTGGTTATGGTGGTCTCCTAAAAAGAGCCACTCCTTGGCTAGGTCCTTCCCGGAGAGATATCTGGCTAGTTTCTGTGTCGAGACTCCTAACAGTGGCTCCACAGACTTTTTTGATTTGCATATTTCCAAGGGGGCAATGCACCTAGGATTTCACTGTGTTGAGCGCCCTTGTTGGCTGCCGGCAGTGTTTTCTCTGGCTGGTCTCCCCAAGATCAGTGATTGTTTTGCAAAACTAACAGTGTGTAACAGTAATTCGCACACACTAACTATATTGTGAGAAAGATCAACCAATATTATACCACATATGAGTTAAACCTTTCCTTTCTGATTCTATAGTTAGATGGATTCAAAACTGGCTTAATGATCGGACACAATAAGTAATACTAAATAAACATCAACATCAACCTTGAGGAAAGTCAAAAGCGGGCTGCCGCAAGGCTGTGTCCTGGGGCCACTGCTGTTTAATATCTTTATAAATGATCTGGACAATGGAGTTTTTGGGAAACTCATAAAATTTGCAGACGATACTAAAGGTACCGTCACACTAAACAACTTACCAGCGATCCCAACAACGATACAACCTGATAGGGATTGCTGGTAAGTTGCTAGGAGGTCGCTGGTGAGATGTCACACTAAGCGATGCTCCAGCGATCCCACCAGCAACCTGACCTGGCAGGGATCGCTGGAGCGTCGCTACACGGGTTGCTGGTGAGCTGTCATACAGGCAGATCTCACCAGCAAGTGACCAGCCCCCAGCGCTGCATGGAAGCATGCTGCGCTTGGTAACTAAGGTAAATATCGGGTAACAAACCCGATATTTACCTTGGTTACCAGCGCACACCGCTTAGCGCTGGCTCCCTGCTCTCCTAGCCACAGTACACATCGGGTTAATTACCCGATGTGTACTGCAGCTACATATGCAGAGAGCAGGGAGCAGCACACACCGCTTAGCGCTGGCTCCCCGCTCTCCTAGCCACAGTACACATCGGGTTAATTACCCGATGTGTGCTCCAGCTACACGTGCAGGGAGCAGGGAGCAGCGCACACCGCTTAGCGCTGGCTCCCCGCTCTCCTAGCCACAGTACACATCGGGTTAATTACCCGATGTGTACTGTGGCTACACATGCAGGGAGCAGGAGCCGGCACTGACAGTGTGAGAGCGGAGGACGCTGGTAGCGAAGGTAAATATCAGGTAACCAAGGACAGGGCTTCTTGGTTATCCAATGTTTACCGTGGTTACCAGCGTCCGCAGAAGCCGGCTCCTGCTGCCTGCACATTCAGTTGTTGCTCTGTCGCTGTCACACACAGCGATGTATGCAACAACTAAAAAATGGCCCAGGCCATTCAGCAACAACCAACGACCTCACAGCAGGGGCAACAGGAGAACAGAATATATTTCAACAGGGATAAATGCAAAGTCCTACATCTCGGTAAAAGAAATGTAAAAAGCATATAAAGTATGGGAGGAACAGAACTAGGTGATAGCACCGGGGAAAAGGACTTGGGCATAATAGTAGATCCCAGATTCAACATGAGCCAACAGTGTGGTGCTGCAGCTAAAAAGGCCAACAAAATCCTGGGATGTATCAATACAAGCATTGAATCTAGATTAAAAGAGGTAATTATTCCCCTATCAGTTCTTACTTGTTAATTCTGTGGGCTAACATGATCCCCTTAAATTACAGCAGTCTATTAACTTAACAGGACTAGAACAATCGGGTCTCTTCTTTTTTCAAATTCTGTTCTGATTTTTCCCAAACTAGCTATGGCTTCCTAGCTCAACTTTCTCCTGATCAGCTCACCCGCATCACCTGGGTTGCCATACTCAAGCATTGTTACATGTAATGCTCTGGAACTTATGGTATTCTATTTTATCCCAATACTATAACAACTATAAAGGATCAAACTGGGAAAAACACTGTTCTAGGGTCCAATTAAGTTTTCTATTTCTGCCATATAGTGTTACGGGGGGCTGTCTGATAATAACCTAAAGGAGTATCAGACAGTCAGGGTCCACCGTGCAAAGACTCTGCTGAAGACTATGGCAGAGTGCAATACCTCTGTTAACTCACAGAAGGATATAATAAGAAAGTAAAGCAATTCCTCCCTTACTTGGAGGGTGTGTGGAATGATCTCTGTTAATAATCACAGAGACAAAGGCAATGTGTGCGAAATGGCACCTACCTAGGTCCGCTCTTCTAGTGATGCAAAAGAGACGAACAGCAGCGTAAGCCGCACAAAGCTCCTACCTGCGTTCGCTCCACTAGTGTGCGAGGACACGAACCACTAGATATGGCACCTGCCTAGGTCCGCTCTTCTAGTGGTGCAAAAGAGACGAACAGCAGCGTAAGCCGCACAAAGCTCCTACCTCTGTTCGCTCCCCTAGTGTGCGAGGATACGAACAACTGCTAGTCGCAGTATAAGGAACGTTACCCTAGCGGCAACGTCCACCTACTAGTCGAACCACAAGGCCCAGCCAGACCATGTGCCTCAGGCACCTGCCTATGTCCGCTCCCCTAAGAGGTAAGGATACGGACAGCAGCCGAAGCTGTAAGGTATAAGAATGCTACCCTGCCGGTAGCGCTCACCTAGCATAGACAGAGGAATGCCTAGAGGAACGCGCACAGAGCGTCTACTCTTATGCATGAACCAAGAGGACTGAGCGCCATGCGGCGTGTGTCAGGGTCTTATATAGACTCTGTGCCTCATCCAAGATGGAGGACACCAGAGCCAATCCGCTGCCAGAACGACAGGAGTGACATCATGCTGGCCTATCACCGAGCAAGGCATCACAAGCACATGACCAGCGACCAATCGGCATAGAAGGTGTCAGAGACATGTGACCTCGTGTCAGCGATGATGTCACCCGCACATGTGCAATGGCTCCAAGATAGGACTTAGTCTCCGGCGCTCGCACATGTGCAGTAGCAAGAAATCTGGACTTAGTCTCCAGCGCTCGCACATGTGCAGTAGCAGGAAATCTGGACTTAGTCTCCAGCGCTCGCACATGTGCAGTAGCAAGAAATCTGGACTTAGTCTCCAGCGCTCGCACATGTGCAGTAGCAGGAAATCTGGACTTAGTCTCCAGCGCTCGCAGCAACCGTAACATATAGTGACTAAATAGAAGAACCATAATGGGACTAAATAACAGAGCCATGCATTAACCAAATTAAGGACCCACTGAAGTCCTTGCACTTAAACTGCCCCCCCCACTTGCCCTAACTAACCCCTAGTTACAATCCACTAGCTCACGATTTGCAGCTAAGCTCTGGACAATGATAAATTTACTCCCTCCACCCCACGAACATGTAGATTCTCCATTTCTACGTGTATTAGAATAACTGCTGCTGTCACCTCTGCAGCTTACTGCTAGCATTTGGGGGAATTTGGAAATATAGCTGAAAAGTGAACATCTCAGTAGGATTACTGCTCTTGATATTTATCATTCATGCTCAAAATGTATTGCACTTTCCATAAAAGATCGCTACAAAAAGGATTTGTCTTCAAAATGTAGGGTTCACTATAAAGCCACATGTGTTACTGACTTTTCTAGCAACAAAGAACTTCAGCCCATGTGATCATTGTGACATAAGTGTTCCATATTCATAACCTGCCAAATGTTCTGAGCAATATTGTATAAGATGGGGAGAATGTAAATGCTGCCAATGTGTTAAAATACATATGACATGAAGACATGCGCTACAGGCTTATGTGTGGAGTATTATGCGTCTCCCGATGGTAAACCCAAGATCCCTGAGTAACGGGAGCTCTGATACATGTTTGAAATACTGGAACATTCTTACAGAGTAATTCTAAGAGTTAAGAGAAAAATAATAAAAGCAGGATTAAACAAATGTCTGAGACGGGTGCAAGAAAATTTCTAATCTGTGTGTGAATTAAAAAGTCAAAGTAACTGTTTTCCATCAAATTGTCAAAATGAGAGTTCTTTTTGTATGGTTTCTTAAGTGAGTCACTGACTTGGCACGCTCTCTTGTGTACTGGTTCATACTTTTAGCAGATTTTCAAGTATATTAGCATTACAAACGAACCCTCAAATCTATCATAGTATTTTTATAGTCTTTATTTGAAAAGCCAAATGTATGTTTTAAAAGGATGAAATTTTCCAGGCTTTCGAAAGTTGGCCATATATTACTTGATGAATTGGAAATTAGACCATATGTGGACATAAGACTGTGTTCACATTGGACAAAAGCTCCTGATATCCGAGTATATGTTAAACACAGACTGTGACGCTGTCATCTATAGGCTGTAACAACATCCCTTTAACGGATGCAAAATGAAAACCTATTAAAAGAAATAGAACTTAACAATGAGCCGTAAAGCTATGAAAGTTGTTTGACCTGCTACTTGGTCAGCTCCAAAAATGCAAAAGAAAATAGAATGAACTTTATTAAAAGCTGGCTAAAAGTGGAAAAAGCAGAGATCTGAAACAATAACTTACATTAAGTCAAGCAAGGCAATAGCTATTTTGTGTTCAGAAAAGACATGAACTACAAAAAAAACCTGCTTCATAGGATATACTATTATGTGTAAGCTTTTAAAGACATTTTAAAGGTGTATTTAAGGTAATTTTCCGTTTGGGTGCCTTAAAACATATTAGTTATTAACTGTTTTAGATGTTTTCACAGAGATTTTAACAGCGTTTTCATTAACATTTTTTATGCAACCAGATATTACCTTAAAGGGCACTTGCCTGAATAAATGCGCTAAGCACATAGCAGCTTAGCTTTATAAGAGAGTGTCTTAAGGTGTGTGCCCACAATCAGTGTTCACAGTATTTTGGATGCAGCATGTTTCATCTGTGTCCAAAACACTGCGTTCTACAGTACATGCACAGTGAACGGGATTTCTAGAAATCATGTGCCCAATTTGCTTGTTTTTCCCCCAGCAAAAATTGACCTGTGGTGCGGCTTTCTGAGTTGCAGCATATCAATTGTTTGCTGAAAAGTTGCAAGTGTCCTCTGCAGGGAGAACAGAAGAGAGAGACCCCAACTGTCCGAGCCCAAGTCATGGGTATGAGCAGTTGCTATCTCCTGCGTTCTCCTATGGAGGAGACTCGCGGCCCTGCAGGTCAGGACCCGGCGCGTCCAGGACGCATCAGGTCCTGGTCGTGGGGACATACCCTCAGGGTTACTTTGCACACTACGACATCGCAAGCCGATGCTGCGATGCCGAGCGCGATAGGCCCTGCCCCCGTCGCAGCTGCGATATCATTGTGATAGCTGCTGTAGCGAAAATTATCGCTACGTCTGCTTCACATGCACTCACCTGTCGTGCGACGTCACTCTGGCCGGCGAACCGCCTCCTTATTAAGGGGGCGGGTCGTGTGGCGTCACTGCGACGTCACATGGCAGGCGGCCAATAGGAGCGGAGTGGCGCACGTAGGAGATGTTCCTCGCTCCTGCGACTTCACACACAGTGATGTGTGCTGCCGCAGGAGCGAGGAACAACATCGGACCGTCGCATCAGCGTAATTATGGTTTTCGCCGATGCTACACCGATGATACGATTACGACGATTTTGCGCTCGTTAATCGTATCATCTAGGATTTACACACTACGATGTCGAGAGTGATGCAGGACGTGCGTCACTTTCGACATGACCCCACCGACATTGCACCTGCGATGTCGTAGTGTGCAAAGTACCCCTGAGTGTTAGAATTGATGTGAGTTTTCCAAGATATAGCAGATTATTTTTTTTTTTAACTTTACTATAAAGTGGTGAAAAATATAATTTCTGTATAGGAGAAGCAATATGAAAGTCTATTTGGGCCATTAGACTGTTCTTGGGTTTACTTATGTTATTGCTCTTGCAATACAGTGACCAAATACCAGAACCAAAAAGTGACCTGAAAACAGTCAGATGCCGTACCCCAAATTAGAAGACAACTTTCCTTCAATTATACTACATTTATACTCATAGTATTTACACTCCTAACATTTTATTATACTTTGCTTATATAGCTCCATCATATAGCGCTTTACAGCTATCATCATCGCTGTCCCCATTGGTGCTCACAATCTAAATTCCCTATCAGTATGATTTTAGAGAATGGGAGGAAAGCAGAGAACCCAAAGGAAACCCGCACAAAAATGGGCAGAGCAACATTGCAGATGTTGTCCTTGGGGGGACATAAACCCTGGACCCCAGCGCTGCAAAGCTATTGTGCTAACCACTGAGCCTCCTTGCTGCCATTGACATATATACGTAAGCAAGAGCTTAGTACTGCCTCAAGTTCAGTAATGGGATATATACCCACTGGACTTTACCATATGGTAGTAGATGACAAATATAAATGTTTGTGATAAGATTGACCCTACATTCTCTTGCATAGATCAGGCAGGCTTAAAGGTTTTTGCTATGTAATCTGAGAACAAGATGATATACAGTAGGAGCAGATACGATCTGAGAAACCACTAGTGAATAATAATGACGTTGTTAACTTATCATCTCTTTCGTTCAATAAAGAACAAATCAAACTACTATCACAGGGAATTAATTGTCCCATCCTGTGAATTTGACTTATTTTCAACCATATGTGATGTGAAGAGATTTGTGCGAAATGTAGCACTTAAATGTCACTTCTCTAATGAAGAACTGTCTAATAATATACCTGTAACTTGCAAACCTGATGGCAATGCCTTCAAATCACTTCATTTTAATTAGCATTAGCAATCATGACAGATTTACAACTTAAAACTTCAAATAACAACAATCTTAAAATTCTGATAACATAAAAGGTAATATCCGTAACACCCAATTTTATCTGGTTCAGGGTAGAAATTAAGCCAATGAAATGGAGTATGAGTTTAAGTGATTATCACAAATCATATCAATTGAGACATGTAATAATAAACTAATTTAACCCCTTCATGACTGATGACGTACATTTAAATCAACAGCCAGGCCATGTATCTACCTTTGGTACGTGCTCAAATGCTGAGCCCCCAATGTTTCCGACACTGAACCGCTGATTTAATGACCCATCAAGTGCCTCTAACAGCTACAGGTCTATCCGAGATCCACCTGAGGTTGTTGACTAGTTAAATGCTGCTATCAGTCTCTGACAGTGGCATTTAACAAGCGCTGATAGGAAGCTCGTCACTAATCCCACCCATCGGCGCCCCCGTCACATGAACTCAGGGTTCCAATAGGTTATCATGACAGCTGGAGATCAGGGGATGACCCGTGTCTGTCATCATGATCTTCATGTGAATGCTGGCTGCATGCCGGCATTCGTAGGAGATTGTGATTTTTGCTGTACAGAGCAGTGCTAATGCACTGCTCTGTATAGCACAGGTGATCGGACAATCACAGCTTGAAGTACCCTAGGGGGATTATTAATTACTGAAAAAAGTAAAAAGAAAGTTTTAAAAAATATTTTAAAAATTTCAAAAAGTATAAAAGTTGGAATCACCCCCCTTTTGCCCCATTAAAAATAAAAAAAATACAAAAATAATCTATCAAAATATAAAATAAATGATTCTGATTCGTAAAAAACGTAACAAGAAAAAAATCAAAACGCCAGAATTACATTTTTAGTTGACTGTAACATTGCAATAAAAGGGACTCAAAACATTGTATCTACCCAAAAATGATAGCTGTAAAAACATTAGCTCAGGGCACACAAAAAAGCCCTCAAACAGCCACAGATCCCAAAAAATAGAGCTTTACAGGTCTCAGAAAATGGCAAAATTCTATTTTTTGGGGGCAAACTTCAGAATTTTTTTTCACCATTTACATAAAAAAAAACCACGGGAGAATGTAGCTGCGGATTTTTCTGCATCAAAATCCGCAGCTTTCCCGCAAAATCCGCACCTTTTCAAAGGTGTGGATTTTCCGGCCGATTTACCGCGGAATTGCCACGGATTTGATGCGGATTTTGGTGCGGATTTTTTTTTTTTTTTTCCCCAATTTTAAAGCCAAAATCCGGATGAAAATCCGCAACAATAATTGACATGTTGCAGATTTATCCGGATCAAAATCCGCACGAAATCCGCTGTGCAAAAATCCGAAGCATGGGCACAGGATTTCCAAAATGCCATAGAAATGGCTGGGAAGTGCCTGAGCTGCAGATTTTCGGGAAATCCGCAGCTTTTCCGCGAGAAATCCGCGGCAAAATCCGCGCATTTTCCGCAGCGTGGGCACATAGCCTAAATGTTTTCTACCTAGATACTTGTACTGACCTGGAGAGTCATATTGCCAGGTCAGTTTTACCATATAGTAAATAAAAACAACAAAAATTTATTGTGAAATTGCAGGGTTTTTTTGTAATTTCACCCCACTTGAATTTTTTTCCCATTTTCAAGTACATTATGTGACAGAATGAATGGTGTCATTCAAAAGTATAACTCATCCTGCAAAAAACAAGTACTTATGCAGCTATATTGATTAAACAAAAAGAGGTTATGGCTCTTGGAAGAAATGGAGGAAAAAAAATAAAACGAAAAACAGAAAATCGCTCTCCAGGAATTAAAAATAATAACATTATTATTAAGAGGTCAGATAAAGGCGGATCAGCGGTGGTGATGAATAATGATAATCATACTCATTGGATAATGAATTTACTATCTGATACCACCAGTTACCAACCTCTTGGTTATTTTCCCACCACCTCCTTCAGTAAACCATTGATAAAAGAACTCAACATTCTTAACACTTCCCATTTGCCTTACCTAAAATGTATAAGGAAATTCATCCTCTTTCCAGGCACCTTATAGTGTCGGATATCAGTTCCCTGGGGTAAAGATTTGAGGAGTGGTTAGGTGCTCTCCTTTAGCCTTTGGTTCGGAAAACATCTGATACTTAAGACACTGCTGACATCCTTAAAGCACTTAAACATTTCCACTGGTCCAGTGGGTTTCCATGGCTAAGGCGTGATGTCACATCTCTTTACACATCCATTCCCCATAAAGTAGTGTTACACACTTTAAAGTTCCATTTAAATAAATGCCGTGTGTTTTCAGTAACCCTATAAAATTACATTATGGAATCTGTATCTTTACTCATGATTATTTATGTTATTGTAGCAAATTGTACTTACAAATGTATGGGAGTTTCTATGGGAGGAAAATACTCTCCATCTCTTGCAAATCTAGTTATGAGCTGGTGGCAGGAATCTTACATGCATACTTTGATGAAACCTTTTGCAAATTATATCTGATGGTATGGCAGGTACATAGATGATTTGATCTTCATCTGGCATTCTAATGTACCTGCCATACAGTCATTCATTGATTATATCAATCATATTCCATTTAATATATACTTTACCAGAATCACCAGAATTCATATATAGAGATGAGCGAACCTGTCCCGGTTCGGCTCGAGGTCGGTTCGCCGAACGGAGGTCCCGTTCGAGTTCGGCTCGTCGAACGTTCGACGAACCGAACTCGAACTGCATAGGAAACAATGGCAGGCAATCACAAACACAGAAAAACACCTAGAAAACACCCTCAAAGGTGTCCAAAAGGTGACAAACAACTCACAACACATGGGAAAGTGACAAGGACATATACTCATGCGAAAACAAAAGAGCTGGACAAGGAAAAAGAGGAGGACACACAGATATATGAGTATATGCAAGGAAACATCTATTCCATTATTGTGCAACTTGAGACCTGCTCATTTTAGGCTTCCAATCTTGATAAATTGCCTGAGCTCGCCACGTACGCCTTGGGGATCTTGTCGTGTCCTGCAGCCAGCGTTCTCTCGGAACCTGTCTTCAGTGCTGCTGGGGGTCTGCTGGCAGATAAGCACACGTGTCTGTCCACTGACAATGTGGACATGGCTCTCAGAGGACTTTTCTTCCCCTGGGTCAGCCAGGGGACGGGAAAGGCACGCGTATTTTTGAGAGTGCTTCATGCAAAGCATCTTTTTCTTTTTCAAAAGGGGGGTCAACCGATGCCAGTCAAGTGGGGTGTGTGTGGCACAGTTAGTGTAAACGAGGGAGACTGTGGTTGGAGTCCCCTCGCTGTGTTTCTAAAAGAACCAAGATGAACAAGTCATGGCTCTCAGAGGACTTTTCTTCCCCTGGGTCAGCCAGGGGACGGGAAAGGCACGCGTATTTTTGAGAGTGCTTCATGCAAAGCATCTTTTTCTTTTTCAAAAGGGGGGTCAACCGATGCCAGTCAAGTGGGGTGTGTGTGGCACAGTTAGTGTAAACGAGGGAGACTGTGGTTGGAGTCCCCTCGCTGTGTTTTACATGCTTTTAGAAGGGCATGACATGGCTTGGAGGTTGACTTTCAGCATCTGCAAACTGTTGCCTACCAAAATGCTGCCTTTCCAACACCTGTGGTTATAGACAATTTAGGAACATACTGATGAAGATGAGACGCAGATACCCGATTGGGATGACAACTTAAATATTTGGTCAGGGCAAGAAGAGGCTCGGTCTGAGGGGGAGGGGAGTGCAAACACAACAATTGATGATGAAGTTCTAGATCCCACCTACTGTCAACCCACAGTCAGACACTCGAGGAGGTCAACAGAGGCGGTGGAGGAGGATGTAACCGACGACGAAGTTACCTTGCGCCTTCCTGGACACAGTCGGAGCACTGGTAGCACGTCTACAACTGCATCCTCAGCCACCACTCTGCCTCTGAGCATTATTCGGGGTGGATCAACAGGTCGCATGGCCTCTAAGCCTTGCCTAGCCTGGTCCTTTTTTGACATAGAAAAAGATCGACCAAATTATGTGATCTGTAAAATTTGTCATGGTTCTCTTAGTAGAGGTCAAAACCTCAGCAGTTTGACAACTTCTTCCATGAATCGTCACATGAATAAATATCATATGGCCCGGTGGGAAGCTCACCGTGCTGCAATGCGGCCGAGCGGAGCGAACCATCCACCGCCTGCCCCTTCCAGTGCATCCGCGCGCTCGTCATCTTCTAGGACTGTGGGGACAGCTGTCACACCTGTTTTTCCACCCACAACTTCCACCACTGTAACCGCAACAGGCAGTTTGCTTGGTAGGTCGTCAGTTGGTTTGGAAGGGGAAACAAGTGAGTGTGTACAGCTCTCTCAGACATCGATAGCACCAACGTTGGATGAAGGCAACATCATGTCTCCGCCTGCACTTTCCTCACAAACCTGCATTTTTCCAGGGACACCCTACTCAACACCGTCTACACACAGCAGCCAGATCTCTGTCCCTCAGATGTGGTCAAATAAAAGGCCACTTCCTGCGACCCATGACAAAGCGAAGAGGTTGACTCTATCCCTCTGTAAGCTGTTGGCTACCGAAATGCTGCCTTTCCGCCTAGTGGACACACAGGATTTTAGAGACCTTATGTCTGTCGCTGTGATCCAGTACAAGATGCCCAATCACCACTGCTTCTCCAAGAACAGCATGCCCGCGCTACACCAGCATGTCGCACACAACATCACCACTTCCTTGAGAAACTCTGTGTGCGACAGGGTGCATTTCAACATAGATACTTGGACCAGTAAGCATAGACAGGGTCATTACATGTCACTGACTGGGCACTGGCAAACTATGGTGAGAGATGGAGAAGGGTCTGCTGTCCAAGTCTTCCCGTCCCCACGAGTTTTTTCAATCCTTCTTCTGTATGTAGAAGTTAATACACTGCTTCGGCCTCTTCAACCTCGTGTGGGTCCTCCACCTTGGCGCAAACCCTGTGTGGTCAGGCCACCCTTCCTTGTAACTGCGCACAAGCACTACCACACACCTCCTTACTATGCTGGCAGCAGAGCTCAATGCCATCAGGCGGTCAAAGTTTTACTTTGAAATGTATGGGAAATGTGAGTCACACCGCTGAGAAGTTGTGGACGGTTAGCTCTGGAGACCGAGTTTCATCAATGGTTGTCTCCACTCAACCAGCAGCCAGGGAAGGCCGGGTGCGACAATGATGCAAACATGGGTGCGGCCCTTCGCTGTGACAATGTGACACACATGGCTTGTGTGTTTCACGTGTTGAATCTGGTTGTCCAGCAATTTTTAAAGCACTATCCTGGACCACATGGCCTTCTGCAGAGAGCACGGTGTAACGCCTTCCTTGATCCACACACTCAGATGGGCTGTTAATGATAGGCTAGAGGGAAGCCACTCACCAAGCAGGACCCCTAGAACCCTGAAACCCTTTAACCCCTATACAGGGATTAGGAATTGCACAGGGCCCAAGGTGATTAATACCTGTGGAAGGCTGCAGTTCCAGAGAATAGTAGTCAGGCAGGGTCAAAACATTAATTGAGGAACAGGAACAGAATGGGACGGCCAGGACTTAATCAGAAAACAAGCAGAGGTGAAATGCAGATCGGCCAACAAGGTACATAAACAGCAAGCAGGAAAAGTAGTCAGGTAACAAGCACACAAAATCATAAAACTGAACTGGGGGTAAAAGTAACCAGAGGTCATAGCTATGTCTGGCAGTGGTCTGCAGACAGGATGGGCATAAAAAAGGGTGTGGTGTCTTCCCATTGGTTGTAGCTGAATGATGGTATTTCATCTGTGAGATACCCACCAGCTACATTCAGCCAGAGATTCTGCATCTGTCAAGGTAATGCAGCCCAGTGGGTGAGCATAACCTGCGTCCACCTGCGCCGCTGGCATCGACTCCTCTCCCATCATCAGCACTATTCATGAAAGGAACACGTTGTCACCTGGCGACCGGAGTACAAATTGACGGAGCGGACTCCGTTGGTGACTTAACAGACGTGTGCGGCAATGATGCAAACCTGGCTGCGGGCCATCCTCAGGGCAATGTGACACACGTGCCTTGTATGGCTCACGTGTTGAACCGAATTCTCCAGCAATTTTTAAAACACCATCACGGCCTACATGGCCTTGTGCAGCGGGCACGCTCGCTATGTGCTCACTTCCATCGTGCGCACACAGCAGCTCAACAACTTTCATCACTCCGGAAGTCTTAGGGTCTGGCAGTTAAACGCCGGAAATGCGATGTTCCGACACGCAGGAATTGGAATCTGCACATGTTGCAGCGTGTGTGGCAGCACCGCAGAGCCCTGCTGAAATACGGTATGACATATAGCCTGGGATAACTTGATCAAGAGGTGGTGCAGATCACGCTGCTGGAGTGGTGTCAGATCAAGGACCTATGCACCCTGCTACACAGTTTACAAATGTCGACGAAGATGTTTAGCACTGGCAATGTCATTCTCAGCGTGACAATTCTGGTCATCTACATGATGGAGCACACTGTAATTATTATTCGGAGTCAGGTGTTGGGACAAGAGGAAGGGGAGGAAGTACAGGAGGAGTCATATGCGGAAGGGATAACAAGATCTACGAGGTCCAGATGGTCAGCGGCACCTATGCGGCATTCATGGTGAGGGAGAGGGATTAACAAGGGCGCATAGTATCAGCAAAAAGTGTTGATGAAAGTGCAGGAGCCCATGAAGAAATGGAGGAGGAACTGGCGATGGGCATGGAAGACTCAGCAGATGAGTGAGAGCTTGCTCACATTTCGGTTGTGCGAGGTTGTGGGGAGAGGGCAGAGGAAGGATGCACGATTCTCACCTCTCTGCCACCAACACACCAAGGACTTGGTCCTCCTGGATGCACAAGACACATGAGCGCCTTCTTGCTGCACTACCTACATGACCCTCGGATTGTATGAATTCGAAGTAATCCTGAATACTGGGTTGCCACGCTGTTAGATCCCCAGTACAAGACAAAATTTGGCGAACTAATTCCTGCCATAGAAATGGACGCACGTATACAGGAGTATCTGCAGAATGTGGTACGCAATCTTAGATCTACTTTTCCACTAAACACCAGTGCTGCACAGAGTGAATCTCAACGCTTTGTCATGGATAGGAGGAAATGGTCTTTTACTTGTCCACATCGGAGGGACCGAGGGATGGCTGCTGTGCTGAGATGGCATTGAGTACGGTGTCCCTGCACAGTTGCACTTTTGGTCATATACCAAAATGAGTTGAAAAAGGACAGATGCTGGTGGAAAGGGGAACAGGTGTGTTGGAAAGGGGAAAAAAGTTTTGGTCCGTGGATTTGGTGGTTAAGCAACTGTAACATTTGCTGAAGAAACACCATCTGTTACAGTGGGACTGGCAGATTTGGATAAAGTGGTATATACTATGTTACCGCTATATAACGAAAATTAATAAGAAAAGAAAGAGAAAGGTATATATCCCCATCAGCAGTCAGTGTCCACCGTGCTCCCAGTTGGAAAAGGAGAGGTTGGCAACTGGAAGGTTTGGTGGAGGATACAGAGCTGTGTGGCTATGAAACTAATAGTAGCCTGAACCGAGTTAGACGCCATTCGGATCTGGAGACTGTGAGCCCTGTTAGCGTCACAGGGTCCACATGCC
This sequence comes from Anomaloglossus baeobatrachus, assembly GCF_048569485.1. Lineage (NCBI taxonomy): Eukaryota > Metazoa > Chordata > Amphibia > Anura > Aromobatidae > Anomaloglossus > Anomaloglossus baeobatrachus. The sequence continues at coordinate 174,855,682 of NC_134354.1, read as the reverse complement.
CACCCAGCCCAGGAACTCCCTGTTAACAACACAGGGGCCATTGAGTACGCTGACCGTGTGCGTAGGGGCACACCTGTGGACAGCAGGCGCATCAGCAGCAGCAGGCCTGTTAATGCCACTGGGCTGCACAAGCAGGACTGGTAGGACAGGAGCTGGTCTTAACCGTTCTGCGTTACCAACTGTGGTGGTGGCCTGCATCGACACCCTATCCCTGCCTACCTCTGGCCTAAAGCCGCAATGGGTTCAACACATGGAGGTGTGCTCTTTCGGAGCATAATAGAAGACTGCGCACCTCCTTGTTGGCTCCAGCCCCTTTTATAACCTGGGTCCGCCCCAAACCAGGGTGAACCACAATGCACCTCCTGGAGACAAAAGTAGAGTGACACGTCATGAGTGGCATAACTAGCGTCCTATTTGGAACCGCAACTTCAATGATGACCTCATGGCTGCCATGACCCAAACACCTCACCAGTCATCGTCTGACCATCAATAATGCGGTGACAAGTCATAGGGGTGGGCCTCTGCAAGGCATTTGGGAGGACACCTGATGCCCTGTGGTCTATATGGGACCCCCACATCAGGGCCAGGGCCAAAGAGTTCATTACCAGACCTAGTCTCTGATGCAGGAAGTGCCTGAGCATGCTCAGTAGCATGAAATACAGTCTCTGAAAAAAGACTATCAGCTTTAGCATGGTGTCTAGGCACAAAACAGGACTTAGACCCGGCACGGAATGCAAGCACCTGTGCAAAGAGGCTTTTCACACTTAGTGTGGGAGCATGCGCTGTATCCCGAAAAGAAGACTTAGCGTCAGGAATAACACAGTCAGGCTGAGAATACTCACTAGGCGAAACACTGTAATTATGCTGCAGCTGGGGTACATCGGCACACGCATGCGCACTAGCTGCCTCTCCACACTTAGACGTGGAGGGGAAATTGCTCTTGGAGATGCTGTCTATGAACAGAAGGAAAAGCTAAAGGAAGCCTGACTTTCTATCCCTCCGAATTATGAAATGCAGCAATGAATTCCATGAGTTTGCTATAACATTAGCGTAGCAAAATGTGCATGAGGGTGTCATGTAGAGGTGCTAGAAATAGCTTGTCACCAGTGGGGCACTAGTGGAATACAACAGCCAGTTCTATGAGGCCACTAAATGGCAGTATTTTGTGCTATCATTATAGCTTATTAAAAACAGAGCAGGAGGGTGTCATGCAGAGGTGCTAGAAATAGCTTGTCACCAGTGGGGCACTAATGGAATACAACAGCCAGTTCTATGATGCCACTAAATGGCAGTATTTTGTGCTATCATTATAGCTTATTAAAAACAGAGCAGGAGGGTGTCATGCAGAGGTGCTGCACATAGATTTGCAGTAGTGTGACTAGACAAAAGTACAATAGCCACGTTTAGGATGCCACTAGGTACACTGACTGTTTGCTAGTATAATGGCTTAGTTTAAAAAAGTTGGAGTGTGCAATGCAGGCAGACGTGCTGCAAATATCTTTACAATAGTGTGAATAGACAAAAGTACAATAGCCACGTTTAGGATGCCACTAGGTACACTGAGTGTTTGCTAGTATAATGGCTTAGTTTAAAAAAGTTGGAGTGTGCAATGCAGGCAGACGTGCTGCAAATATCTTTACAATAGTGTGAATAGACAAAAGTACAATAGCCATGTTTAGGATGACACTAGGTACACTGAGTGTTTGCTAGTATAATGGCTTAGTTTAAAAAAGTTGGAGTGTGCAATGCAGGCAGACGTGCTGCAAATATCTTTACAATAGTGTGAATAGACAAAAGTACAATAGCCACGTTTAGGATGACACTAGGTACACTGAGTGTTTGCTAGTATAATGGCTTAGTTAAAAAAAGTTGGAGTGTGCAATGCAGGCAGACGTGCTGCAAATATCTTTACAATAGTGTGAATAGACAAAAGTACAATAGCCACGTTTAGGATGCCACTAGGTACACTGACTGTTTGCTAGTATAATGGCTTAGTTTAAAAAAGTTGGAGTGTGCAATGCAGGCAGACGTGCTGCAAATATCTTTACAATAGTGTGAATAGACAAAAGTACAATAGCCACGTTTAGGATGCCACTAGGTACACTGAGTGTTTGCTAGTATAATGGCTTAGTTTAAAAAAGTTTGAGTGTGCAATGCAGGCAGACGTACTGCAAATATCTTTACAATAGTGTGAATAGACAAAAGTACAATAGCCACGTTTAGGATGACACTAGGTACACTGAGTGTTTGCTAGTATAATGGCTTAGTTAAAAAAAGTTGGAGTGTGCAATGCAGGCAGACGTGCTGCAAATATCTTTACAATAGTGTGAATAGACAAAAGTACAATAGCCACGTTTAGGATGCCACTAGGTACACTGACTGTTTGCTAGTATAATGGCTTAGTATAAAAAAGTTTGAGTGTGCAATGCAGGCAGACGTACTGCAAATATCTTTACAATAGTGTGAATAGACAAAAGTACAATAGCCACGTTTAGGATGCCACTAGGTACACTGAGTGTTTGCTAGTATAATGGCTTAGTTTAAAAAAGTTGGAGTGTGCAATGCAGGCAGACGTGCTGCAAATATCTTTACAATAGTGTGAATAGACAAAAGTACAATAGCCACGTTTAGGATGACACTAGGTACACTGACTGTTTGCTAGTATAATGGCTTAGTTTAAAAAAGTTGGATTGTGCAATGCAGGCAGACGTGCTGCAAATATCTTTACAATAGTGTGAATAGACAAAAGTACAATAGCCACGTTTAGGATGACACTAGGTACACTGACTGTTTGCTAGTATATTGGCTTAGTTTAAAAAAGTTTGAGTGTGCAATGCAGGCAGACGTGCTGCAAATATCTTTACAATAGTGTGAATAGACAAAAGTACAATAGCCACGTTTAGGATGCCACTAGGTACACTGACTGTTTGCTAGTATAATGGCTTAGTTTAAAAAAGTTGGAGTGTGCAATGCAGGCAGACGTGCTGCAAATATCTTTACAATAGTGTGAATAGACAAAAGTACAATAGCCACGTTTAGGATGACACTAGGTACACTGACTGTTTGCTAGTATAATGGCTTAGTTTAAAAAAGTTGGAGTGTGCAATGCAGGCAGACGTGCTGCAAATATCTTTACAATAGTGTGAATAGACAAAAGTACAATAGCCACGTTTAGGTTGCACTAGGTACACTGACTGTTTGCTAGTATAATGGCTTAGTTTAAAAACGTTGGAGTGTGCAATGCAGGCAGACGTGCTGCAAATATCTTTACAATAGTGTGAATAGACAAAAGTACAATAGCCACGTTTAGGATGCCACTAGGTACACTGACTGTTTGCTAGTATAATGGCTTAGTTTAAAAAAGTTTGAGTGTGCAATGCAGGCAGACGTGCTGCAAATATCTTTACAATAGTGTGAATAGACAAAAGTACAATAGCCACGTTTAGGATGCCACTAGGTACACTGACTGTTTGCTAGTATAATGGCTTAGTTTAAAAAAGTTGGAGTGTGCAATGCAGGCAGACGTGCTGCAAATATCTTTACAATAGTGTGAATAGACAAAAGTACAATAGCACGTTTAGGATGACACTAGGTACACTGACTGTTTGCTAGTATAATGGCTTAGTTTAAAAAAGTTTCAGTGTGCAATGCAGGCAGACGTGCTGCAAATATCTTTCCAATAGTGTGAATAGACAAAAGTACAATAGCCACATTTAGGATGACACTAGGTACACTGACTGTTTGCTAGTATAATGGCTTAGTTTAAAAAAGTTGGAGTGTGCAATGCAGGCAGACGTGCTGCAAATATCTTTACAATAGTGTGAATAGACAAAAGTACAATAGCCACGTTTAGGATGACACTAGGTACACTGACTGTTTGCTAGTATAATGGCTTAGTTTAAAAAAGTTTCAGTGTGCAATGCAGGCAGACGTGCTGCAAATATCTTTACAATAGTGTGAATAGACAAAAGTACAATAGCCACATTTAGGATGACACTAGGTACACTGACTGTTTGCTACTATAATGGCTTAGTTTAAAAAAGTTGGAGTGTGCAATGCAGGCAGACGTGCTGCAAATATCTTTACAATAGTGTGAATAGACAAAAGTACAATAGCCACGTTTAGGATGACACTAGGTACACTGACTGTTTGCTAGTATAATGGCTTAGTTTAAAAAAGTTTGAGTGTGCAATGCAGGCAGACGCGCTGCAAATATCTTTACAATAGTGTGAATAGACAAAAGTACAATAGCCACGTTTAGGATGCCACTAGGTACACTGACTGTTTGCTAGTATAATGGCTTAGTTTAAAAAAGTTTGAGTGTGCAATGCAGGCAGACGTGCTGCAAATATCTTTACAATAGTGTGAATAGACAAAAGTACAATAGCCACGTTTAGGATGACACTAGGTACACTGACTGTTTGCTAGTATAATGGCTTAGTTTAAAAAAGTTGGAGTGTGCAATGCAGGCAGACGTGCTGCAAATATCTTTACAATAGTGTGAATAGACAAAAGTACAATAGCCACGTTTAGGATGACACTAGGTACACTGACTGTTTGCTAGTATAATGGCTTAGTTTAAAAAAGTTTCAGTGTGCAATGCAGGCAGACGTGCTGCAAATATCTTTACAATAGTGTGAATAGACAAAAGTACAATAGCCACATTTAGGATGACACTAGGTACACTGACTGTTTGCTAGTATAATGGCTTAGTTTAAAAAAGTTTGAGTGTGCAATGCAGGCAGACGTGCTGCAAATATCTTTACAATAGTGTGAATAGACAAAAGTACAATAGCCACGTTTAGGATGACACTAGGTACACTGACTGTTTGCTAGTATAATGGCTTAGTTTAAAAAAGTTGGAGTGTGCAATGCAGGCAGACGTGCTGCAAATATCTTTACAATAGTGTGAATAGACAAAAGTACAATAGCCACGTTTAGGATGACACTAGGTACACTGACTGTTTGCTAGTATAATGGCTTAGTTTAAAAAAGTTGGAGTGTGCAATGCAGGCAGACGTGCTGCAAATATCTTTACAATAGTGTGAATAGACAAAAGTACAATAGCCACGTTTAGGATGACACTAGGTACACTGACTGTTTGCTAGTATAATGGCTTAGTTTAAAAAAGTTTGAGTGTGCAATGCAGGCAGACGTGCTGCAAATATCTTTACAATAGTGTGAATAGACAAAAGTACAATAGCCACGTTTAGGATGACACTAGGTACACTGAGTGTTTGCTAGTATAATGGCTTAGTTTAAAAAAGTTGGAGTGTGCAATGCAGGCAGACGTGCTGCAAATATCTTTACAATAGTGTAAATAGACAAAAGTACAATAGCCACGTTTAGGATGCCACTAGGTACACTGACTGTTTGCTAGTATAATGGCTTAGTTTAAAAAAGTTGGAGTGTGCAATGCAGGCAGACGTGCTGCAAATATCTTTACAATAGTGTGAATAGACAAAAGTACAATAGCCACGTTTAGGATGACACTAGGTACACTGACTGTTTGCTAGTATAATGGCTTGGTTTAAAAAAGTTGGAGTGTGCAATGCAGGCAGACGTGCTGCAAATATCTTTACAATAGTGTGAATAGACAAAAGTACAATAGCCACATTTAGGATGACACTAGGTACACTGACTGTTTGCTAGTATAATGGCTTAGTTTAAAAAAGTTTCAGTGTGAAATGCAGGCAGACGTGCTGCAAATATCTTTACAATAGTGTGAATAGACAAAAGTACAATAGCCACGTTTAGGATGACACTAGGTACACTGACTGTTTGCTAGTATAATGGCTTAGTTTAAAAAAGTTTGAGTGTGCAATGCAGGCAGACGTGCTGCAAATATCTTTACAATAGTGTGAATAGACAAAAGTACAATATCCACGTTTAGGATGCCACTAGGTACACTGAGTGTTTGCTAGTATAATGGCTTAGTTTAAAAAAGTTGGAGTGTGCAATGCAGGCAGACGTGCTGCAAATATCTTTACAATAGTGTGAATAGACAAAAGTACAATAGCCACGTTTAGGATGACACTAGGTACACTGACTGTTTGCTAGTATAATGGCTTAGTTTGAAAAAGTTGGAGTGTGCAATGCAGGCAGACGTGCTGCAAATATCTTTACAATAGTGTGAATAGACAAAAGTACAATAGCCACGTTTAGGATGACACTAGGTACACTGACTGTTTGCTAGTATAATGGCTTAGTTTAAAAAAGTTGGAGTGTGCAATGCAGGCAGACGTGCTGCAAATATCTTTACAATAGTGTGAATAGACAAAAGTACAATAGCCACGTTTAGGATGACACTAGGTACACTGACTATTTGCTAGTATAATGGCTTAGTTTAAAAAAGTTGGAGTGTGCAATGCAGGCAGACGTGCTGCAAATATCTTTACAATAGTGTGAATAGACAAAAGTACAATAGCCACGTTTAGGATGACACTAGGTACACTGACTGTTTGCTAGTATAATGGCTTAGTTTAAAAAAGTTGGAGTGTGCAATGCAGGCAGACGTGCTGCAAATATCTTTACAATAGTGTGAATAGACAAAAGTACAATAGCCACATTTAGGATGACACTAGGTACACTGACTGTTTGCTAGTATAATGGCTTAGTTTAAAAAAGTTGGAGTGTGCAATGCAGGCAGACGTGCTGCAAATATCTTTTCAATAGTGTGAATAGACAAAAGTACAATAGCCACGTTTAGGATGACACTAGGTACACTGACTGTTTGCTAGTATAATGGCTTAGTTTAAAAAAGTTGGAGTGTGCAATGCAGGCAGACGTGCTGCAAATATCTTTACAATAGTGTGAATAGACAAAAGTACAATAGCCACGTTTAGGATGCCACTAGGTACACTGAGTGTTTGCTAGTATAATGGCTTAGTTTAAAAAAGTTGGAGTGTGCAATGCAGGCAGACGTGCTGCAAATATTTTTACAAAAGTGTGAATAGACAAAAGTACAATAGCCATGTTTAGGATGACACTAGGTACACTGAGTGTTTGCTAGTATAATGGCTTAGTTTAAAAAAGTTGGAGTGTGCAATGCAGGCAGACGTGCTGCAAATATCTTTACAATAGTGTGAATAGACAAAAGTACAATAGCCACGTTTAGGATGACACTAGGTACACTGAGTGTTTGCTAGTATAATGGCTTAGTTAAAAAAAGTTGGAGTGTGCAATGCAGGCAGACGTGCTGCAAATATCTTTACAATAGTGTGAATAGACAAAAGTACAATAGCCACGTTTAGGATGCCACTAGGTACACTGACTGTTTGCTAGTATAATGGCTTAGTTTAAAAAAGTTGGAGTGTGCAATGCAGGCAGACGTGCTGCAAATATCTTTACAATAGTGTGAATAGACAAAAGTACAATAGCCACGTTTAGGATGCCACTAGGTACACTGAGTGTTTGCTAGTATAATGGCTTAGTTTAAAAAAGTTTGAGTGTGCAATGCAGGCAGACGTACTGCAAATATCTTTACAATAGTGTGAATAGACAAAAGTACAATAGCCACGTTTAGGATGACACTAGGTACACTGAGTGTTTGCTAGTATAATGGCTTAGTTAAAAAAAGTTGGAGTGTGCAATGCAGGCAGACGTGCTGCAAATATCTTTACAATAGTGTGAATAGACAAAAGTACAATAGCCACGTTTAGGATGCCACTAGGTACACTGACTGTTTGCTAGTATAATGGCTTAGTATAAAAAAGTTTGAGTGTGCAATGCAGGCAGACGTACTGCAAATATCTTTACAATAGTGTGAATAGACAAAAGTACAATAGCCACGTTTAGGATGCCACTAGGTACACTGAGTGTTTGCTAGTATAATGGCTTAGTTTAAAAAAGTTTGAGTGTGCAATGCAGGCAGACGTACTGCAAATATCTTTACAATAGTGTGAATAGACAAAAGTACAATAGCCACGTTTAGGATGCCACTAGGTACACTGAGTGTTTGCTAGTATAATGGCTTAGTTTAAAAAAGTTGGAGTGTGCAATGCAGGCAGACGTGCTGCAAATATCTTTACAATAGTGTGAATAGACAAAAGTACAATAGCCACGTTTAGGATGACACTAGGTACACTGACTGTTTGCTAGTATAATGGCTTAGTTTAAAAAAGTTGGATTGTGCAATGCAGGCAGACGTGCTGCAAATATCTTTACAATAATGTGAATAGACAAAAGTACAATAGCCACGTTTAGGATGACACTAGGTACACTGACTGTTTGCTAGTATAATGGCTTAGTTTAAAAAAGTTTGAGTGTGCAATGCAGGCAGACGTGCTGCAAATATCTTTACAATAGTGTGAATAGACAAAAGTACAATAGCCACGTTTAGGATGCCACTAGGTACACTGACTGTTTGCTAGTATAATGGCTTAGTTTAAAAAAGTTGGAGTGTGCAATGCAGGCAGACGTGCTGCAAATATCTTTACAATAGTGTGAATAGACAAAAGTACAATAGCACGTTTAGGATGACACTAGGTACACTGACTGTTTGCTAGTATAATGGCTTAGTTTAAAAAAGTTTCAGTGTGCAATGCAGGCAGACGTGCTGCAAATATCTTTCCAATAGTGTGAATAGACAAAAGTACAATAGCCACATTTAGGATGACACTAGGTACACTGACTGTTTGCTAGTATAATGGCTTAGTTTAAAAAAGTTGGAGTGTGCAATGCAGGCAGACGTGCTGCAAATATCTTTACAATAGTGTGAATAGACAAAAGTACAATAGCCACGTTTAGGATGACACTAGGTACACTGACTGTTTGCTAGTATAATGGCTTAATTTAAAAAGTTTGAGTGTGCAATGCAGGCAGACGTGCTGCAAATATCTTTACAATAGTGTGAATAGACAAAAGTACAATAGCCACGTTTAGGATGACACTAGGTACACTGACTGTTTGCTAGTATAATGGCTTAGTTTAAAAAAGTTTGAGTGTGCAATGCAGGCAGACGTGCTGCAAATATCTTTACAATAGTGTGAATAGACAAAAGTACAATAGCCACGTTTAGGATGCCACTAGGTACACTGACTGTTTGCTAGTATAATGGCTTAGTTTAAAAAAGTTGGAGTGTGCAATGCAGGCAGACGTGCTGCAAATATCTTTACAATAGTGTGAATAGACAAAAGTACAATAGCCACATTTAGGATGACACTAGGTACACTGACTGTTTGCTACTATAATGGCTTAGTTTAAAAATGTTGGAGTGTGCAATGCAGGCAGACGTGCTGCAAATATCTTTACAATAGTGTGAATAGACAAAAGTACAATAGCCACGTTTAGGATGCCACTAGGTACACTGACTGTTTGCTAGTATAATGGCTTAGTTTAAAAAAGTTTGAGTGTGCAATGCAGGCAGACGTGCTGCAAATATCTTTACAATAGTGTGAATAGACAAAAGTACAATAGCCACGTTTAGGATGACACTAGGTACACTGACTGTTTGCTAGTATAATGGCTTAGTTTAAAAAAGTTGGAGTGTGCAATGCAGGCAGACGTGCTGCAAATATCTTTACAATAGTGTGAATAGACAAAAGTACAATAGCCACGTTTAGGATGACACTAGGTACACTGACTGTTTGCTAGTATAATGGCTTAGTTTAAAAAAGTTGGAGTGTGCAATGCAGGCAGACGTGCTGCAAATATCTTTACAATAGTGTGAATAGACAAAAGTACAATAGCCACGTTTAGGATGACACTAGGTACACTGACTGTTTGCTAGTATAATGGCTTAGTTTAAAAAAGTTTCAGTGTGCAATGCAGGCAGACGTGCTGCAAATATCTTTACAATAGTGTGAATAGACAAAAGTACAATAGCCACATTTAGGATGACACTAGGTACACTGACTGTTTGCTAGTATAATGGCTTAGTTTAAAAAAGTTTGAGTGTGCAATGCAGGCAGACGTGCTGCAAATATCTTTACAATAGTGTGAATAGACAAAAGTACAATAGCCACGTTTAGGATGACACTAGGTACACTGACTGTTTGCTAGTATAATGGCTTAGTTTAAAAAAGTTGGAGTGTGCAATGCAGGCAGACGTGCTGCAAATATCTTTACAATAGTGTGAATAGACAAAAGTACAATAGCCACGTTTAGGATGACACTAGGTACACTGACTGTTTGCTAGTATAATGGCTTAGTTTAAAAAAGTTGGAGTGTGCAATGCAGGCAGACGTGCTGCAAATATCTTTACAATAGTGTGAATAGACAAAAGTACAATAGCCACGTTTAGGATGACACTAGGTACACTGACTGTTTGCTAGTATAATGGCTTAGTTTAAAAAAGTTTGAGTGTGCAATGCAGGCAGACGTGCTGCAAATATCTTTACAATAGTGTGAATAGACAAAAGTACAATAGCCACGTTTAGGATGACACTAGGTACACTGAGTGTTTGCTAGTATAATGGCTTAGTTTAAAAAAGTTGGAGTGTGCAATGCAGGCAGACGTGCTGCAAATATCTTTACAATAGTGTAAATAGACAAAAGTACAATAGCCACGTTTAGGATGCCACTAGGTACACTGACTGTTTGCTAGTATAATGGCTTAGTTTAAAAAAGTTGGAGTGTGCAATGCAGGCAGACGTGCTGCAAATATCTTTACAATAGTGTGAATAGACAAAAGTACAATAGCCACGTTTAGGATGACACTAGGTACACTGACTGTTTGCTAGTATAATGGCTTAGTTTAAAAAAGTTGGAGTGTGCAATGCAGGCAGACGTGCTGCAAATATCTTTACAATAGTGTGAATAGACAAAAGTACAATAGCCACGTTTAGGATGACACTAGGTACACTGACTGTTTGCTAGTATAATGGCTTGGTTTAAAAAAGTTGGAGTGTGCAATGCAGGCAGACGTGCTGCAAATATCTTTACAATAGTGTGAATAGACAAAAGTACAATAGCCACATTTAGGATGACACTAGGTACACTGACTGTTTGCTAGTATAATGGCTTAGTTTAAAAAAGTTTCAGTGTGAAATGCAGGCAGACGTGCTGCAAATATCTTTACAATAGTGTGAATAGACAAAAGTACAATAGCCACGTTTAGGATGACACTAGGTACACTGACTGTTTGCTAGTATAATGGCTTAGTTTAAAAAAGTTTGAGTGTGCAATGCAGGCAGACGTGCTGCAAATATCTTTACAATAGTGTGAATAGACAAAAGTACAATATCCACGTTTAGGATGCCACTAGGTACACTGAGTGTTTGCTAGTATAATGGCTTAGTTTAAAAAAGTTGGAGTGTGCAATGCAGGCAGACGTGCTGCAAATATCTTTACAATAGTGTGAATAGACAAAAGTACAATAGCCACGTTTAGGATGACACTAGGTACACTGACTGTTTGCTAGTATAATGGCTTAGTTTGAAAAAGTTGGAGTGTGCAATGCAGGCAGACGTGCTGCAAATATCTTTACAATAGTGTGAATAGACAAAAGTACAATAGCCACGTTTAGGATGCCACTAGGTACACTGACTGTTTGCTAGTATAATGGCTTAGTTTAAAAAAGTTGGAGTGTGCAATGCAGGCAGACGTGCTGCAAATATCTTTACAATAGTGTGAATAGACAAAAGTACAATAGCCACGTTTAGGATGACACTAGGTACACTGACTGTTTGCTAGTATAATGGCTTAGTTTAAAAAAGTTTGAGTGTGCAATGCAGGCAGACGTGCTGCAAATATCTTTACAATAGTGTGAATAGACAAAAGTACAATAGCCACGTTTAGGATGCCACTAGGTACACTGACTGTTTGCTAGTATAATGGCTTAGTTTAAAAAAGTTGGAGTGTGCAATGCAGGCAGACGTGCTGCAAATATCTTTACAATAGTGTGAATAGACAAAAGTACAATAGCACGTTTAGGATGACACTAGGTACACTGACTGTTTGCTAGTATAATGGCTTAGTTTAAAAAAGTTTCAGTGTGCAATGCAGGCAGACGTGCTGCAAATATCTTTCCAATAGTGTGAATAGACAAAAGTACAATAGCCACATTTAGGATGACACTAGGTACACTGACTGTTTGCTAGTATAATGGCTTAGTTTAAAAAAGTTGGAGTGTGCAATGCAGGCAGACGTGCTGCAAATATCTTTACAATAGTGTGAATAGACAAAAGTACAATAGCCACGTTTAGGATGACACTAGGTACACTGACTGTTTGCTAGTATAATGGCTTAATTTAAAAAGTTTGAGTGTGCAATGCAGGCAGACGTGCTGCAAATATCTTTACAATAGTGTGAATAGACAAAAGTACAATAGCCACGTTTAGGATGACACTAGGTACACTGACTGTTTGCTAGTATAATGGCTTAGTTTAAAAAAGTTTGAGTGTGCAATGCAGGCAGACGTGCTGCAAATATCTTTACAATAGTGTGAATAGACAAAAGTACAATAGCCACGTTTAGGATGCCACTAGGTACACTGACTGTTTGCTAGTATAATGGCTTAGTTTAAAAAAGTTTCAGTGTGCAATGCAGGCAGACGTGCTGCAAATATCTTTACAATAGTGTGAATAGACAAAAGTACAATAGCCACATTTAGGATGACACTAGGTACACTGACTGTTTGCTACTATAATGGCTTAGTTTAAAAAAGTTGGAGTGTGCAATGCAGGCAGACGTGCTGCAAATATCTTTACAATAGTGTGAATAGACAAAAGTACAATAGCCACGTTTAGGATGCCACTAGGTACACTGACTGTTTGCTAGTATAATGGCTTAGTTTAAAAAAGTTTGAGTGTGCAATGCAGGCAGACGTGCTGCAAATATCTTTACAATAGTGTGAATAGACAAAAGTACAATAGCCACGTTTAGGATGACACTAGGTACACTGACTGTTTGCTAGTATAATGGCTTAGTTTAAAAAAGTTGGAGTGTGCAATGCAGGCAGACGTGCTGCAAATATCTTTACAATAGTGTGAATAGACAAAAGTACAATAGCCACGTTTAGGATGACACTAGGTACACTGACTGTTTGCTAGTATAATGGCTTAGTTTAAAAAAGTTGGAGTGTGCAATGCAGGCAGACGTGCTGCAAATATCTTTACAATAGTGTGAATAGACAAAAGTACAATAGCCACGTTTAGGATGACACTAGGTACACTGACTGTTTGCTAGTATAATGGCTTAGTTTAAAAAAGTTTCAGTGTGCAATGCAGGCAGACGTGCTGCAAATATCTTTACAATAGTGTGAATAGACAAAAGTACAATAGCCACATTTAGGATGACACTAGGTACACTGACTGTTTGCTAGTATAATGGCTTAGTTTAAAAAAATTTGAGTGTGCAATGCAGGCAGACGTGCTGCAAATATCTTTACAATAGTGTGAATAGACAAAAGTACAATAGCCACGTTTAGGATGACACTAGGTACACTGACTGTTTGCTAGTATAATGGCTTAGTTTAAAAAAGTTTGAGTGTGCAATGCAGGCAGACGTGCTGCAAATATCTTTACAATAGTGTGAATAGACAAAAGTACAATAGCCACGTTTAGGATGACACTAGGTACACTGAGTGTTTGCTAGTATAATGGCTTAGTTTAAAAAAGTTGGAGTGTGCAATGCAGGCAGACGTGCTGCAAATATCTTTACAATAGTGTGAATAGACAAAAGTACAATAGCCACGTTTAGGATGACACTAGGTACACTGACTGTTTGCTAGTATAATGGCTTGGTTTAAAAAAGTTGGAGTGTGCAATGCAGGCAGACGTGCTGCAAATATCTTTACAATAGTGTGAATAGACAAAAGTACAATAGCCACATTTAGGATGACACTAGGTACACTGACTGTTTGCTAGTATAATGGCTTAGTTTAAAAAAGTTTCAGTGTGAAATGCAGGCAGACGTGCTGCAAATATCTTTACAATAGTGTGAATAGACAAAAGTACAATAGCCACGTTTAGGATGACACTAGGTACACTGACTGTTTGCTAGTATAATGGCTTAGTTTAAAAAAGTTTGAGTGTGCAATGCAGGCAGACGTGCTGCAAATATCTTTACAATAGTGTGAATAGACAAAAGTACAATATCCACGTTTAGGATGCCACTAGGTACACTGAGTGTTTGCTAGTATAATGGCTTAGTTTAAAAAAGTTGGAGTGTGCAATGCAGGCAGACGTGCTGCAAATATCTTTACAACAGTGTGAATAGACAAAAGTACAATAGCCACGTTTAGGATGACACTAGGTACACTGACTGTTTGCTAGTATAATGGCTTAGTTTGAAAAAGTTGGAGTGTGCAATGCAGGCAGACGTGCTGCAAATATCTTTACAATAGTGTGAATAGACAAAAGTACAATAGCCACGTTTAGGATGCCACTAGGTACACTGACTGTTTGCTAGTATAATGGCTTAGTTTAAAAAAGTTGGAGTGTGCAATGCAGGCAGACGTGCTGCAAATATCTTTACAATAGTGTGAATAGACAAAAGTACAATAGCCACGTTTAGGATGACACTAGGTACACTGACTGTTTGCTAGTATAATGGCTTAGTTTAAAAAAGTTGGAGTGTGCAATGCAGGCAGACGTGCTGCAAATATGTTTACAATAGTGTGAATAGACAAAAGTACAATAGCCACGTTTAGGATGACACTAGGTACACTGACTGTTTGCTAGTATAATGGCTTAGTTTAAAAAAGTTGGAGTGTGCAATGCAGGCAGACGTGCTGCAAATATCTTTACAATAGTGTGAATAGACAAAAGTACAATAGCCACGTTTAGGATGCCACTAGGTACACTGACTGTTTGCTAGTATAATGGCTTAGTTTAAAAAAGTTGGAGTGTGCAATGCAGGCAGACATGCTGCAAATATCTTTACAATAGTGTGAATAGACAAAAGTACAATAGCCACGTTTAGGATGACACTAGGTACACTGACTGTTTGCTAGTATAATGGCTTAGTTTAAAAAAGTTTCAGTGTGCAATGCAGGCACACGTGCTGCAAATATCTTTACAATAGTGTGAATAGACAAAAGTACAATAGCCACATTTAGGATGACACTAGGTACACTGACTGTTTGCTAGTATAATGGCTTAGTTTAAAAAAGTTGGAGTGTGCAATGCAGGCAGACGTGCTGCAAATATCTTTACAATAGTGTGAATAGACAAAAGTACAATAGCCACGTTTAGGATGACACTAGGTACACTGACTGTTTGCTAGTATAATGGCTTAGTTTAAAAAAGTTGGAGTGTGCAATGCAGGCAGACGTGCTGCAAATATCTTTACAATAGTGTGAATAGACAAAAGTACAATAGCCACGTTTAGGATGACACTAGGTACACTGACTGTTTGCTAGTATAATGGCTTAGTTTAAAAAAGTTTGAGTGTGCAATGCAGGCAGACGTGCTGCAAATATCTTTACAATAGTGTGAATAGACAAAAGTACAATAGCCACGTTTAGGATGACACTAGGTACACTGAGTGTTTGCTAGTATAATGGCTTAGTTTAAAAAAGTTGGAGTGTGCAATGCAGGCAGACGTGCTGCAAATATCTTTACAATAGTGTAAATAGACAAAAGTACAATAGCCACGTTTAGGATGCCACTAGGTA
Organism: Anomaloglossus baeobatrachus; assembly: GCF_048569485.1. Lineage (NCBI taxonomy): Eukaryota > Metazoa > Chordata > Amphibia > Anura > Aromobatidae > Anomaloglossus > Anomaloglossus baeobatrachus. The sequence goes on along the minus strand of NC_134354.1, from coordinate 174,840,123 downwards.
CACTGACTGCTAGTATAATGGCTTAGTTTAAAAAAGTTGGAGTGTGCAATGCAGGCAGACGTGCTGCAAATATCTTTACAATAGTGTGAATAGACAAAAGTACAATAGCCACGTTTAGGATGCCACTAGGTACACTGACTGTTTGCTAGTATAATGGCTTAGTTTAAAAAAGTTGGAGTGTGCAATGCAGGCAGACGTGCTGCAAATATCTTTACAATAGTGTGAATAGACAAAAGTACAATAGCCACGTTTAGGATGACACTAGGTACACTGACTGTTTGCTAGTATAATGGCTTAGTTTAAAAAAGTTGGAGTGTGCAATGCAGGCAGACGTGCTGCAAATATGTTTACAATAGTGTGAATAGACAAAAGTACAATAGCCACGTTTAGGATGACACTAGGTACACTGACTGTTTGCTAGTATAATGGCTTAGTTTAAAAAAGTTGGAGTGTGCAATGCAGGCAGACGTGCTGCAAATATCTTTACAATAGTGTGAATAGACAAAAGTACAATAGCCACGTTTAGGATGACACTAGGTACACTGACTGTTTGCTAGTATAATGGCTTAGTTTAAAAAAGTTGGAGTGTGCAATGCAGGCAGACGTGCTGCAAATATCTTTACAATAGTGTGAATAGACAAAAGTACAATAGCCACGTTTAGGATGACACTAGGTACACTGACTGTTTGCTAGTATAATGGCTTAGTTTAAAAAAGTTGGAGTGTGCAATGCAGGCAGACATGCTGCAAATATCTTTACAATAGTGTGAATAGACAAAAGTACAATAGCCACGTTTAGGATGACACTAGGTACACTGACTGTTTGCTAGTATAATGGCTTAGTTTAAAAAAGTTTCAGTGTGCAATGCAGGCAGACGTGCTGCAAATATCTTTACAATAGTGTGAATAGACAAAAGTACAATAGCCACATTTAGGATGACACTAGGTACACTGACTGTTTGCTAGTATAATGGCTTAGTTTAAAAAAGTTGGAGTGTGCAATGCAGGCAGACGTGCTGCAAATATCTTTACAATAGTGTGAATAGACAAAAGTACAATAGCCACGTTTAGGATGACACTAGGTACACTGACTGTTTGCTAGTATAATGGCTTAGTTTAAAAAAGTTGGAGTGTGCAATGCAGGCAGACGTGCTGCAAATATCTTTACAATAGTGTGAATAGACAAAAGTACAATAGCCACGTTTAGGATGACACTAGGTACACTGACTGTTTGCTAGTATAATGGCTTAGTTTAAAAAAGTTTGAGTGTGCAATGCAGGCAGACGTGCTGCAAATATCTTTACAATAGTGTGAATAGACAAAAGTACAATAGCCACGTTTAGGATGACACTAGGTACACTGAGTGTTTGCTAGTATAATGGCTTAGTTTAAAAAAGTTGGAGTGTGCAATGCAGGCAGACGTGCTGCAAATATCTTTACAATAGTGTAAATAGACAAAAGTACAATAGCCACGTTTAGGATGCCACTAGGTACACTGACTGCTAGTATAATGGCTTAGTTTAAAAAAGTTGGAGTGTGCAATGCAGGCAGACGTGCTGCAAATATCTTTACAATAGTGTGAATAGACAAAAGTACAATAGCCACGTTTAGGATGACACTAGGTACACTGACTGTTTGCTAGTATAATGGCTTAGTTTAAAAAAGTTGGAGTGTGCAATGCAGGCAGACGTGCTGCAAATATATTTACAATAGTGTGAATAGACAAAAGTACAATAGCCACGTTTAGGATGACACTAGGTACACTGACTGTTTGCTAGTATAATGGCTTGGTTTAAAAAAGTTGGAGTGTGCAATGCAGGCAGACGTGCTGCAAATATCTTTACAATAGTGTGAATAGACAAAAGTACAATAGCCACATTTAGGATGACACTAGGTACACTGACTGTTTGCTAGTATAATGGCTTAGTTTAAACAAGTTTCAGTGTGAAATGCAGGCAGACGTGCTGCAAATATCTTTACAATAGTGTGAATAGACAAAAGTACAATAGCCACGTTTAGGATGACACTAGGTACACTGACTGTTTGCTAGTATAATGGCTTAGTTTAAAAAAGTTGGAGTGTGCAATGCAGGCAGACGTGCTGCAAATATCTTTACAATAGTGTGAATAGACAAAAGTACAATATCCACGTTTAGGATGCCACTAGGTACACTGAGTGTTTGCTAGTATAATGGCTTAGTTTAAAAAAGTTGGAGTGTGCAATGCAGGCAGACGTGCTGCAAATATCTTTACAATAGTGTGAATAGACAAAAGTACAATAGCCACGTTTAGGATGACACTAGGTACACTGACTGTTTGCTAGTATAATGGCTTAGTTTGAAAAAGTTGGAGTGTGCAATGCAGGCAGACGTGCTGCAAATATCTTTACAATAGTGTGAATAGACAAAAGTACAATAGCCACGTTTATGATGCCACTAGGTACACTGACTGTTTGCTAGTATAATGGCTTAGTTTAAAAAAGTTGGAGTGTGCAATGCAGGCAGACGTGCTGCAAATATCTTTACAATAGTGTGAATAGACAAAAGTACAATAGCCACGTTTAGGATGACACTAGGTACACTGACTGTTTGCTAGTATAATGGCTTAGTTTAAAAAAGTTTGAGTGTGCAATGCAGGCAGACGTGCTGCAAATATCTTTACAATAGTGTGAATAGACAAAAGTACAATAGCCACGTTTAGGATGACACTAGGTACACTGACTGTTTGCTAGTATAATGGCTTAGTTTGAAAAAGTTGGAGTGTGCAATGCAGGCAGACGTGCTGCAAATATCTTTACAATAGTGTGAATAGACAAAAGTACAATAGCCACGTTTATGATGCCACTAGGTACACTGACTGTTTGCTAGTATAATGGCTTAGTTTAAAAAAGTTGGAGTGTGCAATGCAGGCAGACGTGCTGCAAATATCTTTACAATAGTGTGAATAGACAAAAGTACAATAGCCACGTTTAGGATGACACTAGGTACACTGACTGTTTGCTAGTATAATGGCTTAGTTTAAAAAAGTTTGAGTGTGCAATGCAGGCAGACGTGCTGCAAATATCTTTACAATAGTGTGAATAGACAAAAGTACAATAGCCACGTTTAGGATGACACTAGGTACACTGACTGTTTGCTAGTATAATGGCTTAGTTTAAAAAAGTTGGAGTGTGCAATGCAGGCAGACGTGCTGCAAATATCTTTACAATAGTGTGAATAGACAAAAGTACAATAGCCACGTTTAGGATGACACTAGGTACACTGACTGTTTGCTAGTATAATGGCTTAGTTTAAAAAAGTTTGAGTGTGCAATGCAGGCAGACGTGCTGCAAATATCTTTACAATAGTGTGAATAGACAAAAGTACAATAGCCACGTTTAGGATGACACTAGGTACACTGAGTGTTTGCTAGTATAATGGCTTAGTTTAAAAAAGTTGGAGTGTGCAATGCAGGCAGACGTGCTGCAAATATCTTTACAATAGTGTGAATAGACAAAAGTACAATATCCACGTTTAGGATGCCACTAGGTACACTGAGTGTTTGCTAGTATAATGGCTTAGTTTAAAAAAGTTGGAGTGTGCAATGCAGGCAGACGTGCTGCAAATATCTTTACAATAGTGTGAATAGACAAAAGTACAATAGCCACGTTTAGGATGACACTAGGTACACTGACTGTTTGCTAGTATAATGGCTTAGTTTGAAAAAGTTGGAGTGTGCAATGCAGGCAGACGTGCTGCAAATATCTTTACAATAGTGTGAATAGACAAAAGTACAATAGCCACGTTTATGATGCCACTAGGTACACTGACTGTTTGCTAGTATAATGGCTTAGTTTAAAAAAGTTGGAGTGTGCAATGCAGGCAGACGTGCTGCAAATATCTTTACAATAGTGTGAATAGACAAAAGTACAATAGCCACGTTTAGGATGACACTAGGTACACTGACTGTTTGCTAGTATAATGGCTTAGTTTAAAAAAGTTTGAGTGTGCAATGCAGGCAGACGTGCTGCAAATATCTTTACAATAGTGTGAATAGACAAAAGTACAATAGCCACGTTTAGGATGACACTAGGTACACTGACTTTTTGCTAGTATAATGGCTTAGTTTAAAAAAGTTGGAGTGTGCAATGCAGGCAGACGTGCTGCAAATATCTTTACAATAGTGTGAATAGACAAAAGTACAATAGCCACGTTTAGGATGACACTAGGTACACTGACTGTTTGCTAGTATAATGGCTTAGTTTAAAAAAGTTGGAGTGTGCAATGCAGGCAGACGTGCTGCAAATATCTTTACAATAGTGTGAATAGACAAAAGTACAATAGCCACGTTTAGGATGACACTAGGTACACTGACTGTTTGCTAGTATAATGGCTTAGTTTAAAAAAGTTTGAGTGTGCAATGCAGGCAGACGTGCTGCAAATATCTTTACAATAGTGTGAATAGACAAAAGTACAATAGCCACGTTTAGGATGACACTAGGTACACTGAGTGTTTGCTAGTATAATGGCTTAGTTTAAAAAAGTTGGAGTGTGCAATGCAGGCAGACGTGCTGCAAATATCTTTACAATAGTGTAAATAGACAAAAGTACAATAGCCACGTTTAGGATGCCACTAGGTACACTGACTGTTTGCTAGTATAATGGCTTAGTTTAAAAAAGTTGGAGTGTGCAATGCAGGCAGACGTGCTGCAAATATCTTTACAATAGTGTGAATAGACAAAAGTACAATAGCCACGTTTAGGATGACACTAGGTACACTGACTGTTTGCTAGTATAATGGCTTAGTTTAAAAAAGTTGGAGTGTGCAATGCAGGCAGACGTGCTGCAAATATCTTTACAATAGTGTGAATAGACAAAAGTACAATAGCCACGTTTAGGATGACACTAGGTACACTGACTGTTTGTTAGTATAATGGCTTGGTTTAAAAAAGTTGGAGTGTGCAATGCAGGCAGACGTGCTGCAAATATCTTTACAATAGTGTGAATAGACAAAAGTACAATAGCCACATTTAGGATGACACTAGGTACACTGAGTGTTTGCTAGTATAATGGCTTAGTTTAAAAAAGTTGGAGTGTGCAATGCAGGCAGACGTGCTGCAAATATCTTTACAATAGTGTAAATAGACAAAAGTACAATAGCCACGTTTAGGATGCCACTAGGTACACTGACTGTTTGCTAGTATAATGGCTTAGTTTAAAAAAGTTGGAGTGTGCAATGCAGGCAGACGTGCTGCAAATATCTTTACAATAGTGTGAATAGACAAAAGTACAATAGCCACGTTTAGGATGACACTAGGTACACTGACTGTTTGCTAGTATAATGGCTTAGTTTAAAAAAGTTGGAGTGTGCAATGCAGGCAGACGTGCTGCAAATATCTTTACAATAGTGTGAATAGACAAAAGTACAATAGCCACGTTTAGGATGACACTAGGTACACTGACTGTTTGCTAGTATAATGGCTTGGTTTAAAAAAGTTGGAGTGTGCAATGCAGGCAGACGTGCTGCAAATATCTTTACAATAGTGTGAATAGACAAAAGTACAATAGCCACATTTAGGATGACACTAGGTACACTGACTGTTTGCTAGTATAATGGCTTAGTTTAAAAAAGTTTGAGTGTGCAATGCAGGCAGACGTGCTGCAAATATCTTTACAATAGTGTGAATAGACAAAAGTACAATATCCACGTTTAGGATGCCACTAGGTACACTGACTGTTTGCTAGTATAATGGCTTAGTTTAAAAAAGTTGGAGTGTGCAATGCAGGCAGACGTGCTGCAAATATCTTTACAATAGTGTGAATAGACAAAAGTACAATAGCCACGTTTAGGATGACACTAGGTACACTGACTGTTTGCTAGTATAATGGCATAGTTTGAAAAAGTTGGAGTGTGCAATGCAGGCAGACGTGCTGCAAATATCTTTACAATAGTGTGAATAGACAAAAGTACAATAGCCACGTTTAGGATGCCACTAGGTACACTGACTGTTTGCTAGTATAATGGCTTGGTTTAAAAAAGTTGGAGTGTGCAATGCAGGCAGACGTGCTGCAAATATCTTTACAATAGTGTGAATAGACAAAAGTACAATAGCCACGTTTAGGATGACACTAGGTACACTGACTGTTTGCTAGTATAATGGCTTAGTTTAAAAAAGTTGGAGTGTGCAATGCAGGCAGACGTGCTGCAAATATCTTTACAATAGTGTGAATAGACAAAAGTACAATAGCCACGTTTAGGATGACACTAGGTACACTGACTATTTGCTAGTATAATGGCTTAGTTTAAAAAGTTTCAGTGTGCAATGCAGGCAGACGTGCTGCAAATATCTTTACAATAGTGTGAATAGACAAAAGTACAATAGCCACATTTAGGATGACACTAGGTACACTGACTGTTTGCTAGTATAATGGCTTAGTATAAAAAAGTTGGAGTGTGCAATGCAGGCAGACGTGCTGCAAATATCTTTACAATAGTGTGAATAGACAAAAGTACAATAGCCACATTTAGGATGACACTAGGTACACTGACTGTTTGCTAGTATAATGGCTTAGTATAAAAAAGTTGGAGTGTGCAATGCAGGCAGACGTGCTGCAAATATCTTTACAATAGTGTGAATAGACAAAAGTACAATAGCCACGTTTAGGATGACACTAGGTACACTGACTGTTTGCTAGTATAATGGCTTAGTTTAAAAAAGTTTGAGTGTGCAATGCAGGCAGACGTGCTGCAAATATCTTTACAATAGTGTGAATAGACAAAAGTACAATAGCCACGTTTAGGATGCCACTAGGTACACTGAGTGTTTGCTAGTATAATGGCTTAGTTTAAAAAAGTTGGAGTGTGCAATGCAGGCAGACATGCTGCAAATATCTTTACAATAGTGTGAATAGACAAAAGTACAATAGCCACGTTTAGGATGACACTAGGTACACTGACTGCTAGTATAATGGCTTAGTTTAAAAAAGTTGGAGTGTGCAATGCAGGCAGACGTGCTGCAAATATCTTTACAATAGTGTGAATAGACAAAAGTACAATAGCCACGTTTAGGATGCCACTAGGTACACTGACTGTTTGCTAGTATAATGGCTTAGTTTAAAAAAGTTGGAGTGTGCAATGCAGGCAGACGTGCTGCAAATATCTTTACAATAGTGTGAATAGACAAAAGTACAATAGCCACGTTTAGGATGACACTATGTACACTGACTGTTTGCTAGTATAATGGCTTAGTTTAAAAAAGTTGGAGTGTGCAATGCAGGCAGACGTGCTGCAAATATCTTTACAATAGTGTGAATAGACAAAAGTACAATAGCCACATTTAGGATGCCACTAGGTACACTGACTGTTTGCTAGTATAATGGCTTAGTTTAAAAATGTTGGAGTGTGCAATGCAGGCAGACGTGCTGCAAATATCTTTACAATAGTGTGAATAGACAAAAGTACAATAGCCACGTTTAGGATGACACTAGGTACACTGACTGTTTGCTAGTATAATGGCTTAGTTTAAAAAAGTTGGAGTGTGCAATGCAGGCAGACATGCTGCAAATATCTTTACAATAGTGTGAATAGACAAAAGTACAATAGCCACGTTTAGGATGCCACTAGGTACACTGAGTGGTTGCTAGTATAATGGCTTAGTTTAAAAAAGTTGGAGTGTGCAATGCAGGCAGACATGCTGCAAATATCTTTACAATAGTGTGAATAGACAAAAGTACAATAGCCACGTTTAGGATGACACTAGGTACACTGACTGCTAGTATAATGGCTTAGTTTAAAAAAGTTGGAGTGTGCAATGCAGGCAGACGTGCTGCAAATATCTTTACAATAGTGTGAATAGACAAAAGTACAATAGCCACGTTTAGGATGCCACTAGGTACACTGACTGTTTGCTAGTATAATGGCTTAGTTTAAAAAAGTTGGAGTGTGCAATGCAGGCAGACGTGCTGCAAATATCTTTACAATAGTGTGAATAGACAAAAGTACAATAGCCACGTTTAGGATGACACTATGTACACTGACTGTTTGCTAGTATAATGGCTTAGTTTAAAAAAGTTGGAGTGTGCAATGCAGGCAGACGTGCTGCAAATATCTTTACAATAGTGTGAATAGACAAAAGTACAATAGCCACATTTAGGATGCCACTAGGTATACTGACTGTTTGCTAGTATAATGGCTTAGTTTAAAAATGTTGGAGTGTGCAATGCAGGCAGACGTGCTGCAAATATCTTTACAATAGTGTGAATAGACAAAAGTACAATAGCCACGTTTAGGATGACACTAGGTACACTGACTGTTTGCTAGTATAATGGCTTAGTTTAAAAAAGTTGGAGTGTGCAATGCAGGCAGACGTGCTGCAAATATCTTTACAATAGTGTGAATAGACAAAAGTACAATAGCCACGTTTAGGATGCCACTAGGTACACTGAGTGTTTGCTAGTATAATGGCTTAGTTTAGAAAAGTTGGAGTGTGCAATGCAGGCAGACGTGCTGCAAATATCTTTACAATAGTGTGAATAGACAAAAGTACAATAGCCACGTTTAGGATGCCACTAGGTACACTGACTGTTTGCTAGTATAATGGCTTAGTTTAAAAAAGTTGGAGTGTGCAATGCAGGCAGACGTGCTGCAAATATCTTTACAATAGTGTGAATAGACAAAAGTACAATAGCCACGTTTAGGATGCCACTAGGTACACTGAGTGTTTGCTAGTATAATGGCTTAGTTTAAAAAAGTTGGAGTGTGCAATGCAGGCAGACGTGCTGCAAATATCTTTACAATAGTGTGAATAGACAAAAGTACAATAGCCACGTTTAGGATGCCACTAGGTACACTGACTGTTTGCTAGTATAATGGCTTAGTTTAAAAAAGTTGGAGTGTGCAATGCAGGCAGACGTGCTGCAAATATCTTTACAATAGTGTGAATAGACAAAAGTACAATAGCCACGTTTAGGATGACACTAGGTACACTGACTGTTTGCTAGTATAATGGCTTAGTTTAAAAAAGTTGGAGTGTGCAATGCAGGCAGACGTGCTGCAAATATCTTTACAATAGTGTGAATAGACAAAAGTACAATAGCCACGTTTAGGATGCCACTAGGTACACTGAGTGTTTGCTAGTATAATGGCTTAGTTTAAAAAAGTTGGAGTGTGCAATGCAGGCAGACGTGCTGCAAATATCTTTACAATAGTGTGAATAGACAAAAGTACAATAGCCACGTTTAGGATGCCACTAGGTACACTGACTGTTTGCTAGTATAATGGCTTAGTTTAAAAAAGTTGGAGTGTGCAATGCAGGCAGACGTGCTGCAAATATCTTTACAATAGTGTGAATAGACAAAAGTACAATAGCCACGTTTAGGATGACACTAGGTACACTGACTGTTTGCTAGTATAATGGCTTAGTTTAAAAAAGTTGGAGTGTGCAATGCAGGCAGACGTGCTGCAAATATCTTTACAATAGTGTGAATAGACAAAAGTACAATAGCCACGTTTAGGATGCCACTAGGTACACTGAGTGTTTGCTAGTATAATGGCTTAGTTTAAAAAAGTTGGAGTGTGCAATGCAGGCAGACGTGCTCTGCAAATGTCTTTGCACTAGTGGGACTATAGCAAAGTCCAATAGCCACGTTTAGGATGCCACTAGGTACACTGACTGTTTGCTAGTATAATGGCTTAGTTAAAAAGAGTTGGAGTGTGCAGAGGACAGGAGGGTACAGTGCCAGGATTGTGGGTATGGGTAGAGGAATGGAAGCCTGCCTTTCTATTCCCTCCTAATGGTGAAATGCAGGGAGGAAATCCCTGACCTTTGCTACACAGACGCTGTCGCTGTTTTCAGGACCTGTCACCTATGGCTCTCTGACCCTGCCGGTTTGAGCCCTTAAAAGGACTGCTAGAAAGTGCTCTCCCTAAGCTGTCTAACGCTGTGTATGGAGCGCATACAGCTGTATCGGCGATAGGACTCAGGAGGACGGAGCTGCGACAGTGATGTCTGACACCAAAGACGCAGAAGAGATAATGGCGTCCTGGAGGAAAATGTCTGATTTTATAATGCAGGGACATGTGACATGGACAGCCATTATAGAAACAGCAGTGATCTGAAGGCGCTGTTCACGCACACTATACACTGAAATGTCATAATAGTGTGATTCACAGAGTGACTTACACTATTACAGCAGAAACCAAGCTACGATTTAGCTAGTTTTTTGTTGCTAGAACCGTTCTCGAACGTTTCTAGAACTATCGAGCTTTTGCAAAAAGCTCGAGTTCTAGTTCGATCTAGAACAGGCCCCAAAATCACTCGAGCCTAGAACTGGAGAACCTCGAACCACGAACCGTGCTCAACTCTATTCATATATAACAACTAATACTTCTAAAAAAAAAACCTCCAACACACTAGCATTTTGCATTAAAAACAAACAATAAAAGTAATAATGTACCCAAGCTAGATGTAATTGTAATACTGATTCATGCTTATTTTAATGATATGCAACAAATAGAAAAAAGGCTCCATTGTAGAGGATACCAAAAATGTACACTAAACACAGCAACAAAAATTGTACAAACAAAAATGATGAAAGGAATATAAAATTATCAAACAATGAAGAAATAAAGACTTGAAATAATGAAGATCCAGTCACACTACTTCTATAATACAGTAGTCAGTTTGAAAAAAAATCAGGAATTTTTTTAAATAAAAATCTTGGTACACTGGAAGAAGATGAAAACAGCTAAAGTCATGAAAAATTATGTCGAGTAGTCTCAATAAAAGCTCACTCTTTAGAAAATTGTCTCACAGTTTTTTAAATATAACAAAAAACACTGGAAATGGATATAAACAAAAGGATTTTTACAAATATTATTCATATCACTGTAAAACCTGCCTGCTAGCAAAACCATGAAAAAAATGTTTTATGACTACATTGAAAAAAGAGAACTCCAGAAAATCATACAATAACTGTAATGCCACCTATGTGTTATATTATTAAATGTTTTACATGCAAATTCAAATACGTAGGCTTTATTACTAGAGAACAAAAAAAAAGATTTTGTGAACATCTATATGACATTGAACACAGTAATAGTCTCAGAACAATGTCAGAGGCATCTAAACATTAATTGTCACAAAAACAGCATATCATCATTAGAAACTTTATGCCATCAAAAACACTAAAATAAATTAAAATTTGGACATATTAACCAAATCCTCAAAAACAGAAGCATGATGGGTCTTCAAATTAAATACACGAGTACCAGGTGAACTTAAGTTGTGTAAGGATACTATGATACATATTAAATAAAAACTAATATTATATTGCAACATATTTTTATTATTTATTTATTGCTTTTCTAATTCATTATACACACTGAATTTAACATGCCAGGAATAATCATCTATACTTTTCTCACTATTTAGTTAAAAAACTTAAAAGTAACTAAATTAACCTCTGTGTAGGATAATTATATGTGATAGATGTTGGTATGCTAATGCTAACCTATTTATGATGTACAGGTAAAAACCTTCACTAAACAAATCTGGATGCTACGGATATTGCATGTTGATGCATTAACATTTACTCCTGCTGTTGGGTAATATCATCCCGGCTGGGGAATAACAAATCTATTGTGGGGGAACTTTGTTGCACAGACTATCCCCAGTTGTACAGGAAATAGGCTTCATTCCCTGTGTGTATTAATATGCCCCTACACTGATGGTAGCATTATGGAGGGTCAGCCATCAGAGGGTGCCAACCTCCGTGGCTAGGAAGAGAAATAATAGGGAATTTGTCATGGGCCCCTCCCATTTGATCACCGTATTTTTCAGATTATTAGACGCACTTTACCTCCCAAAATATTGGAAGGAAAATGAGGGGTGCATCTTATAATGCGAAGGTAGCTTACCAAGAGGTAGTATCGAGGGGTCACAGGACGCAGGGGCAATGCTGCAGGCTCTGTGCGGGGGCTGTGGGCTGTTCTGCGGCCCGAGGGTCGTTTTGCTGCAGGCTCCTGTGATACCAATGTGATATGACTGAAGTTTGAATGACTATTAGATAGGGATCATAATCAAGAGATAGGAGTGATCCCAGATATTATTTGACCTATCAATAATTCAGTATCAAAGAGATGTCCTTTGGATAATATTTCACTAATGATGACCAAGAAATACATGTCAACCAGGTTTTGAAGCAGTTTTTAGATAATAAGGAAGTAACATTTACAGTTCCACTTACCGGAAACTTGTGGTTAGCTTAAAGATAGGTTTAAGGAAGCTTGCATATGAAATTTACGGCTCATTGCAATATTTCACTAACACTATGGTCAAACTGTGGTCGGTCAGTTGTCAACTGGCAGGATGTGCAGGAAATGTGCAGGAAGCTGCCGGTGCCCACAGCAGCTTGTGGTCAAGTTACATGAACATGACTCAGCTGTCACATGCTGGTGACCATTTAAACACAACCTACAAATTTTCCTATAAAAATACACCGGACTCGTTTAATGTTAGGGAAACCTTCCAGGACATTGAAGTGTACGTACGCACTGTTCCTGTGATGCAAGATGCCATGATGTTGATTCCTTTATCATTAACTCGAGTTCCCTCCGATGTGAAAGGATTGCTACAACAAACGGTAATGTTGATGCATATTTCTGTTATTATATAAGATTCTAAATGCCTATGTACCATTAACTATTCATGTGCTATTAAAATAAATAGTATCTTGCTATAAAGAATATTAGTATTCGTGCCTGATTAGGATATCAGTGAGCGCTTCGTAAGTACGGGCTTTCAGCCCCCTTTTTAGTAGAATTTAGCAAGACATAAATTGGCGTAGTCGGCAGGATTACTTCTATAAGAAGTAATTAACGAATTTTTGTAATTTAGAAATTAAAAACATATATTTGGCAAATTTCCATATATATTTTTTCAATCTTTTTGCATAGTGTCAAAATGTTCAGAAAATGTAAGGATAATGTTAAGGAGGTTGTTGTGGAGATCCCGAGCTGGATTGAGGCTCCCTACAATCTTATAGCACATGAATTGGTCAATTGTGGATTGGCAGAACAATGGCAGAATAAGCTTAAGGGTTGTGTACCTACTGATGTTGTGAATGTACTCAGTGGTGCCCCTGTGAAAACAGGTGATGTAGTGTCTTGTGGATTGGCAGAACAATGGTAGGACAAGCTTAAGGGTAGTGAAGCTACTGATGTTGTGAATGTACTCAGTAGTGCCCCTGTGAAAACAGGTGATGTAGTGTCTTGTGGATTGGCAGAACAATGGCAGGACAAGCTTATGGGTAGTGAAGCTACTGATGTTGTGAATGTACTCAGTGGTGCCCCTGTGAAAGCAGGTGATGTAGCGTCTTGTGAATTGGCAGAACAATGGCAGGATAAGCTTAAGGGTAGTGAAGCTACTGATGTTGTGAATATATTCGGTAGTGTCCCTGTGAAAGCAGGTGATGTAGTGTCTTTAGCACGGCACATCTGGATTTTGGCAAGTGCATATAGTGTAATGCATGAGCGTAATCTAAAGATGCAGAAGAAAAGTTCCCAGATGGAACAAAAGATGATAGAATTAGGTTGCCTGAAAACAGTTCTGGAATGTAATACCAGACTGTTGAAGGATAAATTGGAACATTATCAGAATGTGGCAGAAAAAGCTGCCGTAAAAATTGCTCATATGTGGAGTAAAGGATGGGAAATCAGTGATGCCAGGGTTCAAGGACCGTCTCAGGTGGTAACATTTCTAGGGATTCAGTGGAACAAGGGGCACAGAGAGATCTTGCCCAATGCCAGACAGAAAATTATTAATTTTCCGGTCCCTAAATCCAAACAGGAGACTCAGTCTTATATTGGATTGTTTGATTTTTGGAGACAACATATCCCTCATTTGGGACAAATGTTGGCTCATTTGTACAAAGTAACGAGGAAAAAATATGAGTTCCACTGGGGAGAAGAACAGCAAAATGTGTTTGAGATGGTCAGGGAAGTGTGGCAAGACATTGAAGGGATTATTCAATCTACCAAGACCACTGTATTTCATGTCGATGCTCATGTCCCTACTAACTCACTTGAACGTTTGTTTAATTCAGAAGCAGATAAAGCAGCAGCCATCAGACAAATCAGTCCAACAGTTGACAAGGAAAAAAGAGGCATGGTTGCAAGGTACAGCTGTCTGGGCACACCAGAAAGAGCGACACCTTATTCAGCAGGTTTAGACCTCAGTACATTGGAAACTGTCGTGGTACCCCCAGGTAAGGTAAAACCAATTTCAACAGGATTGGGTTGCCAGATACCAAAGGATCATTATGGTCAAATAGCCACTCCTAGTTTAGTGTTAAAAGGAGCCATAGTGGTGGGAGGGGTAATAGATGCAGATTATCAGGGAGAAATCAAGGTACTGATGCTAAATTTTGGAAATGAACCTTTGATCTTGATGAAACACCAGAAGGTGGCTCAGATGTTAATAATTCCAATAAACTTGTCTGAAATAAGAGAAGGAACTGCCCCGGCAGAATTAACAATACGGGGTACTAAAGGTTTTGGATCCTCTAATATTAAAAATGTAGGAGCAAAAATATGGATTCAAAACCTCCAAGGACCGCCCTCAGAGACAGAGGTAATAGTGGTCAGAAAAGATCGTACTCTCCTGATAATGAGACCAGGAGTGGAGAAGTGGGAATATGTCCCACAAGAAAAATGTTATTTACGAGAATAATAGTGTATCTTTATTTGCAGAAGGTGTGGTAAATAAGCGGAATCCATGGTATCGGTTACTGGGAAGAGCTCGATAGTGATGAGATGGAGAAATTCCTGTGTTTGATGTTTGCCTCTCTGGTCGTTGGATGGACAAGTCTACATCAGGAGGAACCTGTGGCGAATGAATTTCTGATGCACCATCACATTTTCAACACACAGATTGCTGGATCTGTACACATTCTTCGCTTACAGCCACCAGTATCCCTTATCTGGATGTCCCGGTATCGATGGAGGAAATCTTAAAGTAGAAAAGTTGTTCTGATCATCTTGCTGATAAAGACACTCGAAGTGTTCGTCTATAAGAATACTACAGTACCCATTTCCATAGTGGGATGGATCAATCTTCCATGGTGGCAAGGCAATTTGAATGCAACAGTCACCAATTTGCAATATCTGGCTTTTAAGGGAGGAATTTGGGTACTAAGACTGGACTGACTAACCTGGGATTCATCCCTATGGGGAATATAAAAATAAGTTTTGGGACAGCTATAAATACTGTAGATGCTTTTAAACCCAGCTTAGTGGAAAGGACAATTCATGATATGTTATGGCCTTATGCCAATATGTTCATAAATGGGTCTAGTGAAACTTGTAGTAACATATCGGGAAATGTAATGTGTAATGATTCCTTTGAATATCGAGCAAATGCCAAAACACATGATATTCAAGGGAGCTTTTCAGATAATATTGCTTTTAGTTTTAATATACTGTACAAAAGTAGTGAAAGTGATTATATTTGTGATTCAACGTTTATCTAAACAAACCAAGAAAACAAAATTTGTGGCAAACAATATTTCTTGGTCATGGTATGGTATATTCCGAGTGATCTTCTTCTAGTGGAATACTGATGATGGAAAATAATCCCTGGGATCAAGGACCGATTGTGATACCAATGTGATATGACTGAAGTTTGAATGACTATTAGATAGGGATCATAATCAAGAGATAGGAGTGATCCCAGATATTATTTGACCTATCAATAATTCAGTATCAAAGAGATGTCCTTTGGATAATATTTCACTAATGATGACCAAGAAATACATGTCAACCAGGTTTTGAAGCAGTTTTTAGATAATAAGGAAGTAACATTTACAGTTCCACTTACCGGAAACTTGTGGTTAGCTTAAAGACAGGTTTAAGGAAGCTTGCATATGAAATTTACGGCTCATTGCAATATTTCACTAACACTATGGTCAAACTGTGGTCGGTCAGTTGTCAACTGGCAGGATGTGCAGGAAATGTGCAGGAAGCTGCCGGTGCCCACAGCAGCTTGTGGTCAAGTTACATGAACATGACTCAGCTGTCACATGCTGGTGACCATTTAAACACAACCTACAAATTTTCCTATAAAAATACACCGGACTCGTTTAATGTTAGGGAAACCTTCCAGGACATTGAAGTGTACGTACGCACTGTTCCTGTGATGCAAGATGCCATGATGTTGATTCCTTTATCATTAACTCGAGTTCCCTCCGATGTGAAAGGATTGCTACAACAAACGGTAATGTTGATGCATATTTCTGTTATTATATAAGATTCTAAATGCCTATGTACCATTAACTATTCATGTGCTATTAAAATAAATAGTATCTTGCTATAAAGAATATTAGTATTCGTGCCTGATTAGGATATCAGTGAGCGCTTCGTAAGTACGGGCTTTCAGCCCCCTTTTTAGTAGAATTTAGCAAGACAGCTCCTGTGCTGCGAACCGCGGTGCTGCGCGGCCATCATGAAAATGTCAGAGGTGCAGGCTTCAAATAATAGCGCCCCCAGAGTCGGTGCATGCGCAGAATGGAGCTCTCATCTCAAGATGTCATCTGCACACGCTCCGCCTCTGGTCCATTGATCTCCCAGCAGTGGCCTTAAGGAAAATGGTGTCCAGAGGTTGTGCATGTGCAGATGAGATCTTGGTTGGTCATTGAGCTGAGAGCTCAATCTGTCCATGCGCTGACTACGGGCACCATTTCTGTGAAGCCAGCACTGCCTACAGTTTCTGGATGTTGCCTCCCTCACAGCACCCGAAGTGAGCATTTGGGACACCCGCTGCACCGCCCACATCATCGCCCTACTCCACCACCACCCCTGCCTCCCACCGCCCCGTTGAGACACCATCAGATTATAACATCCCTTTTTTTTACTTTTTTTCTCTAAATTTGGGGAGCATTTTATAATCTAGTGTGTTTTAGAAACTAAACAATAAGGTATATAATATTTTTGTCTGTTGTATTCACACGGGTGTGTGTTTTGTGTTCTGGTCAGATCTGTGCCTTGTCAAAATTCTTTCTCTGAGCTCTTTGGACAGTTTCTTTGACTTCATGATTTATATTTGGTCTGACATACACTGTGAGTTGTGAGGTCTTATAAAGACAGGTGTGCGCCTTTCCAAAGTAAGTCCTATCAGTTTAATTAAACACAGCTGGACTCCAATGAAGGAGTAAAACCATCTCAAGGAGGATGACAAGGAAATGGACAACATGTGACTTAAATATGAGTGTCTGAGCAAATGGTCTGAATACTTATGACTATGTGATAGTTCCATTTTTTCTTGTTTAATAAATTTGAAAAACTGTCTACACTTCTGTTTTTTTCTGTCAAGATGGGTTGCAGTGTACAATAATGAGAAAAAAATGACCTTTTTTGAATTTACCAAATGGCTGCAATGAAACAAAGAGTGAAAAATTAAAAGGGGTCTGAATACTTTCCATACCCACTGTAAAACAAGCATTCCATTGGTCATTTAACATTACATTATTGATTGGTTAAATTTCAATCTGCTATTATGATTGGATCTTCATTTCAAATTAATACGTTCTTTGTTTTGTATAATCCGGGCATGCTGCCAAAGAAGGGGGATATCTAACTTGTAAACCTTTATTTATGAGAAATGGAACATCACATTATTCTTAGTGAGAAGTTCTGATAATGTGTCTTTTTTAAGCTTACATTTTAGTAATGTGTCTTTTTCAAAGTTAATGCACATAGCTAGATCCACCTGTTCAGAAATACAAACAGTATTCATACAGTAAAGGGGGCTTTACACTCTACGATATCGTTAATGTTTTGTCGTCGAGGTCAAGTTGTTAATGACGCACATCCAGCGTCATTAATGATATCGCAGCGTGTAATACTTACCAGCGACCTCAAAAATGGTGAAAATCGTTCACCATGGAGAGGTCGTCCCAAACTCAAAAATCGGTAAGGGTTGTTTAGCGTTGTGGTTCATCGCTCATGCGGCAGCACACATCGCTATGTGTGACACCGCATAAGCGAGGACCGTCTCCTTACCTGCCGCCGGCCGCAATGCAGAAGGAAGAGCTGGGCGGGATGTTTACATCACGCTCAGCTCCGCCCCTCCACTTTCATTGGCCGGCCGCTTAGTGACGTTGCGGTGACGTCGCTGTGATGTCGAACATCCCTCCCCCTTGAAGGAGGGATTGTTCGGCAGTCACAGCGACGCCGCCGACCAGGTAAGTATGTGTGACGCTGCGTAGCGATAATGTTCGCTACGGCAGCGATCACAAACAATCGCATGCGCAACGGGGGCGGGTACTTACACGCTCGCTATCGCTACAAATTGCTAGCGATATCGCTAACGTGTAAAGCCCCCTTGAGTCTTCAGAAAATACATTTCTTAAAGCCATATTGTCATTTTCAAGAAGGAAGTTACCATTGTAGCGCCCCTAAGACCCTCAGGGCACTACAAGAAACTGCATCTGTCGCGGGCGGGGAGGGGACGCTGTGCTCACCATGCTCGGGTCCGGCACTGCTGCTGCTTCGCTTGCTGCTCGGTGGCTCGAGCGGTGGGCCGGATCCGGGGACTCGAGCGGCGCTCCTCGCCCGTGAGTGAAAAAGGGAATGGTTTTGGGGATTTACTGTCCTTGACGCCACCCACGGTTGTGGTGAGGTTGTGACACCACCGCTGCTCTGGACGGGGATCCCGGGAGCGATGACAGGGAGCAGCTTAGATGTTGTTTTTCCCCTCCGTGGGTAGGGGGGTTGGTTGTCCCGGGGCCCGGTGAGGGAGGAATGCCAGGTGGGTTATGGGGCCTGGTGAGGTGCAGGGTCGCGGGGGCAGCGTGGTGCCGCACGGCATGGTGGTACTCACTCAGCCAATGATGAATGCAAAGTCTCCGGTAAAACAAACGGCTGGATGGACAGGTCCCACAGAAGGCTGCGGTGGTTCTTCTCCCGGTAGGTTGGCGGTGACTGCCTTTCCCTGCACCTGTGTTATGTTCTCGGTTCTGATGGCTTCCCACCGGTAACCCGCTCCCCAGCTTGGATGGATGCTGAGGGAGCCCCTTTTGCCCTCAGGCTCTGGCCCTGGGAACTGTAGCCTTGGCGGTGACTGTATTTCCCTTCACGGTTTGAGCGGTTGCCTTCAATCAGGCCTTGACTGCTGAGAAATCCCGGAGGTTCCCTTCGCTAACGGATTTGACCGGTTTTACGGCGACTCCAAGCCTGGTCGGAGTCCGTAGGCCCTGCCGAATGGTGCTGGCTTCTCTTCGCTTCCCGATCTGGTACCGGCAGGCCACCGCCCGTCCCCGGTCCTTACGGTTCACGTCAATCAGCCCCTCCTGCAGACGGTCACCACCGTCTGCTAACCTTGCTGTATGTGCCCGGTCCACGCACCCGGACACGGTCAGTCTTCTCCACTACCACTTCACTCTTCAACTCTCCAACTACTCTGCACTACTCTGCACTACTCTGACTTCCTTTTTCCGCCTCCAGAACTGTGAACTCCTCGGTGGGTGGGGCCAACTGCCTGGCTCCACCCCCTGGTGTGGACATCAGCCCCTGGAGGGAGGCCTAACCGGGGTGCCTAACCGGGGTGTGGGGTGTGTTGTTGCAGTACCTGTGACGTCCTGGCTTGTCCAGGGCGCCACACATCCTCTAGGGGATGCAGGCCCTACCCCCTGGGACCTGGAGTACCAGTGCCGATTTCACCAAAACACAATCTAAATCCTAGTTCTCCTCTCCACACTGGGCATAGAGGGTTAACCATGTAAGGGGATGGTCGCCATGGGTATAGCCAGCCTGGTGGGAGGAGTCAGTCAGTCAGTAGTGAGGAGAGAGTAGAGTACCACACAGGAGAGGTGTGCGGATGTGCCTGAGCTGGGTCTGTGTAACGTTGACCCCGGGGGCACAGGAGGTCGCCAGGACGGGTACTGGAGATACTGCTGAGGCCGGAGCACACATGGGGCACAGGGCCCTAAGTTAAGCGCAAGTTTTAGACTGTTTGGCAAATACCTGCCTGGTGAGGACACCTTCACAGACTTCACCAAACCAAATAATCCGGGGGCATCAGCAGTAAACTAGGATCGGGGGTCGGACACTTACCTCCCCGCAGGGTCCACACTGCCTGCCATATGGAGAAGGAGACTGAACCCCACAAGAGACAGTCGGGGTCCCCACACACTCCACGCTACGGGGACTCAATCTACAGAGAGTGCCGGGGACAGAGCAACCTGGGTCACTACATTGGCACTGGTCCTCCAAAGGACCTGAACCAGCAACCCCTGGGTCCACAGTGAGAAGAGACTATTAAAGACAACCTGGTGTGGTCTCTATTATTGCACCACTACATCTCCCAGGCACAGCCCTACCTGCGGAGGGCTTACCATCACAGCTGCCACTACAACCAGCCCTGGGAGTACCCACATTGAGCAGCGGCGGTTCTCCATCCTTAACCGCAAGCTGCATGTGGCGTCACATGACCAAAACTCTTATCTCCCCTGTAAATTCCCCCCATTAACAAAAGTGGCCCAGAGCACGGGACCGGGCAACAGCCACCAGAGCCAGAGTGACAATCCCATTTGTTACTGCCCGGGACCGAGTACCCCCTTCTCTGGGTGCTTCACCATCGTACAATCATATAGAGTAATAACATAATATAGATTGGAGTGCCAGAGATTGTATTATTACATACTCTGGCAATCACCTGGGAGATATATGACTTTCTGGATTACCAGAAGCCCCTGAGGAAACTTGGTAAATTTGCTTGTTTTTTTCCCACCAAATATTTGCTCAAGAGTGTGGGAAAATTTTGTCAGGCATCATTCAGATATTTGGAAAGCAGACATATTTTTCAGGTTGTTTTACACCTGTGAGTCCTGGCTAGAGATGAGTGAACCCAAGGTTTGGTTTTTGAACCAAACACCAACTTAAAAAAACAGAAGTTGGGTTCGTAGTTCGAATGCTTTACATACGAACTTAACTCGCGTGAGCATTGCGGAGCTTAGGTACACTTGGTGCTCAGCCCTGTGTGAGCCACTTTCAGTGTTTGAACAGAGCGCACTGGGGGTAATAACAGTGTGATTAGATGTAGTGTGTAACAAAAAAAAATATGAAAAAGCCTGCCCACCTTCTCCCGAAAATGATCTGATAATGGCTATGGCTGGCTGTATGTGGCAGAGACTCAAACTGACAATTAGTGATTCTGAACCTCCTGCCAGAGAACCAAACCTCCATCAGTGGCGTAACTAGAGTTTGATGGGCCCCGGTGCAAACTTTGGACCTGGGCCCCCCCAACCGTACGCGACACTCAGCTCTTTCCTGCAGCACCCAGGTTTCCCATGATCTGAAATCTCTCTTTCTATCTGCAGCTTTCCAATGTTCTGCTATCCACCTTGTCCTCATCATGTACCTTCCCCATGCTCTGCTATACATCTTTCCCTCAGCACCCAGCTTTCCCATGATATCAGAGCATGAGAAAGCTGGGTGCTGAGGTGTTGAGGGAAAGAGCCTCTTTTGCTCAGCACAAAACTTTCCCATGCCATGCTTTATCTTTGTCCCCCTCGTATATAGTTATCCAAATACTATAATGACCCCACATAGCCTTCTATATAGTATAATGGGTCCCACATAACCCTTCATATATTATAATGCACCAGTATAAATGCTCCCTTAGATCCAGGTACCTTATTGGTGACTTCTTCTCAGATTGTAATGGTCTCATCCCATTCTTCTTCATCTGGTCCAGATGCCATGATGACCTTGGACATCCACAACTCGTCTCCCCAGACTTCCATCATCTCTGGTTTTCCACAGCATATCCTAACACGATGCCATGAAAAATAACAGTGTCATTATTACACCTAAATAAAAAATATGCATACATGCTGTGCACTAAATAACCGATATACTGTGCACCTGAAAAAAATTCTCCCACTATGCCCCTGACAAAAAGTGACCCCACATTGCCCCCCTTATGATACATGGCCTCCACACTGTCCCACTCATATACTATGACCACTGCACCATCCCTCCAGCATGAATTATGGCCGCCACACTGTCTTTCCTTATGAAAAATATCTGTAAAACCATCCCATCTCATTAACCCCTTCACCCCGGGCAATTTTCCATTTTTGTTTTTTGCGCCCTTCTTTGAAGGACCGAAACTTATTTATTTTTCTGTCAATCTTGCCATATGAGGACTTATTTTTTGCGGGACGAGTTGTACTTTTAAATGAAACTATAAGTTTTACCATATAATGTGCTGGAAAATGGCAAAAAAATTCCAAGTGTGGAAAAATTGCAAAAGAAAGTGTGATTGCACGATTGTTTTTAGGATATTTTATTCACAGTGTTCACTATATGGTAAAACTGATGTGTGGGTGTGATGCCTGAGGTTGGTGCAAGTTTGGAGACACCAAACATGTATAGGTTTACTGTTATCTAAGGGGTTAAAAAAATCAGATGTTTGTCCAAAAAAGTTGCGCATTTTTTGCGCCAGTGATGGCTTCATTTTTGCGTCTCGAGCTGATGTTTTTAACCGTACCAGTTTTGGGCAGATGCTACATTTTCATCGCCTGTTATTGCATTTTGCACAAAATTTATGGTGACCTAAAAATGTAATTTGGCATTTGGATTTTTTTGCCGCTACGCAGTTTACCAATCAGATTAATTGATATTACATTTTGACAGATCGGGCGTTTCTGAACGCAGCAATACCAAATCTGTGTATTTTTTTAACTCTTTAATTTTTAATGGGGCGAATGGGGAGGTGACTTGAAGTGTTTTTTTATTTTTTTTTTATATATATATATATATATATATATATATATATATTATATATATATTTTACTAGTCCCCCTGCTGCATTGCTCTGATCTGCAGTAAAGCTGCTCTCCTCTAAAGGGGGTGTTACATGCAGCGATATTGCTAGTGATATCGCTGGTGAAAGCACCCGCCCCCGTCGTTTGTGTGTCACGGGCAAATCGCTGCCTGTGGCGCACGATATCGTTAGGAGCCGTCACACGGACTTACCTGCCTAGTGACGTCGCTTTTGCCGGCGAACCGCCTCCTTTCTAAGGACGTCACTAAGCGGCTGCCCAATATAAGCGGAGGGGCGGAGATGAGCGGCCCGAACATCCCGCCCACCTCCTTCCTTCCTCATTGCTGGCGGCCGCAGGTAAGGTGATGTTCCTCGTTCCTGCGATGTCACATGTAGCGATGTGTGCTGCCTCGGGAACGACGAACAACCTGCGTGTTCAACAATCAACGATTTTTTAAAAAGGAACGACGTGTCAACAATGGACAATAAGGTGAGTATTTTCCATCATTAACGGTCGTTCCTTGCTGTCACACGCAATGACGCCACTAACGATGCCGGATGTGCGTCACAGAATCCGTGACCCCGGCGATATATCGTTAGAAATGTCGCTGCGTGTGATGGGGTCTTTACACACGGTGGTCTGCCAGGTACAAGAGGAACTGACTCATGATAGCTACAGGAGTCATCACAAGACTCTGTGCTACCATGACAACCATCGGCTCTACATGATTATGTCACGTGGATTCCGATTCTGCTGGGTAAGTGAGAGCTTACCGCGGCTGGGATGTACAGCGCGCTGTGACATTGACAGCACGGTGTAAGGGGTTAACAGGCATGGGTGGAGAGTGGATCCACTCATGCCTGATAGCCGCACATGTCAGCTGTTCAAATCAGCTGACATGTGCGGAACTTCCCGCTGGCTGTCCGCAGCAGCTGCCAGTGAGTATACCGACATGAGGTAAGACCTGCGATATACAGTATGCAATGGCTCCACACAGTTACATCTTCCGTGCCCCTCGCCACATGGCCCCCTCTCCATATTGTGCCCCCTTTTCACACCGTACAGCCTCCACAATGTGCCCTCACATTGTCCTTCATATACTGCTCCCCTCATACTGTGGCCTCATACTGTCCTTACTGCCTCGCATAATATGCCATCACTTTGTATACGGCGTGAACACCCCTATTCCCTCTCCCACACTCTACAGTAAAAGTCCCTTAAATCTCCAGCTCCACGTTATCCCTCATCTTCACCTCCTTTGTGGTGCTCTATCCCACACACCCTGCTCCCCATGCAGCCTGAACCCCCATATCACACACACTACACCCCTATATCCCACACACCCTGCACCCCCATATCACACACACTACACCCCCATATTTCACACACTCTGCTCCCCATACCTGCACCCCCCATATCACACACACTACACCCCCATATGTCACACACCCTGCTCCCTATACAGCCTGCATTCCCCATATCACACACAGTACACCCCCATATGTCACACACCCTGCTCCCCATACAGCCTGCACCACTAATATCACACACACTTCACTGTTACATCTCGTGGCTCTCCTGAGGCAAGGACTGAGGCAGTCTCCCATTCCTTGCCTGCCACGAGCACTCCTGCTCAGCAGCGCCGAAGGTCTGCCAGACTGCGCAGTGTGCAGGAGATACCTTCTCAGAGAGGCAGCAGAAGGGTGACACCTAGTGGTTCTCCTGTTACAAGGAGTGAAGCGGTCTCCCATTCCTGGCCTGCCACAGACTCTCCTGCTCAGCGGCCCCGAAGGTCTGCGAGGCTGCGCAATGTGCAGAGGTTTACTGCTCAGGGAAGCAGTGAGATTCCCGTTATCTCTCCACATTGTGAGACTGAGGATCCCGCCTCTATTTCCCAGAGGCAGGAGGGTGAGCATGTGCAATGCGTGGTGGGTCCTGATTCGCTCACTGACGTCACACGGCTTGATGACAAGGCTGGTGACGTGGTGAATCCTGACTGGCCAGGCTGGGACATCGTGGACCCTGATTGGGTCAAGTCCGTCATCTCCGCCTCGCGCCCGCCCTCGGGTGGAGCTGCACCTCCTTAAAAGCTCCCCCTGCCATCATGGCGGCGCGCGACCGTCCTTCTATGTTTGGATGTCTGGCAGCGTGCTGCCACGCCACTGCTCAGGCATTACTGTCTCTTGTGGGCTTGGCCCTTGCTGCTCCAGCAGTACCTCGTTTGCAGGCCGTGTTCCTGCCTTGCTGCTCCGGCAGTACCCCCGTCAACAGGCCGTGTTCCTGTCCCAGGTGAGCTCCTCAAGTCTCCATTGGACTCACCTGGTTATTGAAAGCACACGTGCGTGGGCACCTCTGTGCTACCCTCGTGCCATATTCTCGTGACTTCCACTGGCACACGTGCGTGGGCACATCTGTGCTTCCCCGTGCAACAGGTACACCGAGCCGTGAGATCTGTGCCATACAACCCTCACGAGTTAGGGCAGATCGGTGTACATAGATCGTCTGTGACATTCCAGACGATCGCTAGCAGCAACCCGCTCACTCTTCACCCACCATAGCGGCGGTCCCTTACACCGCACAGTGGACCTTGACCGGCGGAAGCAGTCCATTTCCCATCTTGGCACGCTTCCCCGGGTCCCCCTCGTAACACTTCACCCCCATATGTCACACACCCTGCCCCACATATCTCACACTGCCTGTACCCCAATTTACCCCTCTCAAACACTCTGCACCCCTTCACATCCTTCAGTTCCAGTCTGCACCCCTCATATGCCACTCACCCCCCCTCCCCTAATCCTCCTCATGTCCCCTCTTTTCTCATTACCAGTCATGTGTCCAAATCTCCTTCAGGAATCAGTATCTTCTTGCTTTCTGCCCGGCAAACCTGTGTCTCCTCCCACACAGTCACATGAGCATGACATCATCGCAAGTCCTGGCAGGATGGATTCCGTCTTCTGTGCAGGAGCACTTCTGCTCTGCCGCTGGTCAGAAACGTCTGGTGGGCGTCTCCAGGTCAGGGGCCCCTCTTCCCCCTGCTGACACTGAGCCCCCCTGACTCACAGGCCGGCCCCCTGGCGGTCGCGTGGTCGGCCACTGAAAAGCGTATCTCCTCTCTTACAGAGAGGAACCGGCTCTGCAGAGCGGCTGCCGGGCCCCTATAACCCTGTGGGCCCGGTTTCAGTGGTGACCTCTGCGACCGCGGTCGTTACGCCCCTGTCTCCAATGATTTGCTTATCTCTAGTT
Source organism: Anomaloglossus baeobatrachus (assembly GCF_048569485.1). NCBI lineage: Eukaryota > Metazoa > Chordata > Amphibia > Anura > Aromobatidae > Anomaloglossus > Anomaloglossus baeobatrachus. The sequence goes on along the minus strand of NC_134354.1, from coordinate 174,814,080 downwards.
CTGGCTTTACTGTAACTCTGATTACTCACAGTCAAACTAACATCATTAGACCCATAGTTGGAAAATGCTTTGAAGCCTGAGAATGACCCTCTTTGTGATGTCTAAAGGCACCCATACATGTTAGATGGCTGTCAGTTAAATGGTCTTTAATTCGACAGCTGTCTCTCCCAACTCCATTATACACAGGAATGCCTTGCTTGGATCACATTTTTATATTTTGAGAATGGAGTAAGCCAGCGCCAAGTCCATCTATCAGAAAATTCATTGTCTGTAGAATACAAGGATCTGGTGTTTGTATTCCAACCTCACTGTCCACATCTTCCTCAACATCATCTGTAGAGAGAGTCGGGTGGCCCTGTACACATTAGATGGTCACCTGACTCTGCTAAAGTGTGTATGGGGATCTTAAGACTGTTACGATCTGGAAATGTATACTTTGTCAATTATTATATGTTATAATTCTCAATTGTTTGTAGTTGTGGAATTTATTTCTCTAAGCTCTGGTTTTGTGTCAAGGTTACATACTTTCTGAGTTGATGCTCTGGATTTTTGCTTTCTATTCTTTTGATGGATGCCAGACTAATGAGATTTCAAGACTGTTGAATGCCAAACTATTAGAAAGAAACCACATTATTGTAGATTTATATTTACTCTTCGGGACTGTGCCAAAGAAGAAGAATGAAAAATACCTTTGCAAATCTCAAAGACCAATAAAGAAGTGGACACAGAAAAAGAAAAAACTAGTAAATATACAGTGCCTACAAGTAGTATTCAACCCGCTGCAGATTTAGCAGGTTTACACATTCGGAATTAACTTGGCATTGTGACATTTGGACTGTAGATCAGCCTGGAAGTGTGAAATGCACTGCAGCAAAAAAGAATGTTATTTCTTTTTTTATTTTTTTTTTTTAAATTGTGAAAAGTTTATTCAGAGGGTCATTTATTATTCAACCCCTCAAACCACAAGAATTCTGTTTGGTTCCCCTAAAGTATTAAGAAGTATTTCAGGCACAAAGAACAATGAGCTTCACATGTTTGGATTAATTATCTCTTTTTCCAGCCTTTTCTGACTAATTAAGACCCTCCCCAAACTTGTGAACAGCACTCATACTTGGTCAACATGGGAAAGAAAAAGGAGCATTCCAAGGCCATCAGAGACAAGATCGTGGAGGGTCACAAGGCTGGCAAGGGGTACAAAACCTTTTCCAAGGAGTTGGGCCTACCTGTCTCCACTGTTGGGAGCATCATCCGGAAGTGGAAGGCTTATGGAACTACTGTTAGCCTTCCACGGCCTGGACAGCCTTTGAAAGTTTCCACCCGTGCCAAGGCCAGGCTTGTCCGAAGAGTCAAGGCTAACCCAAGGACAACAAGGAAGGAGCTGCGGGAAGATCTCATGGCAGTGGGAACATTGGTTTCAGTCAATACCATAAGTAACGTACTCCACCGCAATGGTCTCCGTTCCAGACGAGCCCGTAAGGTACCTTTACTTTCAAAGCGTCATGTCAAGGCTCGTCTACAGTTTGCTCATGATCACTTGGAGGACTCTGAGACAGACTGGTTCAAGGTTCTCTGGTCTGATGAGACCAAGATCGAGATCTTTGGTGCCAACCACACACGTGATGTTTGGAGACTGGATGGCACTGCATACGACCCCAAGAATACCATCCCTACAGTCAAGCATGGTGGTGGCAGCATCATGCTGTGGGGCTGTTTATCAGCCAAGGGGCCTGGCCATCTGGTCCGCATCCATGGGAAGATGGATAGCACGGCCTACCTGGAGATTTTGGCCAAGAACCTCCGCTCCTCCATCAAGGATCTTAAGATGGGTCGTCATTTCATCTTCCAACAAGACAACGACCCAAAGCACACAGCCAAGAAAACCAAGGCCTGGTTCAAGAGGGAAAAAATCAAGGTGTTGCAGTGGCCTAGTCAGTCTCCTGACCTTAACCCAATTGAAAACTTGTGGAAGGAGCTCAAGATTAAATTCCACATGAGACACCCAAAGAACCTAGATAACTTGGAGAAGATCTGCATGGAGGAGTGGGCCAAAATAACTCCAGAGACCTGTGCCGGCCTGATCAGGTCTTATAAAAGACGATTATTAGCTGTAATTGCAAACAAGGGTTATTCCACAAAATATTAAACCTAGGGGTTGAATAATAATTGACCCACACTTTTATGTTGAAAATTTATTAAAATTTAACTGAGCAACATAACTTGTTGGTTTGTAAGATTTATGCATCTGTTAATAAATCCTGCTCTTGTTTGAAGTTTGCAGGCTCTAACTTATTTGCATCTTATCAAACCTGCTAAATCTGCAGGGGGTTGAATACTACTTGTCGGCGCTGTATGTCCTTTATACAATTAGTGGTCTGCACAAGTACATGCAGGATATAATACAATCCTCAGCATTGAAATTGCAACAAGACAATGGAAAAGTAATGGAATTATACTTGTTCCCCATTGAGCACATCTTGGATGTCATTGGTTGGCAATTGATTACGAAGCTCCTCAGACAGACAGCCATTAGTTACTTCATTGATAACAGCTAAGGCATGTAAGTGTGTGTATTCAGCCCCTTGTGCTCAAATTCAATAATGAATAAATCAATATATCTTGAACATTTTGTTTCCATGTTTTCATAATTTTCATATCATTAACATGTCTATTGATCATGTGATTTCATGTGATTTCCACAATGTTTCCTTTTTGGTATTGCAATTTCTATATTGAGGAATGTATATTCACAGGGTGCAAAAAAAAATGTCTAAAAAAAAAAAGTGTAAATTTAAAGGGGTTCGTCACTACTTTACATGTCACTTTCATGTTGATTGTCACGCCCCAGGGCAGTCAGGCTGCTCAGATCTGGCCTGTCCATGGCTCGAGGGGTACCAGATCCGGGGGCACCATCGACCAGTTTTAAATTAAAAATAAAAATAAAATAAAAGTCCGACAACGCCACTCACGGTTTGCGGCCAGGGATGATAGGGTCGCCACTACGGTTTCCCACTGGGGATGATGGATGGGGCAGCATGGATGGTGGAGCCCTCCACGAGCAGGGCTTTCCCCCAGGGGTAGATTAAGGGTTAACGTGGAGGCACGTGGCAATAAGTCAGTCCAGACAGAGAGGGCAGTTTGATGGTGTTTACTCACTGGTTCGATGCCCTAAGACATACTGGATTCCAGGTGCGCCCAAGTCCTGAAGGCTGTGCCTGCCAACCTCCTGTGTATGTGGGTCCTCCCTGATGTGGAGCACTTGGAAGTCCTCCTGGTGTCTGGGTCCTGCCGCCGGCGGCTTGGACTATTTAAGGGAATATATCCCGGCTCCCTCTTTGCTGCTGATGCCTCAGACGTTAGTGGTGACAGATGAGTCCTGTAAACCCACCCGCCTGGCAGAGTTAACAGATGGCTTGAAGTCCTTGTCTGTTCTGGGATCTGCAACCCGTGCATGCAAAAGTACTGTGAGCCCTGGATGTAGTGATGAGCGAGTACTAAAAAGCTCGGGTGCTCGAAGCTCGGGCCGAGCCTCCCAAGATACTCGTGTACTCGGCCCGAGCAACGAGCCCAATGTTATCCTATGGGAGACCCGAGTATTTTTGTGAAATGACCTCCCGGCAGCATGGAGAAACCCTAAAAATGTCACAAAAGTCTCAGAAGAGTGCTCAAATGACATGGCAACAGCATGGGGAAGACCCCTTGAAGCATTTATCACTCAAAAGTCACAGCTGTGAACAATTTTGTCCGCGTTTTACGCCATTTTTACGGACTCACCAGAAAACCTTCCAAAATGACCCCAAAATGATTTTTCATGGCGGAAATGTTAAGGGCACATACCCAATAGTGAGATAGATCTGGTGTATGTTACTTTTTGAGATCAATACATGAAAGATTTTACGTGAAAACATTGTGTGGCACTCCGATGTCCCTGAGAAGAGACGTACATGAAGGCCTCTTGAGTCTAATGTGCCCATTTTGAGGAAGTGAGTCTTTGTAGTATTTTCCTTTGCCAGGGCAGTCCTAAATTGTGAGGTTCACCAATGCCCCTGCATACAGACGTGCATGAGGGCCTCAAAACATTAAGTGTCCATTGTCAGGAAGTGGGTGTATTATAGTATAGCCCTTAGGCAGGGCAGCCAAAAATTGGGAGGCTCCACATTGTCCCTGGGTAGAGACGTGCATGATGGCCTTTAAACCTGAAGTGCCCATTGTAAGGAAGTGGGTCTATTTCAGTATAGCCCTTTGCCAGGGCAGCCAAAAATTGGGAGGCTCCACATTGTCCCTGGGTAGAGACGTGCATGAGGGCCTCAAAACATTAAGTGTCCATTGTCAGGAAGTGGGTGTATTATAGTATAGCCCTTAGGCAGGGCAGCCAAAAATTGGGAGGCTCCACATTGTCCCTGGGTAGAGACGTGCATGATGGCCTTTAAACCTGAAGTGCCCATTGTAAGGAAGTGGGTCTATTTCAGTATAGCCCTTTGCCAGGGCAGCCAAAAATTGGGAGGCTCCACATTGTCCCTGGGTAGAGACGTGCATGAGGGCCTCAAAACATTAAGTGTCCATTGTCAGGAAGTGGGTGTATTATAGTATAGCCCTTAGGCAGGGCAGCCAAAAATTGGGAGGCTCCACATTGTCCCTGGGTAGAGACGTGCATGATGGCCTTTAAACCTGAAGTGCCCATTGTAAGGAAGTGGGTCTATTTCAGTATAGCCCTTTGCCAGGGCAGCCAAAAATTGGGAGGCTCCACATTGTCCCTGGGTAGAGACGTGCATGAGGGCCTCAAAACATTAAGTGTCCATTGTCAGGAAGTGGGTGTATTATAGTATAGCCCTTAGGCAGGGCAGCCAAAAATTGGGAGGCTCCACATTGTCCCTGGGTAGAGACGTGCATGATGGCCTTTAAACCTGAAGTGCCCATTGTAAGGAAGTGGGTCTATTTCAGTATAGCCCTTTGCCAGGGCAGCCAAAAATTGGGAGGCTCCACATTGTCCCTGGGTAGAGACGTGCATGAGGGCCTCAAAACATTAAGTGTCCATTGTCAGGAAGTGGGTGTATTATAGTATAGCCCTTAGGCAGGGCAGCCAAAAATTGGGAGGCTCCACATTGTCCCTGGGTAGAGACGTGCATGATGGCCTTTAAACCTGAAGTGCCCATTGTAAGGAAGTGGGTCTATTTCAGTATAGCCCTTTGCCAGGGCAGCCAAAAATTGGGAGGCTCCACATTGTCCCTGGGTAGAGACGTGCATGAGGGCCTCAAAACATTAAGTGTCCATTGTCAGGAAGTGGGTGTATTATAGTATAGCCCTTAGGCAGGGCAGCCAAAAATTGGGAGGCTCCACATTGTCCCTGGGTAGAGACGTGCATGATGGCCTTTAAACCTGAAGTGCCCATTGTAAGGAAGTGGGTCTATTTCAGTATAGCCCTTTGCCAGGGCAGCCAAAAATTGGGAGGCTCCACATTGTCCCTGGGTAGAGACGTGCATGAGGGCCTCAAAACATTAAGTGTCCATTGTCAGGAAGTGGGTGTATTATAGTATAGCCCTTAGGCAGGGCAGCCAAAAATTGGGAGGCTCCACATTGTCCCTGGGTAGAGACGTGCATGATGGCCTTTAAACCTGAAGTGCCCATTGTAAGGAAGTGGGTCTATTTCAGTATAGCCCTTTGCCAGGGCAGCCAAAAATTGGGAGGCTCCACATTGTCCCTGGGTAGAGACGTGCATGAGGGCCTCAAAACATTAAGTGTCCATTGTCAGGAAGTGGGTGTATTATAGTATAGCCCTTAGGCAGGGCAGCCAAAAATTGGGAGGCTCCACATTGTCCCTGGGTAGAGACGTGCATGATGGCCTTTAAACCTGAAGTGCCCATTGTAAGGAAGTGGGTCTATTTCAGTATAGCCCTTTGCCAGGGCAGCCAAAAATTGGGAGGCTCCACATTGTCCCTGGGTAGAGACGTGCATGAGGGCCTCAAAACATTAAGTGTCCATTTTAAGGAAGTGGGTGTATTTCAGTATAGCCCTTAGGCAGGGCAGCCAAAAATTGGGAGGCTCCACGTTGTCCCTGGGTAGAGACGTGCATGAGGGCCTCAAAACATTGTTCCCATTGCAAAGGAGCGGGTCTCCTGTCGTTGTAATGTCCATTCTGCAAAGAATGGGCGAAAAAATTTACCACTGGGGGTATACCTGAAACAAAGACCTAACTATTGTAACGGTCATCATGATGGCGCATGAGGAGAAGGAGGAGCAGTCCAGCGATTATCCAAAGTCGAGAAGTGTACCCATGGGTGAGTGGAGGTACATGGCAAACTTTAAATTCCGCTCTCATTTGCTGGTGGTGTGGTGAAGTCTGGCCCAATCCAACCCTTGTTCATCTTTATCAGAGTCAGCCTGTCAGCATTTTCAGTTGACAGGCGGGTGCGTTTATCTGTAATGATTCCACCTGCGGCACTAAAAACACGCTCTGACAAAACGCTAGCAGCAGGGCAGGCCAGGACTTCCAAGGCGTAGAGAGCCAATTCATGCCACGTGTCCAGCTTGGATACCCAATAATTGTAAGGCACAGAGGAATGTCGGAGTACAGTTGTTCGATCTGCAAGGTACTCCTTCAGCATCTGGGCAAACTTAGGATTTCTTGTGGCACTACCCCGCACCTCAGGGGCTGTGGTACGTGAGGGGCTGAGAAAACTGTCCCACATCTTAAAGACTGTTCCCCTACCTCTGGCGGATTGGACTTGTGCCTCTCTCGGCTGTACGCCTCGGTTGTCCACTGATTCCTGACCTATGCCGCTAGCGTTTTGTGAGGGGAATGCTTTGCCTACTTCCGTGAGTATGGCCTTCCGAAACTGCTGCATTTTGGTTGACCTCTCATCCACGGGAATAAGAGACAAAAAGTTCTCCTTGTAGCGTGGGTCTAACAGTGTTACCAACCAGTAATGATTGTCGGCCAAGATGTTCTTAACGCGAGGGTCACGAGACAGGCAGCTTACCATAAAGTCAGCCATGTGCGCCAGACTCTTAACAGCCAGGACTTCAGTAGCCTGACCAACAAGATGACTGAACATGCTGTCCTCCTCCTCCTCCTCCTCCTCCTCCTCCTCATCTACCCTGTCCTCTGGCCAGCCACGCTGAATCGAGGATATGACTGGTGTGCATGTCATATCCTCAATTTGGCCGGAGAGTTGCTCCATGTCTTCATCCTCCTCCTCGTCATAGTCCTCCACTGCACGTTGTGATGAGACGAGGCTGGGCTGTGTGTTATCACCCACACCCACTACTGTTTCTTGCTGCAACTCATCGCGCTCCGCCTGCAATGCATCATGTTTGTTTTTCAAAAGGGACCGTTTTAGAAGGCAGAGTAGCGGTATGGTGACGCTAATAATGGCGTCATCACCACTCACCATCTTGGTGGAGTCCTCAAAGTTTTGGAGGATGGTACATAGGTCTGACATCCATCTCCACTCCTCAGGTGTTATGTGTGGAGTTTGACCCATTTCCCGACGGCTTAGGTGATGCAGGTACTCAACAACTGCCCTCTTCTGCTCACATATCCTGACCAACATGTGCAGAGTTGAATTCCAACGCGTGGGGACATCACACACCAGTCTGTGAGCCGGAAGATGCAAACGGCGCTGAAAGCCGGCAAGGCCGGCTGAAGCAGTAGGTGACTTTCGAAAATGTGCAGACAGGCGGCGAACTTTTACCAGCAGATCAGACAGCTCTGGGTATGACTTTATAAACCGCTGAACCACGAGGTTGAGCACATGGGCCACGCATGGAACATGTGTCAGCTGGCCTCGCCTCAAAGCCGCCACCAGGTTCCGGCCATTGTCACAAACGACCTTTCCTGGCTTTAGGTTCAGAGGTGTGAGCCAGTGATCTGCCTGCTGTTTCAGAGCTGTCCACAGCTCTTCTGCATTGTGGGGTTTGTCACCTATGCAGATTAGCTTCAGCACAGCCTGTTGCCGCTTCGCCGAGGCAGTGCTGCAGTGCTTCCAGCTTGTGACTGGTGTGGAGGGCACAGTGGATGAGGATGCGCAGGAGGAGGAGGAGGCTGAAGAGCATGACATTCCGGAGCTGTAGAGTGTGGGTGAAACACTGACTGAGGTAGGGCCTGCAAACCTTGGTGTGGGAAGGACGTGTTCCGTCCCTCGCTCAGACTGGGTCCCAGCTTCCACAATATTAACCCAGTGTGCCGTCAACGAGATGTAGCGGCCTTGCCCACAAGCACTTGTCCACGTGTCTGTGGTTAGGTGGACTTTGGGTGAAACAGCGTTGTTCAGGGCACGTGTGATGTTTTGTGACACGTGGTTATGCAACGCGGGGACGGCACACCGGGAGAAATAGTGGCGGCTGGGGACCGAGTAACGTGGGACAGCTGCCGCCATCAGGTCACGGAATGCTTCTGTCTCCACCAGCCTAAAAGGCAACATTTCCAGCGCAAGCAGTCGCGAAATGTTAGCATTTAGAACTGTGGCATGTGGGGTGTTGGCAGTGTATTTGCGCCTGCGTTCAAAGGTTTGCTGAATGGATAACTGAACGCTGCGCTGGGACAAGGACGTGCTTGATGATGGTGTTCTTTCTGCGTAGGCAACTGCAGGTGCAGGAGTGGAGGAGGCTTGTTCGCAGGCAGCATGGACAGAGGATTGGCTCGCATGCACAACCAGCGAAGACGTAGCAGTGACATCAGCAAGCACTGCTCCTCGACTCTGTTGTACTTCCCACAAAGTCGGGTGCTTGGCTGACATGTGCCTGATCATGCTGGTGGTGGTCAGGCTGCTAGTTTTGGTACCCCTGCTGATGCTGGCACGGCAGGTGTTGCAAATGGCCTTTTTTGAATCATCTGGATCCAACTTAAAAAACTGCCAGACTCGTGAAGACCTAACATTTGTACAGGCACCTTGTGTCGTCGTGTTGTTACGGGGAACGGTTGCCTGACTTCTGCCTGGGACCACCACCCTGCTTCTTACTGCCTGTTGTGATGCTACGCCTCCCTCCCCCTGTGCACTGCTGTCCTCGCTCTGCATATCCTCCTGCCAGGTTGGGTCAGTTACTGGATCATCCACCACGTCGTCTTCCTCTTCCGCACCCTGCTCCTCCTCCTGACTTGCTGACAATTGTGTCTCATCATCGTCCACCACTTGTTGAGACACGTTGCCAACTTCGTGAGAACGTGGCTGCTCAAATATTTGGCTATCTGTACAGACGATCTCCTCATGACCCACTTCAATATGAGCTGGCGAGAGGCCAGAATGTGTGAATGGAAACGTGAACAGCTCTTCCGAGTGTCCAAGTGTGGGATCATTAATGTCCGAGGAGGACGTGTACTCAGCCTGGTGGTAGGAAGGAGGATCAGGTTCAGAAATGTGCGGTGCAGTATCACGGCTACTGACACTTGACCGTGTGGAAGACAGAGTGTTTGTGGTGGTGCCAATCTGACTGGAAGCATTATCCGCTATCCAACTAACAACCTGTTGACACTGGTCTTGGTTCAAGAGCGGTGTACTGCTGCGGTCCCCAAGAATTTGGGACAGGACGTGCGAGCGACTAGATGTGGCCCTTTGTTGTGGCGAAATTAGAGCTTGCCCACGACCTCGGCCTCTGCCTGCACCACCATCACGTCCACTTCCTTGTTCCTTGCCAATGCCCTTGCGCATTTTGCAATGCTGTGCACTGCTGACGTGTATATTCACTACTTGTGCGTTATATCAAAGTTTCTGGAAATTGCACACCAGTGCACCTGTACGCTGCCACCAACAGGCACACACGTGCGGTTTTAAAAACCAAGCACGGACGCAATAATAACCTAACACAGGTTTTAGGAGCAAAAATTAAGAACTCTGACACTATCAGCCACTGCTGACTGACGTGTATTATACACTACACTTGTGCGTTATATAATAGTTTGGTAAACGCACACCAGTGCACCTGTACGCTGCCACCAACAGGCACACACGTGCGGTTTTAAAAACCAAGCACGGACGCAATAATAACCTAACACAGGTTTTAGGAGCAAAAATTAAGAACTCTGACACTATCAGCCACTGCTGACTGACGTGTATTATACACTACACTTGTGCGTTATATAATAGTTTGGTAAACGCACACCAGTGCACCTGTACGCTGCCACCAACAGGCACACACGTGCGGTTTTAAAAACCAAGCACGGACGCAATAATAACCTAACACAGGTTTTAGGAGCAAAAATTAAGAACTCTGACACTATCAGCCACTGCTGACTGACGTGTATTATACACTACACTTGTGCGTTATATAATAGTTTGGTAAACGCACACCAGTGCACCTGTACGCTGCCACCAACAGGCACACACGTGCGGTTTTAAAAACCAAGCACGGACGCAATAATAACCTAACACAGGTTTTAGGAGCAAAAATTAAGAACTCTGACACTATCAGCCACTGCTGACTGACGTGTATTATACACTACACTTGTGCGTTATATAATAGTTTGGTAAACGCACACCAGTGCACCTGTACGCTGCCACCAACAGGCACACACGTGCGGTTTTAAAAACCAAGCACGGACGCAATAATAACCTAACACAGGTTTTAGGAGCAAAAATTAAGAACTCTGACACTATCAGCCACTGCTGACTGACGTGTATTATACACTACACTTGTGCGTTATATAATAGTTTGGTAAACGCACACCAGTGCACCTGTACGCTGCCACCAACAGGCACACACGTGCGGTTTTAAAAACCAAGCACGGACGCAATAATAACCTAACACAGGTTTTAGGAGCAAAAATTAAGAACTCTGACACTATCAGCCACTGCTGACTGACGTGTATTATACACTACACTTGTGCGTTATATAATAGTTTGGTAAACGCACACCAGTGCACCTGTACGCTGCCACCAACAGGCACACACGTGCGGTTTTAAAAACCAAGCACGGACGCAATAATAACCTAACACAGGTTTTAGGAGCAAAAATTAAGAACTCTGACACTATCAGCCACTGCTGACTGACGTGTATTATACACTACACTTGTGCGTTATATAATAGTTTGGTAAACGCACACCAGTGCACCTGTACGCTGCCACCAACAGGCACACACGTGCGGTTTTAAAAACCAAGCACGGACGCAATAATAACCTAACACAGGTTTTAGGAGCAAAAATTAAGAACTCTGACACTATCAGCCACTGCTGACTGACGTGTATTATACACTACACTTGTGCGTTATATAATAGTTTGGTAAACGCACACCAGTGCACCTGTACGCTGCCACCAACAGGCACACACGTGCGGTTTTAAAAACCAAGCACGGACGCAATAATAACCTACTAACAGGTTTTTTTGGGGAGCGACAATTACAGTACAGACAAGTCAGACACTATCTGGACTGTTTTACACTGTGTACACCAGCCCCAGATATGAAGGCTGGTATACGGTCACCACTACCCTGCCTGCCTGCCTGCCTGTATACTGCTACAATAGTCCTGACAAGGACTCTTTTGGTCACTAGCCTGTATTCAGACCTGGCTATACCCTGCCTGTATATAGCAACAATAGTCCTGAGAAGGACTCTGCTACTGTACTCCGACCTGGCTATACCCTGCCTGCCTGTATACAACTAGAATAGTCCTGAGAAGGACTTTTGGTCACACTGTTTGCAGCCCTGCAACTGAAAAAGCTATAAAGGGCCGCAAAGCTTTCCCTGAATCAGCGACACTCTCCCTACACTCACTGTCAGAATAGCTGTGAGCAGAGCACAGCGCGCCGGCCGATATAAAGGCTCGGTGACGCTGTGCAGGCCGGCCAATCACTGCAATTCCACAACTAACAGGGCTGTGGCATTGCAGTGGTCTGCCAGCCAATCCCTGCATGAGGGCTGGCTCTCAAAAGAGCGCCAACATGCAGAAATGAAGACCACGAGTAAAGCACGAGTATCGCGAGATTACTCGGTCCCCGCCGAGCAGCCCGAGTACAGTGATACTCGTGCGAGTACCGAGTAGTGACAAGCATGCTCGCTCATCACTACCTGGATGTCCACTCCACAGGATCCCTCTGTCCTTGGAGCTTAGTCTCTCACTCTGCAGCTACTTTCCTCCTCTGAGTGGCTGTTCTTACTACTCAGGTATTTGCAGTGTCTTTCCTTCTTTCTATGTGTCTCAAGAGTCTCTAGTCTATCTTGACACCCTTCCTCTTTCACTGTCTACTGCAGACGAACTCCCCTGAGACTTCCCAGGTCACTTTCTCCTCCCCCAGGTCTGGTCTCTTCTTCCCAGTTGGCTGCCTGTTATCTCACAGTGCCCAGCCCTGTCATCTGGATAAGTGAGGCTCCCAGCCGGGTACATCGAGTGTAAATGTCCTGGTTTGCTAGTGTGTGTGTGTGTGTGTGTGTGTGTGTGTGTGTGTGTGTGTGTGTGTAGTGACTGGCACAGTCATGTAGGACCCGAGCTGTTACCTTGTTACCTTATTTTTGTGACACCTGGTTACCGCAGGGGCGTCACATTAATTATCTGCCATTGATAAGCACTTTACTAAATGCCTTGCTTTGCAAAAATCCTTCTGTAACCTGAGCTGCTTCGCTGATCACACAATCTCTGTCTGAGAATACTCTGATTTCCTGTGATGTCACATCAGATTCTCCTCAACTTCCTGGCTCTGGAAACTGACTTTTGGATGTTGTCTGCCATGTGGGTAGTCGTGGCTTGTCATGTAGGTTGCCAGGCATCCATTAAGCAGAGCTAACACTATTCCAGTGCATAGTGCTGATGACAAGATGTCTTGGCAAATGCAGTTCCCCATGCATAACTTTCCTTGTATCTGTATGTAAACAGCAGATTGTATAGAAATATGTACAGACACTGCTCTATACCATGTTTAATGATGTGTATGTGTCTGTGTGTGTGTGTGTGTGTATTACACATTATTTGTGTTTCTCCATTGTACTGTATCAGTGATCTGTCTGCAGCAGTCTCCTGAACTGAACACCATGCAAAGTCTGTGTGTGTGAAGCTGGGGGAGTATTAGGAGGGGATTGGCTGAATTAAAGGGGGTATACTCACTGTTAGAGATGAGCAAACCCCAATGGCTTGGCTCGCTGAGCCAAGTAAAGGGTGCGCTTGCGAGACTTTATCGAACTGAACACGAACTGAACCTGAGCCTTTATACCTTTAACTCGGATGACCTCCTGACGACAACCCCATGACACCCGGAAGCGCTGGTGTTGTGACAGTGTCACTAGAAAGTATTCTGAGTTCATTAGATACTCCAATGACCTCCTGTCACTGCACACACTGTTGGGTACTCACCGGCGATGCTGTTGCTTCTAGGTCCGCATGTCTACAGTGTGTAACATGTAAATTCCAGTAGATAAAAGGACCTTAGCTGACGTCATGCCCATGTGACCAGAGGGCCACCCATTCTGGTCACATGGGCATGACATCAGCAAAGGCTTCTGTCAATATAGCTGATACGAGGAAGCAACATTATTTTTCTAAGTCAACGTGGGCATGGAGTTGTTTATAATAGAAGCGGGGGTCTGGCGGTGAGTTTCCCAGACAGGGATGTCCACCATAATCACTGACAATGCCGTCCAGCGAGTGTGTGGCAGCCCGCACCTCCATGGCAGCACTGTCACAGTTAAAGTGCTGGCGGGTTGCGGGACACGGCCCCGCACTTTAACAGTGGTAGTGTCGGCAGGGGGGCAGTCACTACTAGACATCAGCGGTGATGGCACTCAGGTAAGTTGCGGTCACAGCACAAAGGTTCCCATGATCCTCCTTCCCTGAGTGATGTCACCGCTAATCACGGCTGGCCCACTGACAGCACTGCCACTGTTAAAGTGCAGAGCCATATCCCGCTACCCACCAGCCCTTCAGCACTGACAATGCAGTCCTCCATGCTGGCATTGTCACTTTTAAAGTGCTGGCGGAGTGCGGGACACAGCCCCACACTTTAAGTCAGAGTGCTTCAGGTCACCAGAGGTCATACCATGGGAATTTGGGTATGACCTATGAAGAACTGAGTGACGTCACTGTTGCCAGCCAGGTCCTTTTTAAACAGTGTTTCCTGGAGCTGGAGAGATCGTACATGTTTTTGGTCTCTCCAGGCTTGGATTTAGCAGACCAAGGACCGTTGTGGGGCCTAATGTGGATTATTTCGGACCAGGGTGTTTTGGGGTTAATAAAGTGGTGAAAGAGGGTGGTTTTGTATTTTATTAAAAATAAAGGATTTTTCTCTGTGTTTGTGTATTTATTTTTACTTATAAGATTAATGATGGTGGGTCTCATAGAAGACCCTTTTTCATAACTAATTCTGGGCTTTATAACAGCTGTGCACTGTTATTAATCCCTCATTACTCTGATTGCCACCACATCAGAGCAATCAGGATGAGCTGGGTAAAGTTCTGAGATTGTCGCATCTAATGGCTGCGACAATCTCGACCAGCTACAGGTTGCTATTTTTAGGCTGGGGGAGGCCTAATAACCATAGTCCTCCCCAGTCTGAGTATACCAGCCCCAGCTGTCAGGCTTTATCATGGCTGGGCATCAAAATTGTTTTGTTTTTTTAATTATTAAAAAAAAGTGCCACATGTGGTTTCTCTTATTTTGATACATAGCCAAGAGGAGTGTAGAGCTGGGGGCTTCACCCTGTAGCCTTATGCTTTACCTCTGCTGGGTATAAGAATAATCGGAGACCCTGTGCCAATTCTTTTATTTATTTATTTTTATACCATCATACTACTGATTCGCAGACCGGGCCTGTGATTGGTTGCAAGCAGACGCTGTGACACAGGCTGGGGACACGTCTGACTGCAACCAATCACAGACACCAGGCCAGCTGGTGGGCAAGGAAAGCAGTGCATATGAGATGAGCGGCACAGTAAGTGAAGGAGAGACTGCAAGAGCAGCGTACAGTGAATCAGTGAGTATGAAGTTCTTGCTCCTACCCCTTTGCGCCAGATTCCAAATGTATTTTTAGAAACATGGTGTTCATGTGAACACCGAACCAAACGCCTAGTTTTGAGTGTAATGCTTGTATTTGTCGAGCCTGAACAAACAAACTCAGGCTCTTACCTAACCTTAGGGGTACTTTGCACGCTGCGACATCGCTAGCCGATGATAGCGATGACGAGCACGATAGTACCCGCCCCGTCGCACATGCGATATCTTGTGATAGCTGCCGTAGCAAACATTATCGCTACGGCAGCTTCACACGCACTTACCTGCCCTGCGACGTCGCTCTGGCCGGCGACCCGCCTCCATCCTAAGGGGGCGGGTCGTGCGGCGTCACAGTAACGTCACATGGCAGGCGGCCAATAGAAGCGGAAGGGCGGAGATGAGCGGGACGTAAACATCCCGCCCACCTCCTTCCTTCCGCATAGCCGCTGGAGGCAGGTAAGGAGAAGTTCCTCGTCCTGCGGCTTCATACACAGCGATGTGTGCTGCCGCAGGAACGAGGAACAACATCGTACCTGTCGCTGAAGCGAAATTATGAAAATGACCGACACTACACAGATCACCGATTTACGACGCTTTTGCGATCGTTTATCGGTGCATCTAGGCTTTACACGTTGCGACGTCGTTACCGGCGCCGGATGTGCTTCACTTTCGATTTGACCCCGGCAATATTGCAGTAGCGATGTCGCAACGTGCAAAGTACCCCTTAATTTGGCGAGCCTTTATGGAACAGGTTCGCTCATCTCTACTCATTACAGCCCAGCAGAAGGCAAGTTGGGAAATGTAGTCAGAAGGGAGCAAAGGATGCTGAGAACAGAGCTGATGCCAGGGGACACTAAGTGAAGCATAATGACATTCAACTATATGGAAATAGCAGAAACAGTATATAGCGATCTTTAGAGGGATTATCCTTAAGCATTTATGATCAAAACAGTAATTGAGATAGAGTAGTGGACAGCCTCTTAAGGTCATTTTAAGGATATGCAATGGACAGGGTAAAATCTGTGATATAACTCATATACAAATTATGCCATAGATTTCCTAGATTTATATAGCTTTGCATTCGTATTCCAATATCTTTAGGTTTGTTTGTTTACGTTCTATCAAACTAGCTGCAGTATTTTCATGTGTCAGGGCAGGAACATGACATTATTAGTTTTGCAGTGGAAATTAGTTTATTTTCTACACAATTTAGTGAAATATGCTTGTGCTATATAATAGGAAATGCATTCCTAAAACGTAGATGTTGATATTACTGGTACCTCTACCTTTATATGCCCTTTGGCAGTAGTAACTAACAGTTCATTCTGGATATTCACATAACATTTTATGAATGTACTTTCTATGGTCATAAACACCTTTACAGCTTTGCCAGCCATATGGATAAATAGAAAAATGCATTTATGCTCAAATAAGAGCATGTTAATAAAAAGAGCTCCAGATTTAGCTACTGATGATGTGCTCTTAAAATGAGGATAAAGGAGTAGCTGTTATTGTAACTAAAATTTCAATACGGATTGCCATTGCAGGGAATAGAGCTACAATAATCTATGACTATCTTTAAATAGGGATTCATATACTAAATTAAAGAGGATCTTTATGTTATAGTGGCTGCAGAGCAAAAGAAAATGTTGTTTGTTTTTTTTTTTATTAAAGAAGCACTCCCATCAAAGCTTTTTCCTCTTAATATGTTGCAATAATCCTATATAGCACTGTGTACCTACAATTGCTCATTTTACTTTTCTACCCAATTAATTCATCTCTTTTTCATTAGGTCTATGACATCATGTGATTATAAATAGACAAGGTGAATTCTAGTAAGCTCTATGTAGTGTGAGATTGCAACTTGCTTGCTGGGTGAGGTAGTCACAGGAAGAGTTTTCTATTTAAATCTTTTGATGGTTTATTAGGCTTCATAAACCAGTAGCACAAAGCAAACTTAAATAGGCTCTTCTGGCATAAAAAAACAAAGAAAACTCAAATCGTCCATACACAGCTGCAGAGTTTGCCTACTCAGGAATAGGGTTCACCGCTTTCAGTATGAACACCATTTGAGACGTATGTTCACCTCCATACACAGAATTCTGAGTTATTTCAGAGGCCTTCTCTTTACCACCTGGACCACACCCTAAAGGCCCATTTACACACAACGATATCGCTAACGATATGTCGTCGGGGTCACGGAATTTGTGATACACAACCGGCGTCGTTAGCGACGTCGTTGCGTGTAACAGCTCTGAGCGAGTGTTAACGATCAAAAATACTCACCTAATCGTTGATCGTTGGTACGTCGTTCATTTTCAAAATCTCGTTGGTCATTGTGGACGTAGGTTGTTCGTCATTCTTGATGCAGCATACATCGCTACGTGTGACACCCCAGGAACGACGAACAACAGCTTACCTGGGTCTTCCGGCAACAAGGTGGGCTTGTCGTTAATGCGGCTGGTCTCCACCCCTCCGCTTCTATTGGTCGGCCGCTGTGTGACATCGCTGTGACTGCGCACGAACCTCCCCTTTAACAAAGACGTTGTTCGCCGCCCACAGTGACGTCGCTAGGAAGGTAAGTATGTGTGACGGGTGTTAGCGATATTGTGCACCACGGGCAGCGATTTGCCCATGACGCACAAACGAGGGGGTGGGTAAGCTCGCTAGCGATATCGCTAGCGATATCGTAGCATGTAAATGGGCCTTAAGGGGAGATATGTGACCAGCCATCCCACCCAACTCTTCTGCTGCTCACAAAACCAGCCCTTAATATGGCCAATTAATCCTCTCAACATCTAACATTTTGGAGCATATTTCCGAGATCATGTCACTGAGGCTGACAACCTCAGTAAAACATATCTCTACTCCAGAATTTTA
Organism: Anomaloglossus baeobatrachus; assembly: GCF_048569485.1. NCBI lineage: Eukaryota > Metazoa > Chordata > Amphibia > Anura > Aromobatidae > Anomaloglossus > Anomaloglossus baeobatrachus. Next base: position 174,796,297 of record NC_134354.1, on the reverse strand, counting down.
CCACTGATCATATCTGTATAACAGTTGAAATAGGAAGTCACTTTTCCTTGCATGAGTCATCACAGCAGCTCCTTCCTCCATCCAGCCAGGGACTTTGCAATGATGACTCATGCAGAGACAAGAAACTTCCTGTTTCTACATAGAGCTTAGAAAGATACAGCTAGTCTGTTTTTATTAACATGATGTCATCGACCTAATGGAAAACAAAAGAATTAACTGGGCAGAATGGCAAAATGAGCAATTGTAAGTATACAGTGCCATATGATGCCTACAATATACTAAGAGAAGAACAATTTTTATCAGTGTTTATTTAATTTTGCCTCCCCCTTTCAGACATATTTGCTATTAAAATCACCTAAAAATTGTCTCTGTATAATATGAGATAGGGTAATCGAGGCGATTTTGGCATGGGCACAAAATGGCTAAAAGTATATTTATACAGCAGGTGTAAGCCTGACAGAGGAATACATATATGCTGGCCATTAGACTCAAACTGTCATAGTATATTATAAACCAGCATTTCATATATTAATCATCTGCGTCTCCTCTGCCTACACAAGTTAGGATTATGGTGTAAGTACTATTTGATTTGATGCCATGTGACTGCTGTGTGTCATTCTGATACATTATTCTGCTTACGCTGATCTAGTGCATGCATTTCCCGTCACTCTTTCATATGAACCCCTATGTATAAAGTGTTTTACTTGTTATATTTAAAAAAAGTTATTCTTAGTTGCAAACCTTTTTGACTCCAAATTACTTTGCAGGTTTTGCGATATTAGCAATAAAGTATTTGGCAGTTCATTTTTTTAAGTCCAATTGGGCAATTCCAAAGAGATTTCACAAGCAGGCTCAGACTGGCCCACATGCAAATTAGGGAATCCTACGATGGGCCCGGTTACAGGGCCAACACTGACAAGAGATGGAAGGCTGCTCCCTCTCCTAACCTAGCACAGCTATTCACTGCTTTGCTAATCTGCATCCATAGGGGCACACTCCCTCTTTCTCCTGCTCTGCTGATGCTAGGTGTTGGAGTCAGACTGACAGCTGTGCAGTGAAGATGCCAATGACAGTACTAAATTTCTTGCACAAGTGTCAGTCTGACTCCAGTGCCTAGCGCCAGCACAGCAGGAGCAGGAGGGTAGGGTGCCGCTCCAACCAACCAACTGTTTGCACTATTCTGGTTTCAAGAGTAGTGTCCCACAACCCCCTGCAAAGGAGGACAAAAAGCTAGGTCTCGTGGTTGAGTTTGTTAATTGTGCTAGCACAGAAGGCACCATCAGCAGAATGTCCATTTCGCCACCCTTACCGCATGGCTTGCACATTTTAAATTAGGTAGATGCTATATATGACTGCAAACTTTCCGCTATTAGTAGGGAAAATAATAATAAATATTTAGTCCTAAAAAATGTTATTATTTTTGGTTTTAGGTTGCAGCAGCAGTAAAGTATAGAAGGGGTGTAAGGCATTCATCCCTGTCTGTATGCCTTTAATCCAAATCTATCTCTCTTCCACTAGCTATCCCTTCACTGAATGCAGGTTGCAGTGGTTTTACAAAAAAAGAACAGTATGTAACCCTGAAAAGGACTTTTGGTGTTAGGCTGCAACAACAGTATAAGTATAGAAGGACTGTAAGGCAATAAACCCTGCCTATATGCCTGCTCTAATCTCAAACTATTCCTCTTCCAGCAGTTATCCCTATGCTGAATGCAGGCAATAGCAGTTTTACTACAAGAAAGGACAGTATTTAGCCCTTTGGTTTTAGGTTTCAACAGTAGTAAAAGTGAAGAAGGACTGTTTTGCAATAAACCCTGTCTATATGCCTACTATAATCAAAGCTTTCCCTCCTAGACCAACTCTCACTGAATTGAAGTGTGCACGTATTGCACCCCTGGGTCTTATATAAGACCTGATGATGTGAAGTGGCTGGCCAATCACAGTAATGCCAGTAGCTAACATGGCTACACCGTTACCGTGTTATGTAGACAATCCCCCATGTTGATTGGCTATTGTCTATCAGCCACAAAACATGCGGGGCGGGCATTTGAGCATCCCTGATGCTCAATCGAATATCGTGCAGTGGCGAGATTGCCTGCTCATCACTAATTGTTTGTACTATATACTGCAATAAATTAGTATTACAGTACAGTTGTGCTCAAAACTTTACATACCCCGGTAGATTTTTTGCTTTCTTGGCCTTTTTTCAGAGAATATGAATGATAACACAAAATCTTTTTTCCCCTCATGGTTAGTGGTTGGGTGAAGCCATTTATTGTCAAACTACTGTGTTTTCTCTTTTTAAAACATAATGACAACTAAAAACATCCAAATGAACCTGATCAAAGGTTCACATACCCTAGTTCTTAATACCATGTATTGCCCCTTCTAAGATCAATGACAGCTTGAAGTCTTTTGTGGTTGTTGTGGATGAGGCTCTTTATTTTCTCAGATGGTAAATCTGCCTATTCTTCTTGGCAAAAAAGTCTCCAGTTCCTGTTAATTCCTGGGCTTTCTTGCATGAACTGCGCACTTGAGTTTTCCCCAGAGTGGGTCAATGATATTGAGGTCAGGAGACTGAGATGGCCACTCCAGAACCTTCACTTTGTTCTGCTGTAACCAATGACAGGTCGACTTGGCTTTCTGTTTAGCTCATCATCATGTTGGAAAGTACAAGTACATCCCATGGGCAGCTTACGGGCTGATGAGTTTTTTAAATTTGCATTCAGTATTTGCTAATAATGTGCTAAATTGATCTTTCCTTCAACCTTGACCAAGTTTCTTGTGTCTTTGAAGTTCACACATCCCCACATCATTAGCAATCCACCTCCATGCATTCCAGTAGGAATGGTGTTCCTTTCATCATAGGCCTTGCTGAGACCTCTCCAAATGTAACGTTTATGGTTGTGGCCAAAAAGTTCGATTTGGTCTCATCACTCCAAATTACCTTGTTGCAGAAATTTGGAAGCTTGTCTCTGTGCTGTTTGGCGTATTGTAGGCAAGATACGTTCTAGCATTTGCGAAGTAATGGCTTTCTTCCGGTGACTCGACCATGCAGCCCATTTTTCTTCCAGTGCCTCCTTATTGTGCATCTTGAAACAGCCACCCTGCTAGTTTTCAGTGAGTCCTGTATTTTATCTGATGTTATTTGTGGGGTATTCTTTGCATCCCGAAAAATTTTCCTGGCAGTTGTGGCCGGAATTTTTGTTTTGCTAATCACAATTTGAACACTGCTGACTGGCGTTATCAATTCCTTGGATATCCTTTTGTATCCCTTTCCTGGTAAATACAATTCAACTATCTTTTTCCATAGATCTGTTGATAATTCTTTTGCTTTCCCCATGACTCACAATCCAGAAATGTCAGTGGCTGGATGAAAGATGCAAGATTCTGTCTGGATCCCAGAAACTCACTCAGTTTTTATGCACACACTGATTACAAGCAAAGAGGTCACTGCTAAGGATCTTACCTTTATTAGCCATTCAAACCCATTTGTGTCAACTTCTGTGCATGTTATCAGGCCAAAATCACCAGAGTATGTGAACTTTTGATCAGGGTCATTTCGATGTTTTTGGTTGTCATTATGATTTAAAAAGAGAAAACACAGTAGTTTGGCAATAAATGGCTTTACCCAACCACTAACCATGAGTAGAAAAAAAAAATTGTGTGATCATTCATATTCTCTGAAAAAAGGCCAAGAAGGCAAAAAATCTGACAGGGTATGTAAACTTTTGAACATAACTGTATATAGTAAAAATAACTCTCTCTTATGAAACCCAGACTGAAAAGTGCAAGATTTTTATGACCATTTTAGAACAGCGACACAAAAAAATATGAGAAAAAAGTCACAAAAAATGTTTTACATTTTTAAAGTTGATGTAAACAGTAGAGTTGAGCGCGGTTCGTGGTTCGTGGTTCTCCAGTTCTAGGCTCGAGTGATTTTGGGGCATGTTCTAGATCGAACTAGAACTCGAGCTTTTTGCAAAAGCTCGATAGTTCTAGAAACGTTCGAGAACGGTTCTAGCAGCCAAAAAACAGCTAAATCTTAGCTTGGTTTCTGCTGTAATAGTGTAAGTCACTCTGTGAATCAAACTATTATCACATTTCAGTGTATAGTGTGCGTGAACAGCGCCTTCAGATCACTGCTGTTTCTATAATGGCGATCGCCATTTTTTTTTTTTTTTTCTTGTCTTCCTTCCCTAAGCGCGCGCGTCTTGTGGGGCTGGCCAGCATGTCAGCCAATCACAGACACACACACACCTAAGTGGACTTTGAGGCAGAGAAGCAACGGCATGTGTGATAGGATCTGCATGTCACATGTCCCTGCATTATAAAACCGGACATTTTCTTCACGATCGCCATTATCTGCCTTCTGCGTCTTTGGTGTCAGACATCACTGTCGCAGTTCCGTCCTTTGTCCTATCGCCGATACAGCTGTATGCGCTGCATACACAGCGTTAGACAGCTTAGGGAGAGCACATTCTAGCAGTCCTTTTAAGGGCTCGTACCGGCAGGGTCAGAGAGCCATAGGTGACAGGTCCTGCAAACAGCAACAGCGTCTGTGTAGCCCAGGTCAGGGATTTCCTCCCTGCATTTCACCATTAGGAGGGAATAGAAAGGCAGGCTTCCATTCCTCTACCCAGAGCACCACAATCCTGCCACTGTACCCTCCTGTCCTCTGCACACTCCAACTCATTCTAAGTAAGCCATTATACTAGCAAACACTCAGTGTACCTAGTGGCATCCTATCTGTGGCTATTGGACTTTGCTATAGTCCCACTAGTGCAAAGACATTTGCAGAGCACATCTGCCTGCATTGCACACTCCAAGTTTTTTAAACTAAGCAATTTTACTAGCAAACACTCAGTGTACCTAGTGGCATCCTATACGTGGCTATTGGACTTTGCTATAGTCCCACTAGTGCAAAGACATTAGCAGAGCACATCTGCCTGCATTGCACACTCCAAGTTTTTTAAACTAAGCAATTTTACTAGCAAACACTCAGTGTACCTAGTGGCATCCTATACGTGGCTATTGGACTTTGCTATAGTCCCACTAGGGCCAAGACATTTGCAGAGCGCATCTGCCTGCGTTGCACACTCCAACAAATTATAACGAAGCCATTATACTAGCAAACACTCAGTGTACCTAGTGGCATCCTATACGTGGCTATTGGACTTTGCTATAGTCCCACTAGTGCCAAGACATTTGCAGCACGTCTGCCTGCGTTGCACACTCCAACGAATTATAACTAAGCCATTATACTAGCACACACTCAGTGTACCTAGTGGCATCCTATACGTGGCTATTGGACTTTGCTATAGTCCCACTAGTGCAAAGACATTAGCAGAGCACATCTGCCTGCATTGCACACTCCAAGTTTTTTAAACTCAGCCATTATACTAGCAAACACTCAGTGTACCTAGTGGCATCCTATACGTGGCTATTGGACTTTGCTATAGTCCCACTAGTGCCAAGACATTTGCAGAGCGCATCTGCCTGCGTTGCACACTCCAACTAATTATAACGAAGCCATTATACTAGCAAACACTCAGTGTACCTAGTGGCATCCTATACGTGGCTATTGGACTTTGCTATAGTCCCACTAGTGCCAAGACATTTGCAGAGCGCATCTGCCTGCGTGCGTTGCACACTCCAACAAATTATAACGAAGCCATTATACTAGCAAACACTCAGTGTACCTAGTGGCATCCTATACGTGGCTATTGGACTTTGCTATAGTCCCACTAGTGCCAAGACATTTGCAGAGCGCATCTGCCTGCGTTGCACACTCCAACTAATTATAACGAAGCCATTATACTAGCAAACACTCAGTGTACCTAGTGGCATCCTATACGTGGCTATTGGACTTTGCTATAGTCCCACTAGTGCCAAGACATTTGCAGAGCGCATCTGCCTGCGTTGCACACTCCAACAAATTATAACGAAGCCATTATACTAGCAAACACTCAGTGTACCTAGTGGCATCCTATACGTGGCTATTGGACTTTGCTATAGTCCCACTAGTGCCAAGACATTTGCAGAGCGCATCTGCCTGCGTTGCACACTCCAACTCATTATAACTAAGCCATTATACTAGCAAACACTCAGTGTACCTAGTGGCATCCTATACGTGGCTATTGGACTTTGCTATAGTCCCACTAGTGCCAAGACATTTGCAGAGCGCATCTGCCTGCGTTGCACACTCCAACTCATTATAACTAAGCCATTATACTAGCAAACACTCAGTGTACCTAGTGGCATCCTATACGTGGCTATTGGACTTTGCTATAGTCCCACTAGGGCCAAGACATTTGCAGAGCGCATCTGCCTGCGTTGCACACTCCAACTAATTATAACGAAGCCATTATACTAGCAAACACTCAGTGTACCTAGTGGCATCCTATACGTGGCTATTGGACTTTGCTATAGTCCCACTAGTGCCAAGACATTTGCAGAGCGCATCTGCCTGCGTTGCACACTCCAACTAATTATAACGAAGCCATTATACTAGCAAACACTCAGTGTACCTAGTGGCATCCTATACGTGGCTATTGGACTTTGCTATAGTCCCACTAGTGCCAAGACATTTGCAGAGCGCATCTGCCTGCGTTGCACACTCCAACAAATTATAACGAAGCCATTATACTAGCAAACACTCAGTGTACCTAGTGGCATCCTATACGTGGCTATTGGACTTTGCTATAGTCCCACTAGTGCCAAGACATTTGCAGAGCGCATCTGCCTGCGTTGCACACTCCAACTCATTATAACTAAGCCATTATACTAGCAAACACTCAGTGTACCTAGTGGCATCCTATACGTGGCTATTGGACTTTGCTATAGTCCCACTAGGGCCAAGACATTTGCAGAGCGCATCTGCCTGCGTTGCACACTCCAACTAATTATAACGAAGCCATTATACTAGCAAACACTCAGTGTACCTAGTGGCATCCTATACGTGGCTATTGGACTTTGCTATAGTCCCACTAGTGCCAAGACATTTGCAGAGCGCATCTGCCTGCGTTGCACACTCCAACTAATTATAACGAAGCCATTATACTAGCACACACTCAGTGTACCTAGTGGCATCCTATACGTGGCTATTGGACTTTGCTATAGTCCCACTAGTGCTAAGACATTTGCAGAGCACATCTGCCTGCATTGCACACTCCAAGTTTTTTAAACTCAGCCATTATACTAGCAAACAGTCAGTGTACCTAGTGGCATCCTAAACGTGGCTATTGTACTTTTGTCAATTCACAGTATTGGAACGTTATTTGCAGCACGTCTGCCTGCATTGCACACTCTAACTTTTTTAAACTCAGCCATTATACTAGCAAACAGTCAGTGTACCTAGTGGCATCCTAAACGTGGCTATTGTACTTTTGTCAATTCACAGTATTGGAACGTTATTTGCAGCACGTCTGCCTGCATTGCACACTCTAACTTTTTTAAACTCAGCCATTATACTAGCAAACACTCACTGTACCTAGTGGCATCCTAAACGTGGCTATTGTACTTTTGTCAATTCACAGTATTGGAACGTTATTTGCAGCACGTCTGCCTGCATTGCACACTCTAACTTTTTTAAACTCAGCCATTATACTAGCAAACACTCACTGTACCTAGTTGTATCCTAAACGTGGCTATTGTACTTTTGTCAATTCACAGTATTGGAACGTTATTTGCAGCACGTCTGCCTGCATTGCACACTCTAACTTTTTTAAACTCAGCCATTATACTAGCAAACACTCACTGTACCTAGTTGTATCCTAAACGTGGCTATTGTACTTTTGTCAATTCACAGTATTGGAACGTTATTTGCAGCACGTCTGCCTGCATTGCACACTCTAACTTTTTTAAACTCAGCCATTATACTACCAAACAGTCAGTGTACCTAGTGGCATCCTAAACGTGGCTATTGTACTTTTGTCAATTCACAGTATTGGAACGTTATTTGCAGCACGTCTGCCTGCATTGCACACTCTAACTTTTTTAAACTCAGCCATTATACTACCAAACAGTCAGTGTACCTAGTGGCATCCTAAACGTGGCTATTGTACTTTTGTCAATTCACAGTATTGGAACGTTATTTGCAGCACGTCTGCCTGCATTGCACACTCTAACTTTTTTAAACTCAGCCATTATACTAGCAAACAGTCAGTGTACCTAGTGGCATCCTAAACGTGGCTATTGTACTTTTGTCAATTCACAGTATTGGAACGTTATTTGCAGCACGTCTGCCTGCATTGCACACTCTAACTTTTTTAAACTCAGCCATTATACTAGCAAACACTCACTGTACCTAGTTGTATCCTAAACGTGGCTATTGTACTTTTGTCAATTCACAGTATTGGAACGTTATTTGCAGCACGTCTGCCTGCATTGCACACTCTAACTTTTTTAAACTCAGCCATTATACTAGCAAACACTCACTGTACCTAGTTGTATCCTAAACGTGGCTATTGTACTTTTGTCAATTCACAGTATTGGAACGTTATTTGCAGCACGTCTGCCTGCATTGCACACTCTAACTTTTTTAAACTCAGCCATTATACTACCAAACAGTCAGTGTACCTAGTGGCATCCTAAACGTGGCTATTGTACTTTTGTCAATTCACAGTATTGGAACGTTATTTGCAGCACGTCTGCCTGCATTGCACACTCTAACTTTTTTAAACTCAGCCATTATACTACCAAACAGTCAGTGTACCTAGTGGCATCCTAAACGTGGCTATTGTACTTTTGTCAATTCACAGTATTGGAACGTTATTTGCAGCACGTCTGCCTGCATTGCACACTCTAACTTTTTTAAACTCAGCCATTATACTAGCAAACAGTCAGTGTACCTAGTGGCATCCTAAACGTGGCTATTGTACTTTTGTCAATTCACAGTATTGGAACGTTATTTGCAGCACGTCTGCCTGCATTGCACACTCTAACTTTTTTAAACTCAGCCATTATACTAGCAAACAGTCAGTGTACCTAGTGGCATCCTATACGTGGCTATTGTACTTTTGTCAATTCACAGTATTGGAACGTTATTTGCAGCACGTCTGCCTGCATTGCACACTCTAACTTTTTTAAACTCAGCCATTATACTAGCAAACAGTCAGTGTACCTAGTGGCATCCTATACGTGGCTATTGTACTTTTGTCAATTCACAGTATTGGAACGTTATTTGCAGCACGTCTGCCTGCATTGCACACTCTAACTTTTTTAAACTCAGCCATTATACTAGCAAACAGTCAGTGTACCTAGTGGCATCCTATACGTGGCTATTGGACTTTGCTATAGTCCCACTAGTGCCAAGACATTTGCAGAGCGCATCTGCCTGCGTTGCACACTCCAACAAATTATAACGAAGCCATTATACTAGCACACACTCAGTGTACCTAGTGGCATCCTATACGTGGCTATTGGACTTTGCTATAGTCCCACTAGTGCAAAGACATTTGCATAGCACGTCTGCCTGCATTGCACACTACAACTTTTTTAAACTAAGCAATTTTACTAGCAAACACTCACTGTACCTAGTTGTATCCTAAACGTGGCTATTGTACTTTTGTCAATTCACACTACTGCAAATCTATGTGCAGCACCTCTGCATGACAACCTCGTGCTCTGTTTTTAATAAGCTATAATGATAGCACAAAATACTGCCATTTTGTGGCATCATGGAACTGGCTGTTGTATTCCATTAGTGCCCCACTGGTGACAAGCTATTTCTAGCACCTCTACATCACACCCTCATGCACATTTTGCTACGCTAATGTTATAGCAAACTCATGGAATTCATTGCTGCATTTCATAATTCGGAGGGATAGAAAGTCAGGCTTCCTTTAGCTTTTCCTTCTGTTCATAGACAGCATCTCCAAGACAAATTTCCCCTCCACGTCTAAGTGTGGAGAGGCAGCTAGTGCGCATGCGTGTGCCGATGTACCCCAGCTGCAGCATAATTACAGTGTTTCGCCTAGTGAGTATGCTCAGCCTGACTGTGCCATTCCTGACGCTAAGTTTTCATTTCGGGATACAGCGCATGCTCCCACACTAAGTGTGAAAAGCCTCTTTGCACAGGTGCTTGCATTCCGTGCCGGGTCTAAGTCCTGTTTTGGGCATAGACACCATGCTAAAGCTGATAGTCTTTTTTCAGAGACTGTATTTCATGCTACTGAGCATGCTCAGGCACTTCCTGCATCAGAGACTAGGTCCGGTAATGAACTCTTTGGCCCTGGCCCTGATGTGGGGGTCCCATATAGACCACAGGGCATCAGGTGTCCTCCCAAATGGCTTGCAGAGGCCCACACCTATGACTTGTCACCGCATTATTGATGCTCAGACGATGACTGGTGAGGTGTTTGGGTCATGGCAGCCATGAGGTCATCATTGAAGTTGCGTTTCCAAATAGGACGCTAGTTATGCCACTCATGACGTGTCACTCTACTTTTGTCTCCAGGAGGTGCATTGTGGTTCACCCTGGTTTGGGGCGGACCCAGGTTATAAAAGGGGCTGGAGCCAACAAGGAGGTGCGCAGTCTTCTATTATGCTCCGAAAGAGCACACCTCCATGTGTTGAACCCATTGCGGCTTTAGGCCAGAGGTAGGCAGGGATCGGGTGGTGGATGCAGGCCACCACCACAGTTGGTAACGCAGAACGGTTAAGACCAGCTCCTGTCCTAACAGTCCTGCTTGTGCAGCCCAGTGGCATTAACAGGCCTGCTGCTGCTGATGCGCCTGCTGTCCACAGGTGTGGCCCCTACGCACACGGTCAGCGTACTCAATGGCCCCTGTGTTGTTAACAGGGAGTTCCTGGGCTGGGTGGGCATGTGGACCCTGTGACGCTAACAGGGCTCACAGTCTCCAGATCCGAATGGCGTCTAACTCGGTTCAGGCTACTATTAGTTTCATAGCCACACAGCTCTGTATCCTCCACCAAACCTTCAAGTTGCCAACCTCTCCTTTTCCAACTGAGAGCACGGTGGACACTGACTGCTGATGGGGATATATACCTTTCTCTTTCTTTTCTTATTAATTTTCGTTATATAGCGGTCACAGATTATATACCACTTTATCCAAATCTGCCAGTCCCACTGTAACAGATGTTGTTTCTTCAGCAAATGTTACAGTTGCTTAACCACCAAATCCACGGACCAAAACTTTTTTCCCCTTTCCAACACACCTGTTCCCCTTTCCAACAGCATCTGTCCTTTTTCAACTCATTTTGGGATATGACCAAAAGTGCAACTGTGCAGGGACACTGTACTCAACGCCATCTCAGCACAGCAGCCATCCCTCGGTCCCTCCGATGTGGACAAGTAAAAGACCATTTCCTCCTATCCATGACAAAGCGTTGAGATTCACTCTGTGCAGCACTGGTGTTTAGTGGACAAGTAGATCTAAGATTGCGTACCACATTCTGCAGATACTCCTGTATACGTGCGTCTATTTCTATGGCAGGAATTAGTTCGCCAAATTTTGTCTTGTACCGGGGATCTAACAGTGTGGCAACCCAGTATTCAGGATTAGTTCAAATTCATACAATCCGAGGGTCATGTAGGTAGTGCAGCAAGAAGGCGCTCATGTGTCTTGTGCATCCAGGAGGACCAAGTCCTTGGTGTGTTGGTGGCAGAGAGGTGAGAATCGTGCATCCTTCCTCTGCCCTCTACCCACAACCTCGCACAACCGAAATGTGAGCAAGCTCTCACTCATCTGCTGAGTCTTCCATGCCCATCGCCAGTTCGTCCTCCATTTCTTCATGGGCTCCTGCACTTTCATCAACACTTTTTGCTGATACTATGCGCCCTTGTTAATCCCTCTCCCTCACCATGAATGCCGCATAGGTGCCGCTGACCATCTGGACCTCGTAGATCTTGTTATCCCTTCCGCATATGACTCCTCCTGTACTTCCTCCCCTTCCTCTTGTCCCAACACCTGACTCAGAATAATAATTACAGTGTGCTCCATCATGTAGATGACCAGAATTGTCACGCTGAGAATGACATTGCCAGTGCTAAACATCTTCGTCGACATTTCAAAACTGTGTAGCAGGGTGCATAGGTCCTTGATCTGACACCACTCCAGCAGCGTGATCTGCACCACCTCTGGATCAAGTTATCCCAGGCTATATGTCTTACCGTATTTCAGCAGGGCTCTGCGGTGCTGCCACACACGCTGCAACATGTGCAGATTCCAATTCCTGCGTGTCGAAACATCGCATTTACGGCGTTTAACTGCCAGACCCTAAGACTTCCGGAGTGATGAAAGTTGTTGAGCTGCTGTGTGCGCACGATGGAAGTGAGCACATAGCGAGCGTGCCCACTGCACAAGGCCAT